>NC_137170.1:129172500-129525000 GCF_951804945.1 Podarcis cretensis
GAATTTTGTCTCTAGCAGATCATGACAGATAACACCATAACACCATATATATAAAATTCATGCCACATCGTTCAGTTGGTCTTCCTGTAAATGATTCTTAGCGGTAACGTTTTCCTCAGAGTGTCCAAATTCCTCCTGGCCTAAGTTTTGGGAAGCAGGAGTGGAGCCAACTGCAACAGATGGAACTTGGTGCTCAGCTACCGTACTCAGCACCTGGGAAGTGTGTTGAGTTAACCGGTCGTTACAGAGCGGAGTCCGCTTGAGTTTTACCGCACGACTGGTTGCAGGCTTCTTCGAAAACGGGGCCTTTAGCGTCCTGTGACAGTCTGCCCCATTTTCAGTGCTCCTAATGGATTCTTGAGAATTTTTAGTCAATTGTGTGGGTTTTGGTACGTCTTTGCACAGCAACGAACTGTCTCTGCTAGGTCGCTTGAGAGTCTTCTGGGAACGGGAAGATGTAGGGCATACTGCTATCTTTACAAAAGCAGAATTCTTAATTGTGATGCGAGTACTTGTTGACGGACCAGAAAACTGAATTGGCTTTCGGCCTGTTCTACTGCTCAAGTGACTTTCTTCTTCTTCTTCAGAAAGATCTATTAATTGTCTGTAAACACGGAGAATAAAATTACTGACTTGACTGCTTTGGGAAATTACGCATAGATCATAACTCAGATGCAACTAAGGGTGCTTCCTACATTCACCTCTGGATACAATATTTCTTATTCCAGGATCTGTTTAAAACTGCAGTAGGTGTATGCATTCAAATTTATTTTTTATATCGGACTTACACAGAGCAAGGAAAAATATACAAGTATAAAACAACTATACAAATTACATGCATATTCAGCCAAAAATAACCAGGCCAACATACTGGAATGAACCAGTTGGATTCAACACAAATAACAGGGAAATCATATTCTTTTATTATCTAATATGGATTGCAGGATATTTCTAAGTACTGAGTCTTATGCTCCTGATTAAATTTTTATGAAATGGGCTAATGGCTGGCTTTGTAATATATAGCGAGAGGCCCACCACACAGATATCTGTGGAATGCGTAACTTACAATTATATATTTTCCTGTTTTAGGGTATGCGTTTGCAGAGGCAGTCCTTAAAATGTGTACAATTATAGTTTTGTTACATTAATTTAGTTATGTAATTAGTATTATGCCAGCTTTTGTAATATACTTACAATTAACAGACTTGATATGAAACCTTCCTGCATCATCTTTTGATTTTACACCCTTATAACTAGGGGATGCACAAATATTAACATGGAGATAACGCTATTTTTGAAATAGTCCCTGTTCCATATGAAGCATTCTTCGAGAAAACAAAACATGATTAGTAAGACGCACCGTCTATGAATTGGAGGCATGCTTTGGAGACTTCCTTTCAAAGGGCGTTCCTCAAGAGTCCAGCATTCTATCAGTTCCTGCGGGACTCGCCAATAACTGACACCTGTAATTTCAAATGCAATTTTAATACAATATTCAAGGTGTTTCTGTCAAATGTATAAGCCCAATGATATGCAATCAGGGATCACTGGCAACTCTTTCAGACACCATATATCTCCCCAGTGCTCAACTATAATGCTTTCTTTGGGGAACTTGGCACAATGTACTCCCACCCTAAATCGTTATTTTCCTAATTAAAGAGCTAAATGTTTTATTTACAGTCTTTTTTCCTTCTCTCAAAAAACTGTCTGATACAGTGGTGTCATGTTGGTTCCGGAAAAGAGAGGGGAGGGAGAATGTGATGCTGGGTGGCCTAAATCCTGCTTGTAAGAATGTGCAAGCGTTCAGAACTCACAGGTCTCTTCTTCAGACAGAGCGAACACTCAAATTTAAACTAACATACTGTGAGAGGTGAGTGCTGCCAAAGCCGGCATAGATAAAACTCCAGGCTCGCTGCCAGTTGCTGTCTTTTAGATTTATTTATAAAGTTCAAGGAAAGTTTCCAGAGCTTCAAAGCATGTCCGACCCTGTCGGCTTAGATGCCTCGAATGGTTTTTTTTACTTTTTCTTCCCCAGCAGGCTAGGCGGCGGAAACCCCACCTCTGATTTCCTCTGTTCAAAGAATAACTAGTTCCGGGCTCAGCCTCCCCCCTCCCTGCCTCTTCTGCGCTGTCAGACAAAGGCTACTAATTATCTCTTTAGGCTCTCTATAAGTGCTGATCTCTCCCCTTAGCTCTTTTGCCGTTTGCATCTCCCTGACACATACATCATGTACAGAAGGTTGAAAGCTCTCCCAAATATACTTCCTTACTATAATGATAATAATAATAATAATAATAATAATAATAATAATAATAATTTATTATTTATTATTTATACCCCACCCATCTGGCTGAGTTTCCCCAGCCACTCTGGGCGGCTCCCAATCAAGTGTTAAAAACAGTACAGCGTTAAATATTAAAAACTTCCCTGAATTCCCTGAACTTGCATGTATTTCACATTTGCCTTCAGCATTATTAATCAAAGTAGTGGACAAGTATTTGAAGCCAAGTGACATTAATGTCCAAGAAACATGAATTTATCTAGGCTAAGATAAAATGTCTACAAATTTTCTCCTAGGTTAATAAAAAACAACCAACCACCAGAAGAGATCTTCCAAAGATATTCCACAAGCATGTCTGTAAACTTAAATCTTAAAACTTAAAGCAGTGCACAACTGCAATGCAAAATAAATTGGCTGTTTTGAGAGCTCAATAGGACCAGTGTATGAAAGCACAGACTTTTAAATAGATAAATACATCCATAACCTAGCATTCTGCCAATTGCAATGCTTCCCCACCACACACAGACAATTCAATTATTCCCTTTCTTTACTAAAGGATAGTTGGAAATATAGCCTGCCTGCCCTTCACAAATTGACACTATTTCAGGACAAACAGTTGCAGGATAAAACATTTATTCTTTACGGAAAATACTATCAGAAACATGAGATACCTCTCCCTTCCCAAGCCTCAAATGCATCCATCATCTTTTCCAATTCGGACCCTGAATAATAGCTCCAGATATATTGGACATTGTTTCCGGCTTCCCTGGAGAAAAAAATGTAGAAAAAGAGGGGAAATTACGCTGCTTTACAAGCTGAATAATAATTTTTAAAAATTGCTAAAAGTCTAAAAGCAAAATATGTTTAAAACTGATGGCATAAAAACGCAGTTTTCCCAATTTTGTAATATACCTTCATTGTCAAAAACCACAATTCTTTTGAGTTTCATTCTCACGACTGTAAATGGTTTCCATTTCTGTGGCGACTGCCCATTTGTGGAATGCTCTCCCCAGAGAGGCTTGCCTGACACCTTCCTTACATATCTTGCGGTGCCAAGTGAAGCCTTTGGCTGATAAACATTCAATGGCCTTTTAAATGGGTTTTTGAGAGAGGGAGTCATTGGTTCGTTTTTGTTTTATTAAGTGTTTCCATGTTGCATTTTTATGTTAATAACTGCCCTGGGATCTTCTGATGAATGGTGGTATGCAAATTTATTAAATACTAATAACAACTTTTCCCCACAAATGGGAACGTTCACAGAAATTATTGAATCACTCAGCCAATGGCACTAAGGTTAGTCTTAATGGGTCCATCAAGCTTCAGTGTTGCCATTTAGACAACGGCTTGCAGCAACTGGCTTTAAACAAGCTTCTCCTTTTCTTGCTTTCTCTGCACCAAGGTTTAAGCAACACTCTCACCTAACTGTCTAGGGGGAAAATACACAAAATAAACAACAGGTACCACTGACGTCTTCTGATACTCAAAAACAATTCTTTTGAGTATTGTCTTATGAATATTCTAGTAAGTCTAGTGTTTCCCACATTCAGGTTGACTATTATTTATTTATATCTGGAGGAGAAGCATTTACCGTATTTTTCGCCCTATAGGACACAATTTTCCCCTCCAAAAATGAAGGGGAAATCTGGGTGCGTCCTATGGGGCGAATGCAGGCTTTCGCTGAAGCTTGGAGAGCGAGAGGGGTCGGTGCGCACTGACCCCTTTCGCTCTCCAGGCTTCCGGAAGACATCCGCAGCCTAGGCAGCCCTGCGGGAGTTCCCGCAGGGCTGTCTAGGCTGCGGATAGCAGCTTGCTTCCCGGAGCGCCGGGCGCGCTGAAAGCAGAGCACCCGGCGCTTCGGGAACACACCCGGCGTGAAGGGTGCCCTGAAGCAGAGCGCCCCTCGCGCCGGGCAGACATCCGCAGTGTGGGGAGCCCTGCAGGAGTTCCCCGCAGGGCTCCCCACACTGCGGATAGCAGCCTGCCGCCCGGTGGGCAAGGCGCCCTGAAGCAGAGCGCCCCGCTCGCCAGGCAGACATTGGCCAGCCCCACAAGCTCGGGGGACAGCAGGGAGGCGCAGCGCCGCCATCCCACTGTTCCTCGATCTGGTTCGGTTTCCCCGACCTGGTTTTGGGGGGGAAATAAAGGGAATTTTTTTTCCCTTTATTTCCCCCCCAAAAAACTAGGAGCGTCCTATGGGACGAAAAATACGGTAGATGTTCCAGCCTTTGCTTTTGTTTATGATCAACTGGGGCCCAAAGTATTTAACAATAATCCACCAATATTAATATAATGAAGGAAATTTGTGTAACTAAGCATCTCTTTAAACTCCATAGGCATGGAAGAGATGTGCATGTTTTTACACATCTAATACTGCCATCTCTAAAGTAGATACAGTCAAATCTCAGTTTCCAAACGCCTCCGTTCTGGAACGTTTCCGGTTTTTGAACGTTTTTCGGAAGCTGAACGTTAGACGTGGCTTCCGCTTGAGTGCAGGAAGCTCCTGCAGCCAATTGGATGCCGCGCCTCAGTTCTTGAACATTTCAGAAGCCAAACGGGCTTCCGGAACAGATTATGTTTTGACAACAGAGGTTTGACTGTACAAGAGTCTCAGCAGAATTTTACAAGCACACTTTAACGTAATCACATGACTATAAAGCTTCTTACCTCTTGTAAATATTTTTGCTGTGTAATCTTCCTCCCAGCTCCTTTTCAATTGCTGCTTTTCCATCAGCTCTTGTGGTGTACACACCCATTATTCTGCTCTCACAACTTGCACCAGAAGTGTTGAGGTAGTGTAAGACCCACACTTTAGGCTTAGTGCATATTAAGCCGTAAGACTCACAAAAATCTAGAAGTGCCTGGGGAGGAAATATACAAATACATACAAACAATTTCATTATTTTCTGTGTGATTGAGGGACTTTAAAAGAGCACAAAAATGTGCTCAGACTAAACCTGTACATGTTTACTTATAAATCCCACTAAGTTCAATTGTACTTACTTGCAAGTGTGCAAAAGGACTGCAACCTTACTGCTTTTACTCTGAATAACAGACAACGGAGGCATTTTCTTTTAGGACAGTGGGCTGTTGCCCCATTAGAGCCCATTGGCCTCACAAATGTGTCCTGCCCCCTATCTCCCACCCATATAAGCCACTTGCTTTGCATTTGCCTGGTCCATTCATCCACCCATCCATTCATAAATGAATGAATGAATGAATGCAAGGCTTGTAGTTATCAATACACCTCAGGGCACCCTTATGTCACTTTGGTTTCACTGTGTTTGGGGTGTTTTTATTTTTTTCAATTTCTGAGTCAACTTTACCTTGCATAGGGCAATCCTGGGTATCCCAGGATCAGATCAATGCCACCCCTGTGCTTCAACTGCTAATGACGTTTTTAAATTTAATTTTAATTTAATGGCACAGGAAAATTCCCGTACCTTTTTGAGTTCTGTGTTTGATCTTAAAGAATAGGTCTCCATTTCATTGGCCAAATGGTCAGCAAGATTGTAAGGGTAAGGAATGCCGAAGTAATCAGCTTCTTCGTGCAATGCAATTCGCGTCTGCTCATCTTCTGGTAGCTGAACCTCTCCGTGAAGATAATCCAAGAGGTATTTAAAGAGGCTGCCATCTCGATCAATAAGGCAAGCTCCTGTAAAGGTAAATAAAAATATGTACAACATTTATAATGTGCCTATCCTTCAAAGAGTTGAAGGCAACACATATACTACTTCACCCTCCTTTATTCTTCCAAGCAACCCTGAAAAGTAGGTTTGGCTGAGAAAGAGTAAATGGCCCAAGATCACCCAATGAGCTTCATGGCTGAATGGGGATTTGAATCCATTTTTTGAGAAGGGCATGGTTATCATAACTGCATCCAAGCTGTCAGTTCATCAAACAAACACAGTCGTACCTTGGATCCCGAATGCCTTGCGAGTTGAACGTTTTGGCTCTCGAACGCCACAAACCCGGAAGTGAGTGTTCTGGTTTGCAAAGGTTCTTTGGAACCCGAACGTCCGACGCAGCTTCCGATTGGCTGCAAGAGCTTCCTGCAGCCAATCGGAAGCCGCGCCTTAGTTTCCGTACGTTCTGGAAGTCAAATGGACTTCCGTAAAGGATTCCATTCGACTTCCGGGGTACCGCTGTATATCTCAGTTCGCTCTTCTTGGCGGTGTTATATTTTAAGAAGACGTATCTTTTTTCAATCTCTCTTTCAGATTTGCTCAAATAAAATACTAGACACAAAGAACCTGTGTATGTATTAACCGACAGACAATATCAAAAGGCAAACATAATTAAAAAGGCTAATTCTTTCCTCAACCAGCTACATTAGTTTGTTGCTTGTGGCAAGCGATTCACAGCCCCGACTAAGTGCTAAACCTGAACACAGGCCCTAACTGCATTAAGGAAAGTCCTCTCTCCTGCTGGGGAATCATAACCTGAGGCAGCATAAACAAGTCGCTGGGGAGGCAGGAAGAGAAGAGAGATGCCCTGAAAATCTTTTATTTGGACAGCCCCTTGATAGAGTCTCTCCTTATCCGGAGGATTTGCAATAGTTGGCATCAGACTGATCAGAGAAGATGGAAAGATTTTGTTTTGTTCTGTTTCCCCCTGCTGAATGGATCTTAGCTCACATCCTTGAGCAAACTAGTACAGTGGTGCCTCGCAAGACGAAATTAATTCGTTCTGCGAGTTTTTTCGTCTTACGATTTTTTCGTCTTGCGAAGCACGGACTTTGGAAAAGCTTCAAAAATCACCAAAGTCTTCAAAAACCTCAAAAAAGGCTACCACACCCCGAGCTATGAGTTGCTCCTCGAAGTGAATGCATGGTTTTAAGAAAGAGGAAACAAACTTGCAAGACGTTTTCGTCTTGCGAAGCAAGCCCATAGGGAAATCCGTCTTGCGAAGCAACTCAAAAAACGAAAAACTCTTTCGTTTTGCGAGTTTTTCGTCTTTCGAGGCATTCGTCTTGCGAGGTACCACTGTACTACTTCCTGCACAGGCTCCAAGGAAATCATCTGTGAATGGAAGGAAGGCTACACCCCAAGAGTAAACTGATGCAGATGGCAAAACCCCAGAGATGTTAGCTTGCAAGAAGCGTTCGCTTTGTGAACAGCAGTCCAGAGAAAAAGAGAAACACCAGAAGTTGCCTTATATTGAGTCAGACCATTGATTAATCAAACTCAGTAACATCAACACTGACTGGAAGACACTTTCCAGGGTTTCAGGTAGGATTTTTTCAGCTCTTTTCTCTATTATAGTATTCTCCTCTATTGTTCAAAATTGTCCATCTTTCTACTTAATTTGGGACCAGTCAGACAAAATGGCTGACGTCACGCTGTAATTTTTGCCTGAGGGAAATCTGTCAAATTCTAAATATACTGAGAGCAAAAGAAAATATTATTCAAACCACACCTGTGCTGCCTAGATGAACCAAACGATTGATGATGTTGCCAATCCTATATTCAAGCACAGAGATGTAGTGACATCTTTAGCTCTTTGCAGCCCTACATTGTATTCTATGATACTTGATGTTTTTCTTCTACCACACTTTATTGGAAATCGCTAACCTTTAAACTATTAAATAAGTTGCTCATTATACTGGAAATAATAAAAATTACAATGCATTTGTATTGACCCATGCTTATTATCCCTTGGCCAAAGCTGGAAAAATATTAGAAAATTGAATTCATAATTACTTTACAATCAAGTTTTAGTTATTTACTACTTTTTTTTACCTGTGTCATCCATTTTCAGAGGAAATCGTCCACTGAACATAGATGCTAGCATTGAGTCCTTAAAACGGCATAAAGATTTACGCCTAGCGGTGTACATACATCCGCCAACATTAAGCCGAATAATATCTGCGACCTTTTCGCTCTTGCTATCTTCCATCGCATTTGTAGCTAACGTTGCAGGCTGGGTGGTGTGCTTTCAAAGCTGTAAAAAGAGTAAAAATTGTACTCAGAACACTGAATAACTTGGCTTCTCCATTAAGATCAATAATTTATGCTCCTGAAAAGGCAGATAAAAAGCATTTATAACATTTATAAGTTGCCTTTCCTCCAAGAAATTAAAGGCAGCATATATTTGAACCCCAGCATAAGGACAGAGATGGGTTTACTTTTTAAAATTTCTTAGTCGCTTTATCTTGCCCAGAGCAATCCTGGGTCTTCCAGGATCAGTTTACACAACCACTCAAAAGGACTGGATGTAAATGACCCAGTTATCTGCAATGGAACATGAAAGGGCACTGCTAGGCTAATGCCTCTTCTCTACAAGAACATCTGCATTGTTTTGGCAAGTAAGCAGGACAGAACTGGATGGCATCACCTCGACTACTGAGAAATGTCATGTGAACCACTTGCCACCTGTTTACCCAGTCCAATAGTCAAGCCACTAGACCAGCCTTCACCAACTTAGTGCCCCTCCCTCAGATACTTTGGACTACCACTCCCATGATAACTGACCATGCTGGCAAGGGCTGATGGGAGTTGTAGTCCAAAAGCAAGGGGTGATGGGAGTTGTTGATATTTCAAGAGAGTCTTGAGATGCCTTCATTGCATGGGTTTGGGCTAGGTCAGGCATGGGCAAACTCAGCCCTCCAGATGTTTTGGGACTACAACTCCCATCATCGCTGACCACTGGTCCTGTTAGCTAGGGATGACCTAGCCCAAACCCATGCAATGAAGGCATCTCAAGACTCTCTTGAAATATCAACAGCCTCAGATATGCAGATGACACAACCTTGATGGCAGAAAGTGAGGAGGAATTAAAGAACATTTTATTGAGGGTGAAAGAGGAGAGTGCAAAATATGGTCTGAAGCTCAACATCAAAAAAACGAAGATCATGGCCACTGGCCTCATCACCTCCTGGCAAATAGAAGGAGAAGAAATGGAGGCATTGAGAGATTCGGCTCCAGGATCACTGCAGATTGTGACAGCAGTCATGACATTAAAAGACACCTGCTTCTTGGGAGAAAAGGGATGATAAACCTAGACAGCATCTTAAAAAGCAGAGACATCACCTTGCCAACAAAGGCCCGTATAGTTAAGGCTATGGTTTTCCAGTAGTGATGTATGGAAGTGAGCGCTGGACCATAAAGAAGGCTGATTGCCAAAGAATTGATGCTTTTGTATTACAGTGGTACCTCGGGTTAAGTACTTAATTCATACCGGAGGTCCATTCTTAACCTGAAACTGTTTTTAACCTAAAGCACCACTTTAGCCAATGGGGCCTCCTGCTGCTGCCGTACCGCCGCCGCACGATTTCTGTTCTCATCCTGAAGCAAAGTTCTTAACCCGAGGTCCTATTTCTGGGTTATCGGAGTCTGTAACCTGAAGCGTATGTAACCCGAGGTACCACTGTATGGTGCTGGAGGAGACTCTTGAGAGTCCCATGGACTGCAAGAAGATCAAACCTATCCATTTTGAAAGAAATCAGCCCTGACTGCTCACTGGAAGGACAGATCCTGAAGCTGAGGCTCCAATACTTTGGCCACCTCATGAGAAGAGAAGACTCCCTGGACAAGACCCTGATGTTGGGAAAGATGGAGGGCACAAGGAGAAGGGGACGACAGAGGACGAGATGGTTGGACAGTGTTCTCGAAGCTAACAACATGAGTCTGACCAAACTGCGGGAGGCAGTGGAAGACAGGAGGGCCTGGCATGTTCTGGTCCATGGGGTCACAAAGAGTCGGACATGACTAAACAACAACAACAACAAGACTCTCTTAAGTCTGAGGAACGCGCCTCCTCCGCTCCCTTTCCAAACGGCTTCGTGGCCCCGACACCGCCATGGTTCTTGAGCCGCCTGAGGCAAAGGGGTCGACGCAAAGCAGCCAGGCCGGTGAAAAGGGGGGGAGGGGCCCAAGCCTCCAGTTGCCTCCCCGCCCCACCCCACCCCCGCCGTGGAAGAGTTGGGTGTGAGGGGGATAGACTGAGGCGCGAGTGGGGAGCCGAGAGGGAAGGAAGGACAACCGCGGCAGCTCGTTACCTTTCCCGGTTCGAAGCTCCGCCCACCTCTTCGTCACCACTGTCGTCACGGCCCTCCAGCCGCGCGCCGAGCCTCTCCCGCCACACCATTCGAGGGGGAGGGGGAGGAGGGAGACGCTGTGGCGCGTGCGCAGAGGCGCCTGCGTTCAACGGAGGGAAGGTTGTTGGACTACAACTCCCATCATCCTCTGGGAGGAGCGGGAATGGAGTGAACGGAATAACGAAGGAATCGATATCTGTCTATGATGGCGCTGACGTTGAGATACCTCCGCTGCAGGGAGGCTGGACGAGATGTAGCGCGATCGTAGAAGCAAGACCCCACCAGCACCACCACGGGGTTCAAAGGCCAGCAGCGTCCGAAACAAGCACACAACTTGCCCGTCTATTCGCAGAGGCGGCGAACCTCGCAGCCCTCCTTATGTTCCCTTCTTTTCTAAACTTTGGGTCCCCCCAATGTTGTTGGGCTATGGGACTACAACTCCCATCGTGCCCTAGCTAGCAAGACCAGTGGTCTGGGATGATGGGAGTTGTAGTCCAACAAACAGCTGGAGACCCAAAGTGGAGAAACGCTGCCCGCCAGGATGAAGGGTTGCAGGCTGCTCAGCCCTCGAATAGGATTGTATTTGAAAGTTAATTCCTTTCGAGGAATGAATTGATTGATTGATTGATTGATTGATTGATTGATTGATTGTAGGGTCGGCAGGGACCCCGAGGGTAGATCTCCAGAACCAGATGGGTTCTTCTGCGTGGATTTTTGTAAACGTAATTCATTTGCTCTGATTCCAGGACAAATGGGCAAAGGCATTGGGCTGTGGTCCAGGAGGGAGGGAATCCCTGCCCAGCCAGAAGGACCCCCACCTGGGAGAAACTACAAAGGGGCTGCACCACTCTGGGGCTTTTGCAGAGAAGGCTGTGCCCGGCCAGAGAGGCCACCTGGGACCACGCAGGCAGATCGGTCCAGCCCAGATGCAGGAGGTGTTAAAAAATAATGTTCTTGTGTTGAGGATCGATGGCTGTAGTTTTGACATCCGTGTAAACAAGCGAGGAGAAAAATGCTGCAATCTTGCCTGCAAGCACTAGAAGGAGCCCACAACCCACCTGGGAGCATCTGTTCACTCTCAGAAAGAAACCTTTTACAGGTAAGCTCAACGGTTCTTTTTATTTCTTGCTGGAAGTATTTATTGTTCTATAGACTCTGAGAGAATCCCTTCTCAATGAGCAATTTACATGAGATTTTGGTTTTTTGGTCGTTTTTCTTTTAAATTTTATGCTTATCAGATTTCTACATTTCACTAATTTTACAATCATTTTAATATTTCAAAACTTGACTTCCTTCCCCCTTTCTGTAGTTTCTTAGATTTATTTTTAATATCTTCTGCATATCTAAATTAACTTAATTTGCTCATTTATTCATCTACTTTAAATATATACTCCTATAAAACTGCAGGTTATTACAATAATCCTGCCAATGTTCTTATCTATTTACAGTTTATCTGTAAATATTCAATAAACCATTCTTCTATAAAAAGTTTGTTATCTTGATTTCTTATTCTTCCGGTAGGTTTCGCGATTTCTGCATTTTCCACAAGTTTTTGTATCCATTCTTCCTTTGCTGAGACTTCTGCTTCTTTCTATTTGTGGGCGAGTAACATTCGTGCCAGGACGCAGGTAGCGCTGTGGGTTAAACCACAGAGCCTAATCCCTGCGACGGGGTGAGCTCCCGTTGTTCGGTCCCAGCAGTTCAAAAGCACATCAAAGTGCAAGTAGATAAATAGGTACCGCTCCAGCGGGAAGGTAAACGGCGTTTCCGCGCGCTGCTCTGGTTTCGCCAGAAGCAGCTTAGTCATGCTGGCCACATGACCCGGAAGCTGTACGGTGGCTCCTTCAGCCAGTGAAGTGAGATGAGCTGCCTTATGGGATATCTTCAGGAGAAAAAAGGCTAAGGAGTAAACCCAACGCAAATCTGAAGTAGAGCCCCTAAATTGGACGGATTGTGTCTTGTACAGTACACCTCTTTGTGGCAACTCCTGCAGTCAAGCTGGTGCTAAACGTGTTGCTCTGCTTTCCTTTGGACCACATCAACAAGGCCAAGGGCAGCCCAGAACCTCCATACACGCTGCCCAGGCTTGCGTCCCAAGGAGGTCACTTCTGTGCTGCTAAAGCAGTGGTTTCACTTCACCCTTCGCGGTGCATTCCATTGTCTCTTGAGACAAATGGAGGCCAACAATATATAATTACAGGCGTACCTTGGAAGTCGAACTGCCTAGTTCTCGAATGATTTGGCTCCCAAACAATCAAAACACGGAAGTGACTGTTCCAGTTTTCAAATGTTCTTTTGAAAGCCGGACATCCGACGGAGCTTCCACAGCTTCCGATTGGCTGCAGGAGCTTCCTGCAGCCAATCAGAAGCCACGATTTGGTTTTCGAACGTTTTGAAAGTCGAACGGACTTCCAGAATGGATTCCGTTCGACTTCCAAGGTACGACTGTACACATATGCTTACACAAATGATAGCTCTGTTGGGAGAGCATGAGACTCTTAATATCAGAGTCTCAGAGTTGTGCATTTGAGCCCCACATTGGGAAAAAGATTCCTGTATTGCAAGGGGGTTGGACTAGAATCAGGCATGTCTAACAGGTAGATCATGATCTATTGGTAGATCGCAGGGTGTTCCTGGTAGACCCTGGTTGATCTCTGGTCCCTCAGTGATCTCCTTGCAAAAAAGCTCCACAACTTTGGCTTCCTAAAGAAAGCTCAATAACTTTGAGTAGATCACTGCCAGTCTTTTTACGACAATGGGTAGATCACGGCCAGTTTTTTTATACTGTGAGTAGATCGCAGTCTATTGTGAGTTGGACGTCCCTGGACTAGATGACCCTCGTGATCCCTTCCAACACTATGATTTGATGACTTTCTATGACACACACAGAGAGAGAGAGAGAGAGAGAGAGAGAGAGAATATCACAGGGTGCTTACAGACAATATGTTTATTGTGCATTCATCTTGATTTGGGGGGAGCTTTTCAGTGCATTTTCTCATCACTTGCCTTACTTCAAACAGTCTGATATTTTGGGGAAGTGGCTTTGTTGTGCAAGAGCTACAAATCAATTGCAACTGTGCAAGCTGACCTCAATACATTATTGAATCCCACACAAAACAGATGATCTAAAAGCACCCACAGTCCAGAAAGTGTGATCTGCATGCAGAAGCAGGCTTCTGAATAAGGAGGCTGCAGAAGCAGTTTCCCTTGCTGGATAAATGCATCCTGCAGCTGCAGCTATTTGCATACACAGTGCATATGGTTTGGCAAAGCAGACCCCATGTTCGGAAGGTGGAGGAAAGTTAACAGTAGTAAACATCTGTCTGGTTGAATATGCCTGTGCAGGGATCCTTCCAACTTGTAGCATGTGTTTTTTGTGATGCTCAGCCTATACATTTGTAGATAAGAAGCCTCTTCTACAAGAAGTCAATTTACATTGTATTAATTCACAGCAACAATGAAACCTCACACCACTCAAAATTAATTTTTGTTGTTGTTTAATCGTTTCCGACTCTTTGTGACCCCATGGACCAGAGCACGCCAGGCACTCCTGTCTTCCACTGCCTCCCGCAGTTTGGTTAAAATTAATTAGTGCTTTGTAAATCAAAGCTAACAATGGGCATGATCCATATAAATTTAACCACTTGACTATGGGTGTTAAGCATAAATGTGTACAGTGGTACCTCTGGTTGCGAATGGGATCCATCCCGGAGGTCCATTTGCAACATGAAAAGAGCGCAACCCGCAGCGGCGCGTCTGCACACGCGCAGGTTGTGATTCGTCACTTCTGCGCATGCGCGTGACGTCATTTTGCGCTTCTGCACATGCGCAAGCAGAGATTTAGGATCAGAGTTTTCCTGCTCTTAGATGGGCTATGTTCCCAGGTTGACCAGCCCCATAATGCAACAGGAAATGTTATAATACCTTCCAGTGAGTGCCTGGCATGTTTGATCCCACACACTGCTCATGCTGACTAGGGTTCAAATCACCATTCAGATGATTCATCATGATCCTCAAGTTGTTGGTCCCAACAATTGGTGTGGCTCCTGCCACTAGGCAAGCCTTCTATCATACCAATAACATGAGGCCATGACTGTGGCCCTATAATCAGTTTTTTCCCCAATAGAATACTAAGATGGCATAACTTTGACATAAATTAGAAAGGCTCAGCAAAAGAGATTGCTGAGGCAGCAAATATATAAATAAATAAAGTAGCTTTGAGTGTTTCAATTACATTTTTTTCCACAGTGATTGCACAAAACCATCAGTTACTCATTAGCTACACACAGTAACTCACTGCAGCATGGGTTTTATGCATGGTCAATTATCTGTGGTAACAACTGTTTGGAAAAAGATTTACTAAGCGGTAAAGATTAACTAAGAACCCCATGGTGAAACCTGGAATATAATTACATTTGCTGTTGGGAACAGAGGAGCATAGATAAAACTATTTGCCCATCTAGCCCAGTCTTGTCTGCTGTAACTGGCAGTTCTCCCGGGTGTCAGGTAAAAATATTTCCCATATTTCCCATCTGTCAGGAGACGCCAGAAATTGAACTAGGAACCTTCTGCTGGCAGATATTATCCCACAGAAGCAAACAACCCTCCTTTTGGAATCCCACTTGCCCTAATGCCTCCATTTATGTTCCAAATCTATGTCTAAAGCTATGATCCTATGCATGCATGAGAATAAGCATGAACTTCCAATCAAACATGTATGGAATTGGGCTGTAAATTGTTTTTACAATAGCTGGGACACGCTTTACAAGCATATATAATTTGTGCTGGATAGTTAGGAAGCTGGAGCAGTAGGCTCAAAGCGAGAGGTTCAGGACTACTCTCAAGTACAGTGGTACCTCAGGTTACATACGCTTCAGGTTACAGACTCTGATAACCCAGAAATAGTGCTTCAGGTTAAGAACTTTGATTCAGGATGAGAACATAAATCGTGCTCTGGCGGCCCGGCGGCAGCAGGAGGCCCCATTAGCTAAAGTGGTGTTTCAGGTTAAGAACAGTTTCAGGTTAAGTTCGGACCTCCGGAACGAATTAAGTACTTAACCTGAGGTACCACTGTACCAGCTTTTGTTTAGAAATGGCAGTACTGAACACTGAAGGATGTCAACTGAACCCTAAATAAGAAACAATGTGGCAACGTGAGGAAACGATGGTGGTCATATGTTCAGAGGAGGGGGAACCTGATTTTAAGAAACTATTAATTTGGGTTGATTTGTAATAATTTGGAAAATTACCGGTAATAATAATTTGGAAAAAAGGAAAAGAAACGGCAGCGCAATCCTACAAAAACAATTGGTCAGCAATATGATTTGCCGGGTGGCGCTGTGGGTTAAACCACAGAGCCTAGGGCTTGTTTGATCAGAAGGTTGGCGGTGTGAATCCCCGCGACGGGGTGAGCTCCCATTGTTCAGTCCCTGCTCCTGCCAACCTAGCAGTTCAAAAGCACGTCAAAGTGCAAGTAGATAAATAGGTACCCCTCCAGCGGGAAGGTAAACGGCATTTCCGTGCGCTGCTCTGGTTTGCCAGAAGCGGCTTAGTCATGATGGCCACATGACCCGGAAGCATAGCTGTCAACGTTTCCCTTTATTTAAGGGAAATTCCCTTATTCCGAATAGGATTCCTCACAAGAAAAAGGAAAAGTTGACAGCTATGCCTGGAAGCTGTACGCCAGCTCCCTCAGCCAGTAAAGCGAGATGAGCGCAGCAACCCCAGAGTCGTCCGTGACTGGACCTAATGGTCAGGGTTCCCTTTACCTTTTAAGCATGTACAGTGATACCTCAGGTTAAGTACTTAATTCGTTCTGGAGGTCCATTCTTAACCTGAAACTGTTCTTAACCTGAAGCGCCACTTTAGCTAATGGGGCCTCCTGCTGCCGGAGCACGATTTCTGTTCTCATCCTGAAGCAAAGTTCTTAACCGGAAGCACTATTTCTGGGTTAGCAGAGTCTGTAACCTGAAGCTATGTGACCTGAAGCGTATGTAACCCGAGGTACCACTGTATAGGAGTGCAGCCTCAACTAGTAAAATTCTTCTGTTTGGGGAGATAGCAGCTCTCCCAAAACGTTTCCAAATTCTGGTTTTGTTTTGAAGACACAGGGGCAAAGCGACCTCTTTCTGTTTCCCCAGGGGTCAATTTGAACTTGGGTATGCACTGCTGAGCGTGAGAGAGCAAACATCGAGTTTACCCACTGAACCCCGTGGGGCTTCAGTTTTTGAGCAAAGACGTGGGTAGGAATGGATCGGGCTACAAAGCTTTGCAACGCGCCCCGCGCGCGCCCACGTGGCTCGCGAGAGGCAAAGCCGTCCGGGTCGCCCTCGGCTGGGTTGCAGCAGCTGATGGCGGGAACGCCGCAGCTGCTCGTGCGCGCGCCCTCCACGGGCTTCAACGGTTTCAACGGCTGCGGCGCGAGGGACGGGCCATCCAATCAGCGCCCCGCCAGCCGCCGCTTTGGCGGGAACTAGAGCGGTGGGGGAGCTGTGTGGAGAAACGACTCTTTGTTGCCTCCTTTTACCTCAAACTTTGCTTTAAAAAAAGGCCACTTTTAAAAACCGACCCCGGGGAGCCTGTGAGCTCGAGTCCCTTTCCTCAAGTAAATAATAAATGGGAAAGATCACTTACAATGCCGGATTTACTTATAAGGTTAACAAGCTATAGCTTAAGGCCCCACTCTCTTGGGCCTCTTAAAACATTTAAAGGAGGGGGAAAACTGGATGTACATTTCCAAAATATAAGATAAAATAAAATAAGACCTACAGTGTTTTGTGTTGTGTAGGCTCCTATTTGTTGTGTGCAAATGGCTTTAGATACCTATTAGGTCCTTAAATTACTATATAGCATATATTCAACACAAAAAACTGACAATTTGTTGTTGACAAAGGACAACTGGACATATAAAGGGCCCCATTACCTTCAGTAGCTTAGGGCCTCATCAAACCTAAATCCGGCCCTGATCATTTACCTCAGCCATGTAAAAAACAGGGCTTCCCCTGTGTCTTTCTACCGTGGTTTACACATTTTTCCTAATGGAGAGGGCTCAAAAATAATTTCCCCAATATTGTACTTTGTAATTCCTGTTTGTGGCCTAGAAAGGCTGCCCTGAGCTCTCTGCAGGAGAAGAACAGGATACAAATTGCATGTATTATTAATAATAGCTCACACGCAACTTTGAATTTGATGTTTGAATTGAACAATTAAGGAAGTGCTGTTAGGAAAATCTGAAGTAGATTATTTAACTAGTGTGTTCAAAAAAGACTTAAGGACGGTCCAACAAAAGTCATTTCCTTTCTGACTGATTTATTTTATTCAATATGTTAATAGTTCCAAATGGAGTCTCACACATGGCCAGCTCTGGAGAGACTGTTAGATAGTAATTTCACTACTTTTTCTCTCATGTCCCTTACATACTTTGGAAATGTGTGGAATAACTTGGGATTCTATAGAGTGAATGAGTTGGTTAAAGATATATTAAAAATTGTTTGTTTGTTTAAGAATGAATACAAGACCCACATGGTGAATAATAGAGTATGATAACCCTTAACTGAAACTATGCAACTAAAAATATCCACTAAAACATTAATATATCTTTCTTTGTGTTATCCATTGTTAGATTTCTACTGGGTAATGAACTGAATCCATTAAAATGGAAAGCAATCCATTTCCAGAAGCATCTTCCTCGTTGATCTTTGGAGATATTAAAAGACGTGTTGGGGGGAAGAAGAACGGATCTCTAAAAGCTGGGAAGCTGAATGCTTCTCTTGCATGTAAAATCAAAACTAAGATAAGAAGTGAGTGTCAACTAAAATTTTGATAATATATGTAACTCTCAGAAAAATAAAATACTTGTAGACCTCCTTAAGTAATAGCACTTTTAAAAATATCCAGTGTAATATGTCTACAAAAATACATTCATCCAAAATGAAAAAAGAGCCAATGTTTCATGAAACCTTTATTCAAATTATATTCAGCAATTTTGGGCCAGTCACACCGTCTTAGCATAATTATACCTTTTGTTTTTACTGGTTTTTATGTTGCTGTTTTTAAAAAAGATATTGTTTGTTGTTTTTATGTTGTACAGTACTTGGTGGTTTTAAAATATTAAGTGGTTTATAAATGCTTCTAAATAAATAAACCAGTAGCTTGTACAAATAAAATAGGATAAGATTAATAATGTTATGCATGTGGGCACAATGACCTTGAGGATCTGCCCCTCCCACTGCTACTCCTTACTGCCCTTTTCTTCATGGGCTGACAAGGGTGGCTTCCCCAAAAAGTGCATGGAACTGAAGGAGAGGAAGCTGGAAAAGTAGCATACAGTGGTACTTTGGTTCTCAAACTTAATCCATCCTGGAAATCTGTTCCAAAACCAAAGCATTCCAAAACCAAGGCGTGCTTTCCCATAGAAAGTAATGCAAAATGGACTTTTAAAAACAACCCCTAAAACAGCAGTTAAACATGAATTTTACTATCTAATGAGACCACTGAGCCATAAAATGAAAGCAATAAACAATGTACTGCAGTCACGCAGTCCATCAATCAGTAGCTGAACTGGGTTCCACACAGTCACAAAAACAAAAAAAAGCCACAAAAACACAAAATAAATAGCAAAAACAGACAGACCTCAGCATAACGCTCAAAATCAAAGCGTGGCACACAAATCAGAAGCGTAACACGCAAAACGGAGCATGTTCGGCTTCTGAAAAAAGTTTGCAAATCAGAACACTTACTTCCGGGTTGGCAGTGTCTGGGTTCCAAGTTGCTTGAGTCCCAAGGTGTTTGAGAACCAAGGTACCATTGCACTTCCCATTTCTTCCCTCTTTCAGCTCTATGTGGTTTTCAATCATGTAGATTGGCAGCTGACAGAAAATGGAGCAAGCAAGAGAGGAGAAGGAAACATGGAGGAGGTTAGGAGATTGGCCACCAGAGTGGCTGGTGTTCCTCAAAGGTTCAGTTTCACTCAGGGACCCCAAATGGTTGGCATCCCCTGTGATATTACTGTCTCTCAGACTGTATTCCCACCGCTGCTTATTGTGTACTCACAGTTTCCAATGCTAGGTTTCTAATACGTGTGCACATATCCTAAATGCATTGCTTCTCAAACCAGCTTCACACTGAGTGGATTTCTTAAGCCATTTCTAAGTTGTCTCTAGTTGTGAACATCTCCGCACAGGGTAAAGACAACCTGTTATGTACTGAAGTTCTCACCCTGGGTCAGCAGGGGGATACTGTAGATAGTTTTCACTCAGGTCCACATATGCAAATAAGGGATTGAAAGTGACGTTCAGTGATTGGATAGTTACAGAAGATGGTTACTGTTGCGTTGTGGCGCTCTATATAAGCAGGTTGGCTGAACCCTTCAGTTCAGTTCTGTTCTGGCCTGTGAACAAACAAGAGCTGTTTGAAGAATTGCTGTGTCGTCTGATATGTTCACCCACAACTTAACACAACTCTTGTCCATCAACATCCCGATATGTACACAAACATAAACAAATCTAACCTTGCTGATGTGAACAGCTAGTGAGGAAAGCACTGTGAAATGCAGGGGGGGCGGACAACCGCCGTGCTTTAAGGCAAGGCCATTTTCAGTATGATATACTGTAGAATTTAATTCATTATCAAATCCTGATAATAAATATTCCCTTATCCCGTACTACTCCTTCAATTATCACTCAGTAATATAGTATATAGGGGTGGTGCTTGCATTCTGACTTGTTAGAAATTATAGAAAGCAATTTTCTAGAAATTAGAAAATATGGTTAGGCAAGATTACAAGAACTATACACAAGAAAAGAGCACAATCTTTGTCATTCAAGCATTTTAATTAGAAAATTGTAATTGTTTAACTGCAGTCTTCAATATGCTTACTCAGATGTAAGTTGCTTTGAATGCAATAGAATTCACTCCTATGTAAGTGTAAGCCCAACAAGTAGTCCTGTCCAACAACATTTGGGGGGCATCATATTAGCTACCCCAAGTATATAGGCCTGAAGGATTTTATTTGTTTTTTACTATATTTGAATATGTGATATTTAAAGGTTTTAAATAAATAAATACAATTCCTCGCAATTAATTTTTAATAGTGAAGAAACATATGTTTTGGCACCTCCAAATTAATTTTTTGTGTAGAGTGCAAGAGTATTAGCAATATCAGTATTTATTTGTAAGTCTTCTGTATAACTATTCCATGGTTGTGGATATGAGTCTGGATGCAGGTTTAAAATAAATACAAAACAATTTTTTTAAACATACAGAAATAGAATAGATACATATTTTAAACACACTCATACATAGCTGTTTTTTAAAATCCCAAATTATTTCATATTTTTATTTTATGCAGGCAACTCGTCACTTTTTAAGATTTCTTTGAAACACAATAATAAAGCTCTGGCCATGGCCCTCAGCACAGAGAAAGAAAATTCTAGGAAGCTAAAAAATGAAAAGCTCTTATTACAGAAAGAAGTGGATGAGCTGCATTTGCAGAATGTCTTACTGCGCCAAAAGCTGAATTGCCTGGTATGTTCTGAAAAATACTGTTTGCGCTAGTACATTATTCATATATTGTGAAAATAAAACTTATGGGGAAGGGATTCAGCTATGAGTCCCAGGGCATCCCCACAATCATCATACTCCCCAAATTGGCTGGGGATGGGTCAGGTTGGAATAACCCCCAGAAGAGTGCATGTGGGAGGAGAGGGAATGCTTGCGTAGCATCCATCTGTTTCAAAGATCCTGTTCAGTGGGATTTTGATAAGCATTATGATGCAAATGATATAACATAATGGGAATTACATCAGCGGTATGTGTAGCCTTTTTAGGCCTTTTTCACGGGTGGAAAGAGCATTGCGCCCCGGGGGGAGGGAAGAAGGAGTCAACAGAGACACCGAAGGGTTAAACCAGAGAAAGAGCTGTTTATTCTACCTTCCTGGCTGGTAGAAGGAGCTTTGCATGATCATTTACAGCAAGCACAAGTTTTTACAGTCATTGCACCCAGCATATATTCCCTCCAGGCCCCTTGCCCCCCTTCTCCACCTCCTCAGGAGCCCTGCCTCATGAGCTTCCTCTGAGCATGAACAGAAACTCCTGTCTTGGGACTCCTGGTGCCCTTCCCAGGAAGAAAGGGGGTTGAGAAGCCTGCGTGCCAGCATGTCCAAGATTTGTTGCAACTGGGTGAGATAAGACTCAGTTCTCATGCCTGCTTCTGCTTGGCATTGACAGAGCCATTCATTAGCTTTTGAAGCTTTCTTCCACTGATAAAAAGAACACTTTGCTTATGCAGCAGCATCTTGTGAGAAAATGTGAGAAAAGCTGAAGCTGTGGATTTTAGAAGAGAGAAAGGGGAAATTTGGTTTTGAGACCTGGTGGGGGGGGTGACTACACAGACCTAGGTGGGGTCACCTGTCCTCACCTCCTTCAGTATGCACATGGGCATAGCCAGGATTTTGCAAGAGGCGGGCTGAACTGAGCTATCTGCAACATGATTGATCAATTAGTTAACTATTTTTATTTATTTACTTGATTTATGAGGGGGGGTAGCTGCCCCCCAGCCTCCCCCCCCCCACCAGCTACAGTATGTCCATGAGTATACATGTATCTTCCCTGTTATATCAGGGCAAAATGTTTCTTATCTCTTGGTCACACTCAGACCCTGTGTGTGCATGCATGCCCAGCAACTGGAGCTATGCACCCAAAGTTTCTTTTAAACCATGAACAATCACACAATCAGCCATTTGGGTAACACATTTTCTTCATCAGGTAAACATTGATATACTGCTGAACCTTAATCTCTTCTGTATAAGGTACATTGCTTTATGTGTAAAACAGCAGAGGGGGAAATGCTACTGGCTGGAGCGGGAGAAGGTTTTACAATATATATTTTATAAAAATCTTTTGATGTTTTCTTGTTTTTAGATAAATTTCATCTCTTTAATCCCAAATAAAATATATTAATTTCTCAAAACTGTCTCTTTCTTTCCTCCAGAAAGATAAATCCTTTTTATCATTGTTTTTCTCTAACTTTCTAACTGCGTTAAATAAAAGTTTTGATTATGTTTATATTTAATTTTTTTGTATGCAGAATAAAATTCTCATAGAACTGGAAGCATTCGTGAATAATAACATTTCAACTGCAATTGAAATGAGCACTCTTTCAGAGGTATGCTGCTTTGTGACGCTTATTATCATAGGGTGAAGAGGGAATTGCTACTGTATGCCTTCATGTTTTGAAAATCAGTATAAAAACTGATTTGGTGATCAATATTCCTTTGGTTTTTCAGAAGTTAGCTGTGGATTTACTTTTGAGGTTTGATTAAAGTACAGGTACAGCAGGACAAACATGTTGATCAAAACAATGGAAATCCAATTGTATTGTTGATATATTTATATAGATTTAAACATACAACTAGATGACTTCAACTAACATAATACACAATATTGCTGTACTGTACTTTCTAGCAGTAAAATGATACCCATGTACAAAATCAATGGTTTATTAATAAACTTTTTCTGTTATAAATGCTCAATATGTGCACAAGAAGAGTGGCATTTCAATGAAATAACTACATTATGGGAGCAAATATTTTCTTAATCTGCGTATTTGTGCTTTATACATATATTCCTAGTTTACAGCTGCTAATCTTTACACTTTACATTACTGTATTAAAATTGTTCTCATTGAAATAGTTTAACACTCGAAATCTTAATATATTGGTATGGGTGCAATTCTATACCCACAAAACTGGGAGCAAACCCCCTTCAACCGGGAATTATTTCTCTATAGACATACTGTACATAAAATTTCTCTTTAAGTGTTCTGAGCATTTTCCTCTTTTTAAACAGCATATTCAAAAACCCTTAGCAATGGAAAAACACCACTGCAACAGTTCTGGTCAAAAGCCTGAGATTTCTGATCAACCAATTAGGTAATATTTAAATTGATTTATTAATCTAGATGGAAATCAAAATGTGAACCTTAAATAAAACCTGCCAAAAAATTGTATCGATCAGGGCTACAGTCCCACAGGTTCCTAAGGGATGCTTTAAATAAGACTTTAAAGTTTAGTTTAGTTTTTGTACTTATAAATAAAAAGAACTAGATACAGTATAATTAAACACAATTCATTCATAGTGTCAGGCATAAACTGTGTTTTAGGCTGCAATCATATGTACAGTTTGACTGCTTGAGGGTGCAACTCTATACTCACACCCAGAAGTAAAGTCCATTAATGTCAGCAGGATTTACTTTTGAGTAGACATCTACTGTATAGGATTGCATAGCTAATCCTGCTGAGGTTAACAGGATTTAACTAGTATACATGCAGGATTATAGTCTTTCCTGGAAAAATACATGACAAAGACTCTGATCTTTTATTAACTGACATTTATGTGTATTTTGCCAACAAAAACATAATTTATACCTATACATGGTAATTGTTTGCAGGCTATTAGGAATAGCAATTTATGCCTTAGGTTAAGGTAGTTTACAGTAGTACATTTGCTAGCAGTTTTTCTCCTTAGATGTAATCTCATACACTTCTGTTTTACACTAGATCTTGTTTCCTACTTATTTTTTGGGTTTTTATAACACAGAATGTGATTCATTACTGTATTAGATTACAAATCTGTGCATTGTTATCTGGTAGTGTCCCACTGAACAAAGTGAAGTTTACTTATGAGTTAAATGCTGAAGTGAATCCCATTTTATTAACTTTCATAAAAATTGTTCTTTCAGAACTATCAGGCAACATGTGAGCACTCAGACTGAAGAACATGATGGAAATCAGCAAAATAACATATCAGTCTGTGTACCTGATGATCTTGTTACATCAAAGGAAACTGCAGCAGATCAAATCAATGCAGAATTATTTGTGTCTGAAAAAAACATATCAAAATCAAGTGAAACAAATAAAATAGAAACAGTAATTATCGCAAATAAATTTACAAAAGGTATTGAGGCATCTAATCATAAGCCTGCATTTTTATTAAAGCTTATATGTTTAATCAGGGCTTGTGTTTTAAAAATGAGTTCAAATTCATAAATGTTTTATGCCAGGCAGAAGACCAGCTGCCTAAGAACCTTGGCAGAATGTTTTTCTCCTAGACAAAGGGGCCCCCTGATTTATAGCAGAAAACAATTCTCAAAGTCGTAAAAAGGGAATTACAGGCTGACAGCCAAGGTTACACTGACCCTACAAATTAAGGGTTGATAAATAGTAAAATGAGCCATATCTTCTTCCTAAGGTTAAAAAGGTCAAGAGCAGTGAAAAAGCAACTGGTCTGGCTGGCAGAAACAGAACAGAACATTTCTAAAGCTGTTTCTTTCTTAAACTAAGATCCTTTTAAGATTTCTTTTCCTTTTAAAAGGTTATTTATGTATTAAATATATTAGCTTAAATATAATTATGCAAAGGATTTAAGAAATGCTAGATTCTTATTTCATATAGTTGTAAGAGTTGTAACTATCCTGAAATTAAGTCAGCCACCAGCCCAACCTCCTGTCAGACAGGAGACGCCATCAAGCACTCCTGATATATGGTTGTCAGGCCTTTTGTTTGGAAACCTTCAGATGAAGGAGATCTCTCAATGTTGATGTGAACTCAAAATCCTTGACATATGTTTAAGATAAAAATTCAAGATTAATCATCTGTTTTGGAAGGCAATAGGGCAAGGAGGGCAAGAGGTGAGCTGGTAATTAAGATTCCTTGTTGAGACACATGTAAGATATATTACTACTTATTTGTCATTTATAGATAGAAGAATATATAGCTTTTTGATTTCCATAAAAGGGCGAGAGGAAATGGGTGTATCTTTTGTGATTGGTTCTAGCAAACAGCCAATAGGAATTTCAACCAGGCTGATTGGACAGAGGCAGCCACAGGAGGAGCAAGGGGGCTGGATTAAGGAAATATAAGTGCTGGCCAGAATGGCAGGAGGCCAGGCCAGAGCTTGGTAACCATATACCACTGTGCCTCATATTTATTTGTCTGACAAATAAATAATTATTTTAATTTCTCTATTGCTGCGTTGAATATTTCATTCCAGCTAAGCGTTAACCACAAGCAGGGTGCTACAGTATACAGCATATTTTATTGCATTCACTTAATTTTAATGGGTCCTTTCTCCCTACCAAATGTTGCAGAAAGAAAGAGTCTCAATATAGGACTTTTAAAATATAAATTGTCAGCAGGAGAGGTTTGGATTGTGACCCCGGCATGGTGGGTAGATGTCTTCAGCCCTTTCCCTTCATTGTAGTTCTTGTCTATATTGGATCTCTAGTACATGCAATTTGTAAAGGAAAAATACACCCACTGGAGGAATTTCACCCCAGTGCATATTGCATCAGGTCCACAGAAGGGGATAAAGGACTAAAGCCCCTTACTTCCCACTCCATGCCTGTGTCTTGATTCAGATTGCGGGGAGGGGGTGTTTCATGCTGGCAATCTATGTTTATAAAATCAGGGACAATAGAGCTAGATATATGATTCATGTCTCGTTCGAATCTTAGACAATAAATGAACATTTATGTTGGGACACACCAACACAGAAATGCATAATGTTATTCCAAATTTTTTTTCATTATATTTTTAAAAATTAGGCACATAAGATGCTTTTATGTAAGCTATTTAAAACACTATAGTAGGTTACAGACCAATTTGAATAAAATAGCTCCAGTATCAATAGGTTTGTTCAGGTCTCCCATCTGATATTGATAAAAACACTGTTAACAGTTTCAGTTAAACAGATGCATGTTGTTGATATATAAATTGTTACTAATAATGGGTGGGATTTCCCTGACAAACCCTGTCAGCTGAAGCCCTGCTTTCCCTTCTCCTTGCGTGCCCCCTACATGCTTCTCCCCAAATGGCTCTTGGGTGTCTGGAGATCCATCAGAACAGCACAGCTGTAGGCAAGGGGAGAATGTTCCATCTGGCAAGCTGAAATTGTTTTTGAAGATTAAAATAAAGCATGTTCCAAATGGGAAAAAAACCCTTTCCTGTTTATGCAATGTAAATGAACCTGGTTTTGCTTTGTTTGCAGAAAATACATCATGTATGGATCGGATGTCTAGTAGGACCTTTAAGCTGAATCTGGATAATACATCTTCTGTAGAAAAATATGAAAGACAATCAAAAGCACACAATAGTCCTTTTCTAATCCAAAGATATGTGACTGAACGGAAGAAACGAGGACTGTCCTGCACATCGAATATTCAGTCTACTATAAACAATTTTGAGAGTAAAACAGAGCAAAATAGCATATTGCATTGTGACACCGACAAAGTCCACACTATTGGTCAGATGGCCCCAAAAGATGTTTCATGCACTAAATCATCTCAACCTAGAAAGGAGTCTGATCACATCGATAAACTATGTTTTATAAATGGTAAAAAGCCAGAAGAAACTGTATATGATGCTGACATGGAATTGACTGCTAGTGAACTAGGTGAGATACTCTTAATTAAATCAAAAGCCAAGGTTGAGAACGCTAAAATAGTAAAAACTGATAAAATTTCAGCAACTTTGAGAAAAGTGAAAACGAAAAGTACAGAAAAACAGATTGAGGATAAATATAACATTAAACCTGAAAAATGTAACAAGAAAGTTCCTAGTAATGCAAAAGTTAAAGATATTGATATTGTTGAATCTAAAAATGTTCTACCACCAGAAAAAGGATTGTTTCAAATGAGAAATGATGAGAAAATGAAACTGAAGAACACCAATAAACTTGGAGAAGATTTCAAGAACAGTAACAAGAATGACAGACAGGTGCATCCCCTGAGACTTGTAGACTTACAGCAAACAACTCATGTTTTAGAAAAAGAAAAAATGAAAGATACAATTTTCAAAACAGCTCAGAATTCAGACAGCCAGGTCCCAGAACATGATTTTAACGTACCTAGCGGTAAAGTACCATTAGAAGGTTATTCTATTGAAAGCTTGCCACCAGTACAAAGCTGTGTGGTTTCAATACAGGATTTAGACATAAATGAGTCCTATCCTGTTGTTTCCAAAATAAAAAAATCACATTACAGTGAAATGGAAAATGGGCAGTATTTGAAAGGGCCTAGATCAAAAGTATGCAATTCTAATAGCCAGACTATACAAGATGAAAAGACTGGTATAAAAAGTGGCTTTAATAAGAGAGAAGTGTCTTCCAATTTTGGAACAACAACAGAGAGATCTGCTCATGCTTTAGGTATTCCTAAAACAGATCAAATTAATGAAGAATTTTCACATGGTGATAAAAGAAGAATTTTTGCAAAAGCTGGTAGGAAGACATACATTATATACCCAAGCTCTCAGAAAAAAACTTCTGTGAAACAAAAATTACATGATGAAAATGTGTATACTGAGAATATACATGAAGGAAATGAAAACATTCAGAGAAATTCCAATGTTCAGCATGTTACAATTTCACGTTACCTAAAGAAAGCAGCTGAATGTTGTGTTGAAACATCCAAAGAAAGGGTAGATTCTACACCAAACCCAAGCAAGAAGACCTATAGTCTTTGTTCATGTGATCAAGGTAAAAGTGTAGAGAAAGTAATTTCTAACAATACTGAAATAGCTACTGAGTTCCATAAAATTCCAAAAAACATTCCAGTTCTGAAAAACCCTGAAATATTGCAATTCTCAAGAATTTACCAAGAAAATTACTATGCTTCCACAGAGAATGTGAACATAATTTGTGAAGAGTCTTGCAGCAAAAGACCAGTATCAAACTTTGGTATGTGTAGCTTTACTTTGGATATTAGGAAACGCACTCTAGGTATTAGTCTGACTCTGTCAATTTCTGGCCCTGTTCCCCAATTTAATTGGGTGGGTATTGTGATTTTAATAATACTTGATTTGAATTCTTCCGATATACATCCCTGTATGAAAAAAACTAGAATATATGCAATTGAATAGGCCTGGACCATAGCCATTATGGATCAGGTAGTGAGCTCTGGGTGATTAGGAATCATGTACTATGCTCTGGTTAGTATCTGGAAGCGCATGTAGCACTAACTGCTTTTCTGGTATGAAGTGATGCTTATATGCCCATCAGTGGTATCCTACAGGGGTATACAAAAACTTTTGAGCTATATTTAAAAATCTAATGATTGTTGCCTCATATTCATGGCCTTCTAGCCCACTTCGTATATCCGATAAAGTGAGCTATAATAGTCCGTGCACATTTATGCCATACAATAAACTTGTTAATGGGTGGTTCCCTAGACCTGATAACAGAAAGCTGACTGCTCTTTTTGGGGTTACACTTCCTCTGAAGGAGAAGATATGTAGGTTGGGGGTGCTTCTGGATCTATTGCTGTTCTTTGAAGCTCAAGTGACCTCAGGAGCATTGAGTGCCTTCCATCAGCTTCGATAGGTGGCCCAGTTACACCACTATATGGAGAAGGATAGCCTAAATTCTGTTGTCTATGCTCTAGTAACCTCTAGCTTAGATTACTGCAATAGGTTATACGTGGGACTGCCTTTGAAGATGATTTTGAAACTGCAGCTGATTCAATGGCCAGGTTGCTCACTGGAGCAAGACGGTTTCAGCACGTAACACCAATCCTTGTCTGATTTCACTGGATACTGGTTAGTTTCCAGGCCCAATTTAAAGTGCTGGTTTTGACCTATAAAGTCTTACACATATCAGGACCCTAATACCTCAAGGACCACCTCTCCCCTTAAGAACTGACCCAGACCTTGCAACTGTCATCTGAGGCCCTTCTTTGTATGCCCACCTCCATGAGAGGTCTGGAGGGTATCAACACAAGAACAGGCCTTTTCAGTGGTGGCTCCCCATTTGTACAATGCTCTCCCTAGGGAAGCTTGCCAATTTTTACATGTATTTAGACCAGGCAAAATGTTTTGTTTTTAATCATCTATGGCTTTTTTTAATTCATGGATGGGATGTTTTAGTGTACAGGGTTTTTGTTTTTTGTTTTTTAAAAAAGAAAGTGTTGGTTTGAATGTATGTATACGGGGCTTGCTTAAAATATTGTAAGTCATTTTAAGTTGCTGTGGCAAAAAATTAATCATAGAATTGTAGAGTTGGAAGAGACCCTGAGGATCATCTTGTCAAATCCCCTGCAATGCAGGAATATGCAGCTATCCCATACAGGGATCGAACCTGCAACCTTGGTGTTATCAGCACCATGCTGTAACCAACTAAGCTATCCAGTTGACTGATAAACAGTAATAATAATTAAAGGGAGACACAGTGGTTAAATATGGTGAACATGCACAACAGTTATGTGATTGATTGCAGCTCACAGGTATGTGTCCCTCCGTGTTCACAAATGCAACATCTCTTCACACTCTATATAAAGTTTGCCCTCCTTGTAATGAAACATTGTACTTCTATGCTACCAGTTGTATTGCCTGATGCAGTAGGTGAGGAAATAGCATTAAGACTTCTCACTTCAGCTATGTTTCAGTTGCTAAAACTGGGAATATTACAGCATCTACTTTTTACAAATCACAAAGTTCATTTCAAATACCATGGCTTACCCGGTAACTTGTGTTTGATTAATTAATTACAGTTTCATCCTACTGGTCTTCCAGAAATAGCTATGTTGCCCACCAATATTTTATCCTCACAACAATTCTGTGAGATAAATTAGTTTTAGGAGAGGGTGACTGTCCCAAAGCCACCAAGTATCATGGTTGAACAAAATCTGAACTCAAGTCTCCCCAATTTAAGTTTGGCATGCAATCAACCACACCACTGTGTCTCCAAAAATATATATTTAATTTTTTTTTCAAGTTTATTAACATTCCAGATATTTTTGCAATTAGTGATTCAATAATAGCTGTAATTTCAGGGCGTAAGCCTCTTCAAGAACTGACAAATATCAAAGCACCTTCCCTTCCAAAACCCAATAAAGACTTAGAAGAAAATTCCACATCACCTGTTAGACGCAGGCGAGCTACAGTTTGCTACAAAGAACCCAAAATCAACAGGTTAGTTTTTGACAGATGGTTTCTTTTTGTTTTGTTATATTTAAATATTTTTCAAAGTATGCTTGACACCTTATTCTGCAATTGGCATTTATCAAGCACATATTTTATGGAAACATACAGTTGTACAAGAAAGAATCCGAAAAGTGACCCAGAAACATTTTAGGAGAGTAGAATAATTACTTTGTGAGAGTTTATTGAAACAATTTCCATAATCATGACAGTTGAGACTAATAATACCTAAAATGTAGGTTTGATTTTAAGGAATAACACATACACAGAGAGACAAAGCTGCAACTCTTACTCAAACTAGTCTAATAGTGCAATCCTATCCTCACACTTCCTAGGACTTGGGACTCAGCTATACAACTGCAAATAAATAACGTTTTAAATATGTTGTACTGTAAAGTGGAATATACGAATGGGACACTAGATGGCAACAGTGAGCTATGCCAAATTCAAGGTATTTTTCAAAATATTTTTTTAAAAAGCATTTTCACAGCATTTTTTATGTGTGTGATTCCACCTAAGTCCCATTAAACCCATATTTTTGAGTAGACATGAAGGAGATGGATCTGTATTAGTCATTTCATTGCCTCATAAAAAGAAACATAGGTGCTGACATTTTGCAAGTGGAGCACGAGCACAATTAGTACACCTTTCTGGAATCACACAGCTGCTATGACTTTTCTAAATGTACACAGATTTTTGAGGAGCTTCTTGTGTTAATCTAAACTAATCTAGTATAGTGACTATATCACATAATTTCAAATACCCCATTAGAGAAAAAGTTCAAAACTAGCATCTCTCAATCAACTGCAGCTTATTACAAAATACAAGGAATTTACTTATGTATTTTTAGGGCTTCAAAGCGGGTGGGGATGGGGTTTTTTACTCCCAGGTAAGTAGAGTTAGGATTGCAGCCAAAGTGTTTTAATTGGAGGAATGGCTATTCTGTACAAATTCTTACACTAAGTAAAATTTATGAATGATGTTTGCCAGAAAAGCTCACCAGTTATATTCTCAGTGCCACTAGTGATTTAATTATTTTTGCCTTTCAGCAAATTGAGGAGAGGAGATAAATTCACAGATACAGAATTTCTTAATGCTCCAGTCTTCAAAGTCAGAAATAAACAAAGCTTTAAAAGTAAATCAAGATTACTCTAAAGAGGATATACAGAAAAGTGCCTACCAGTATGTTGTATCTACTTTTTAAACAAATTTTATTATTTCTTCTTTACTAAATTCCACTGACTCGATTTTTATTTGAACTAGATTGCTTTCTTCCACTCTCTTTTTAATCAGAATGAATGAGGTGAGCAAAAGTATATCTACACAGACAAAACTTTAGTGTTGATAGTTTATGTAAGTTTAAGCATTTCGTAGCATCTTTTGCGTAGCATATTCTACTTTAAAACTGTTGAATTAAAGTTTCCAAGTTTTGCACATAATGTAAAGTGAATACTGTATAATTATTTCAGAGGATAACAGAAGTTTTCCATTTTACTTGGGAAAGTAGTCTTTCTCACAGCCTGAACCAATTCTGAGTTACAGCTGTTGTGTCTTGTATGTAGAGGCCTATATAAAAACATGGGGTGACCAAATGACAAGTGAGGACAGGGTTCTTATACAAGATAAGGAAGGTTGGTCTAGAATAGATGCCTTCCCCTTGCTTGCTTCTAACAAGAAGAAAACCCTCTGCTACAGTTCCCTGCATTGATATGATTTTGATAGGAGTTTGGGATCTCTTCCTAAATGGATTTTGTCCTCCCCTTCTTACCATCTGTCTGCTCTCTCTTTATTGTACAAAAGCCTTGTGACCGCACCATGAGGTGAGTGTTCCTCATGAATTTTCCTTTGCACAAAAGCACTACTGCAAGAAGTAGAATCAGCTCCTGATGCCAAATCAAGCAGGCAGAGGATACTTTGTATAGACTGGGAACCCAAGCCTATTCCTGTGCATATGCAAGACTGAGCTGTTTATGCGAGGTTTAAATGTTCCTTTTTCAAGAAATGTGAAACCTACATTGACAGCAATGTACATTTTATATCCATTCAACGTTTCCCCTAGCATTAACAATATTTGGATATGGCACAACTAGCAAGAACACTTTTGGCTTGTCACAAAATATGTCCACCTTCCATGACAATGAGAAAATACTCAGAGAACCTTCTACCTGGAGAAATACTTAGCCACCGAAAAGTGTATAAATAAAATGTGACAATAATGGAGGAGCCAGGGTGGTCAATTTCATATTCTCTAATGTTGTCTTTACATTTAATTAACCCTGTTTTCTAATCATTCCTGTGATTCACTGTGCTTCCAATTAATTTGAAACATTATCTTAATATTAAGGGCTATCCCCATGTACCATAACAACAACAACAACAACGATATAAATAATAAAATCATCATCATCATCATGAAGTATAAATAATCCTGTATTCCTGTCCCCTACATAATAGCAGGTGCCACTAGGTAAAGGTAAAGGACCACTGACAGTTAAGTCCAATCGCAGACAACTCTGGGATTGTGGCGCTCATCTCGCTTTACAGGCTGAGGGAGCCGGCGTTCGTCCACAGACAGTTTTTCCAGGTCATGTGGTCAGCATGACTAAGCTGCTTCTGGCGCAACGGAACACCGAAACTAGAGCAGTGCACGGAAACGCTGTTTACCTTCCCGCTGGAGCGGTACCTATTTATCTGCTTGCACTTTTTGGCGTGCTTTTGAACTGCTAGGTTGGCAGGAGCTGGGACCAAGCAACGGGAGCTCACCCCGTCGCGAGGATTCAAACCGCCGACCTTCTGATTGGCAAGCCCAAGAGGCTCAGTGGTTTAGACCACAGTGCCACAAAAAAACAAAAACAAAAACAACAGAGGAATAAGAAGGCCAAAAAGTGTGCCTTAAGTGTCTCAAAATAACATGGGGATCAGGAGGAAAATGTTGTGCTTATCATACTGATGTTTCAGGCACTATGCAATAGGTGTTCATAACACACTTGTTTTCTGAGAAAGCTTTGCTTTTAATTTCCCCCAACCCAGGAACGCTCCCAGTGAGCTTTTTACCATGGGAAAAGCTGTGGCCTGCAGTGATTGAGCCAGTGCCCAACATGAATATACACATGGAAATGAATGGCTGTATGGCAGGAATGTTGTTTCTAGGTAGCCTGGGGGGCCTGAGCCCTGAGCCTTTTCTGCCAGACCCTAGATCTCCTGTCCCATTAAACTTATTTTAGAAAACAAAAAACTTTGATGGCAGGGCAGTTGGACACACTGGAAACCACATAGCTGGGGATACCCATCCATGCACCATCTTAATTTGTCCAGAGAAATATACAGTCCTGGGTGGAGTAGGGAAGAGATGTGTGTGAAAGTGGCTGAGAAACACAGAGAAGGCATGTTAAGAGGAGCAGCGCACATGTGATGAAGGGGTATAGCAAAACACAGTAACCAATAAATCAGCATAAACTAGTCCGAGAAATTGTAGAATTAAGGGGTCAGCCATATCACACTTGGGAGTGAGTATCATCACATGCGTTGCTCATGATCATACTGGTTTTAAAAAACTTAGTGTGGGTTGGCCTTCACTTAATATAATTTAAGTCTGTGGGTTTCATTGGGTCTACTGTAGGATGACAAAAGTTGAATATCACCCACTGTCTTGAAGACAGATGTTAAGAATACCATATCCCAGATAGAATTGCATGAGGCTTCTTGGATGGCTAAATTTATCACGCTATAATTTGGAGGAGGATTGGGGCATGCAACTAATTAGCAAGGAAGTGCCACGAAGCATGCGTTTATCCAGTGCTTTCCCCTCGTTACTGTGAAAAGGCAAAGACGATGTCGTCCCACATCCAGAGTTAAGGAGAAGGGTTGTTAGGAATTAAATTACAGGAAATTGAGCTTTTTCTTCCGAAACGAAGTGTTCTGCACCGGGTTAACTGGAAGATCGGGGATGCTATGGCTAAGCAGCGACCAAAAAACTTTTCCTCTGCAAGAAAAAAATGTCCTTACACGCCCCCCTCTAAGGAGGAAGGAGGAGGCTAGGGGTGAAGCCCTCAAAGCCACGCCTCGCACTCATGTTTCATGTTGTTGAATTCACGATTAGTCCTTACTCTCCTTTACGACCTGCTGCTCCTGTTTCCTCGCTCAGTTGCTATCCCTCTGTGCTGCGATGTCTGTCCCAGCAACAGAACGAGCAGAAAGGACTTCAGACGATCTGATTTTCTACGTGAACGGCAAAAGGGTAAGTGGGAATCGAGCTTCCCAGGGACGCAGCTGCTTTGGGGGTATTTTCTGCTCCCACAGCGCAGCTTGAAGTGTAGCAAAAGGAAACTGCCTTGTACTGTACTGCCCTCTGCTTCCGATTAGAGGGTCCCAGTCTAGTAGATAGCCCCCCTTTACCCCTCTTCTAACAAGACGTTTGCATTCTGCGTATTAACCCAAACGGCAGAATTGCTTCCCTGCCTGCGGCCCTAGGGAAAAACACAGCGGCAAATTACGTAAAAACCCTGGAAGGTTGAAACTAGACACCTTTGCTCAGAAGTGAATTCCTCTGGCTACGGTAGGAGTTAACTGCTAAGCAAGTGTCCAGACAATTGCAGCCTTAAGAGTCTCGTTGATATTAAGAAAAGCAAGTCAAAACTCTCGGCAGTCAATCCTATTTAAAATATGCCAGACTATAATGTGTAGGGTATAGCTATACTGTACAAATATCCTTTCGAGTGTTGGAATATTGCAGGAAATTCACCCCCCCTCCCCTGTTCTCCAACACAATAAACTCACAGTGCCAAGGGTGTGCATATTTACTAACTGGAAACAAACAAGGGCATTTAGATTTATTTTAACATACGGAGACTTTTAACATACTGGCTGATAGGCGTGCAATAAATAAATAAATAAATGTTACACCTCTGCTGCCTCGGAATCCCAGATTTTTGGACTAAATCCCAGATTTTTGGACTCTTGGGAGGGGAGAGTGCTGTTGTTCTCTTGTTCAGATTATAGGCTTCCCACGGGCATCTGGTCAGCCCCTGTGACCTAGATGGGCCATTGGCGTGATCCAGCAGCTCTTAAGTTTCAAGCGCATTCTTGGATAGTGCTCGTTGATATTAGTTTCACCTCTATATCTTCCTTCCATTTTATCAACTTTGTCATTTTAATTTCATTTTTTAAAAGGCCCTTCTATACACTTCTGCAACATACTACCACAGTGTGGACTAGTTTGCTGGTTTTAATTTTAAAAGCACTGCCTTTCGATCTTGATTTTTAAAAGCATTTCCTCGCTGCCAATGCTGTTCTCTCAAGCCATCACTACTCATCTGATTTCCTTTACAAAAAATAAAAAAGCAGTTTAGCTACCCATTATGGAAAAAAGGGGATGTGGGTGGTGCTGTGGGTTAAACCACAGAGCCTAGGACTTGCTGATCAGAAGGTCGGCGGTTCGAATCCCCATGACGGGGTGAGCTCCCATTGCTCTGTCCCTGCCCACCTAGCAGTTCGAAAGCATGTAAAAGTGCAAGTAGATAAATAGGTACCACTCCGGCGGGAAGGTAAACGGCATTTCCGTGCGCTGCTCTGGTTCGCCAGAAGCGGCTTAGTCATGCTGGCCACATGACCCGGAAGCTGTACACCGGCTCCCTCGGCCAATAAAGCGAGATGAGCGCCACAACCCCAGAGTCTGCCACGACTGGACCTAATGGTCAGGGGTCCCTTTACCTTTTTATGGAAAACAAAACAAAAACAAAAAACCTATCCCCTGTGTCAGGGAACCTTTGACACTGAACTACGATTCACATAATCCCTGACCCATTGATGGTGCTTCTTGGGACTTATGGGAGTTGTAGTTCAGCAACACCAGGAGCGCCATAGGTTCTCCAACCTTGGTCCAGACCTGAGCTTACCTATACCTACTTTCCCCAGAAGCCTTAACTAAACTACAGTTCCCAGGATTCTTTTGGGGTAGCCACGACTATTAAATGTGGTACAGGAGTGCTTTAAATGTGTGCTGTGGGTATGACTATCTGGTTTTCACCCCCCTCTGCAGATAGTGGAGAAGAATGCCGACCCTGAGCAGACATTGCTGCCTTATCTACGGAAGATACGTATCCTTCTTCCGCTTGTGGCAGCCCAGAATCAAGTCAACTGTTTCTACCATGTTTTTCACTCATCTCCTGTTCTTTCTCACTCTCTCGCCAGTGTGGTGTAGTGGTTAAGAACGGTAGTCTCGTAATCTGGGGAACCGGGTTCGCGTCTCCGCTCCTCCACATGCAGCTGCTGGGTGACCTTGAGCCAGTCACACTTCTCTGAAGTCTCTCAGCCCCACCCACCTCACAGAGTGTTTGTAGTGGGGGAGGAAGGGAAAGGAGAATGTTAGCCGCTTTGAGACTCCTGAAGGGGAGTGAAAGGCGGGATATCAAATCCAAACTCCTCCTCTCCTTCTTCTTCTTCTTCTTCTTCTTCTTCTTCTCGCACTTCTTCACACACACCAAACAAATATGTCATTAAGCCTCCCAGTGCTTCCTTTTTTAAAACCAAAATGCAGGCTCAGGGAAAGGAGTCTGCATATTTGCTTTCCAAATATTTGTGTTGTTGAATGTTCACATTTAAAAGACATTCTAGTGGTTAGAGAGTCTAGCCAACGCAGGAGTTCTAGTCACATGTTCCAGTGCTTGTGAAGGGAACGGCACTATACCAAGTAATTTTGCTTCCCCACATCACGTGCCAAGTAACACACCATCCTCTGTGCCTACAGTCAGAACATGGAGACATGATCTGGAACTCTGAGCACCTTGTGCACACAGCTGTAAACACAATGGTCATGCCTTGAAGGCATGAGACAAGTGAGCAAAACATATTCACCTAGGACTATTGCATTGGCTGCACAGGGCTACTGGAACTAGCTTCATTTGGACACTGTCAACTTCATCTGCCTGTATATTTTGTAGTACCATATTAGAAGGGGAGGGGGAGAAAATGAGGGTTAATTCAGTTTTCCGAGGGTCTAGCATTTGGCAGCTTGAAAGAATAATGGAAGATTACTGTACATGCATTTAGATAATTTTGTATCCCAGTTCTTTGACTTAATTCAGTTGATGTGGCATTAAATTTATGCGGTTTTGTACTGACTGACTGTAAAATTTTGTGGCTAGTCTGTGACCAGCCTGTGAACCACACAATAAAAATAGAAAGGAAATGGAGGGAGGATGCTTTGTGTATTACATGAAGTCCTTTCTATATCAAAAGTCAAGAACATGAAGCACTGAGCAATGCGTGTCTTGAAAAGAAGTAGTAATTTAAAGTGCCTTCAGAATTTTTGTCAGTTATATAAATGTGAAAATTTCCATGTTATAACATTGCTCAATCACTTCAAATTAATTTAGATGTCTTCAAATTATGCACGGTTTATACTAGGAAGGCCAGTGTTATTTAACATAAACTTTCCTTTTGTTTTTAGTGCTGGAGAGGTTGCACCCATTTTGGACTGCTGGTCATTTTCTTAAGTCTGATGATATGCTTGGATTTTATGCTTGGATTAATGATTTCAAACAACATATAAGCCTCTGTTATGAAAATGGAATTGCTTTTTTTTGTTCTGTAGCGCTCATTAGTTTGTAGCCTACCGATAATCTTTCCTGCAACAAATCAACTTTTGCACTTCTATTATTTTAATTGTACCTCATTTAACTCTTTAGCACTGACTTTCCCAGAATAAACTTGAGGGAGGAATCCATTGAATCATCACTTTGGAAACACTTGTTTTCAGGAGTGATGGTCCCCATCTCTAACACAGTTTGAAAACCTTGCAATCCAATGAAATGCGTGCTTACTCTGCAGTAAGTTTTTCTTAGTTCAGTGACACTTACTTCCAAGTAAGTGCATGATGCTTGTCACAAAAGTAACCAATGAATCTCAGTGGGTTTCTTTGGACTGGTCATAATCTCTCAACCTAGACTATGTGGCAAGTTTGTTACAAGAATAGCATTAGGACTGGGTCATATGACACCCTGAGCTTCTGGGAGGAATGGTGAAATAAAAGTGCAATTAACCAACCCAAAACAGATACTGTACCCTGTTTAGGCCTAGTAAAGGTCAGTATTGCAATTTGAGAGTGTTCCCCCAGGCTTCTAATCTTGAAATAATCTATGGGTGGGTATGTATGTAATCTGGATTTTTAAAATTCTGCTTCAAGGCAGAATTCCTGCACGAAAGAAAGCTAAATTATGCAGTTGCACAAATGAAATTTATAATTACTTTTATTGTGTTATTTATTCTGCTCTAGTCGTGGGAATATAGAGAACACTAAAGTCCCTCACTGCTGACTACAATCCTACTGAGTCCCACATCCCAACTTTGGATAGTTAACTGGCTATTGCCCCCATTTTTTCAAGCAACCTCCCTTCATAGCCATAAGGGTTCCCAGATAATATGCTTCTACCTTTTAATATGTATTGCCATAGGACAAGGATGGGGAAACTGTGACCCTCAGGATGTTGGTGGACTATAAGTCACATCAGCACCAGCCAGCATGGCCAGTGTTCAGGGCTGATGAATGTTGTGTAGTGTTGTGTAGTCCAGGAACATCTTGTTATATGTGGATGGGGTAAGACAAGTTTGTCCCAGGAGCAGTGGTGTTCCAGGTTAAAGCAGACAAAAAAATTGTGTAGTTGTGCTCCAGCATGAAACATTTCCTCCTTAACTGCAGCTTTTTCAGTCCGTCTTACAGGTACCAAGTATGGTTGTGGTGGAGGCGGATGTGGTGCATGCACTGTGATGATCTCAAGATATGAGCCTGTTGCTAAGAAGATTGTGTATCCTTTTGAGCCAAGAGACTGGTAAACTGCACATTGCAACCGTCTTCCTCGGATGAGGAATATTGTTGGTTAAGTATGTTTATAGCTGTGCCATGATCTCCATGTCAGGGACTTGAAACCTGTAACCCTCCAGGTGTCATTGGGCTCCCAACTCCCATCAGTCCAGGCCAGTATTGTCAATGGAAAGTGAATGCTCATGACTCTATATAGGTGATCGTCAATTTCAGCTTCAGTGATATTTACATACTACTTTTCCGTATTATGCTGGAGGCTGTTTATGGGAAAGTGACAAAAGTATAATACAAAACAAACAAACCCAGAAACAATTGAGCTATAGTAGCTCAGTGCATAAATACAGGCGGTGACAATTTCAGGTAGTAATAATATTAATAATAATAATAATAATAATAATAATAATAATAATTTATTATTTGTACCCCGCCCATCTGGCTGGGTTTCCCCAGCCACTCTGGGCGGCTTCCAACAAAGATGAAAAATACACTAAAATGTCACATATTAAAAACTTCCCTGAACAGGGCTGCCTTCAGATGTCTTCTGAATGTCAGGTAGTTGTTTATCGCTTTGACATCTGATGGGAGGGCGGTTCCACAGGGCGGGCGCCACTACCGAGAAGGCCCTCTGCCTGGTTCCCTGTAACATGGCCTCTCACGGTGAGGGAACCGCCAGAAGTCCCTCGGAGTTGGACCTCAGTGTCTGGGCAGAACAATGGGGGAGGTTCCAACCTAAGTGTTTAATTTTAAATATATTTGTAATTATAATGCACACAAATAATAGAGGCAAATAATATACTTATAATAAATGTTAAACATATTCTCCTTTACAATCCAAGTCATTATTCAGCCAATGCATGCTTGATTCCCATATGTTCATTGCATGGCAGTGCGGTCATCACTGTAGAAGGAATTGGAAATACAGAAACCAGGATTCATCCAGTTCAGGTAAATGCATGCTGTAACTTGTGGGAGATTTTTTATTTACTCCTTGTACATTTCAGCAACCAGCAGTGCTCTGAATATTTATTGGGAACTGTCCAATTCATGAACATGGTTGCAGAGGGCTGAGTATGGTGCAGTTGAAGCCTGCATCCGGACTATAAGAGCACATGCACATGTGAACATGGCTACAGCCATTCCAGTTGTATCATAGCTAAGTACATTTTAATACATCAGGCCATGGCACCAATCCAGAAAAACATCCAGCTTTGCAGGTTACTCTTGTGCGGAACATACAGAAGCTCCAGCCATTCATTCACGAAGAAAAAGAAAACATTGTGTTTTATTACAATGTTGCAGTGAAGGCAAACATACCAATGAGAGATTCTCACAATATACAAGTCTCCCCTGGGAGTGCATGCATGTGTACACACATGTGCACACACATACATACATCATGGTCATTTTGCTAATTTAAAATAACTTGTGGCTGAACTTTTTGTCCTTCGAGAGATGGGTAAAAATGTTTTTGTTTTATTTTACTTTAATTTTGTTTAATCAGTCACTTTATATCTCACCTTTTTTCCATCATGAAGCTCAAGGCAGCATACATAAAGTTTCTCCAGGCAGCCTGCTCTACAGGCTCTGACCTGACCTACTTAAACTCAGCAAGGTGGCTGCAATCTTTCCTCTCAAACCATGCCCAGGGACTTTCATAAGACCAATGGTGGACGACTACGATCTTTGCATTTTAGCTCTTGCGTTGTGATTTTATTACAGGGTTTTTATTTTTTAATGTGGGATTTAAAGTCTTGTCGCCTGTTTCAAATTGCTTTTCTGATGTAGGCTGCCTTGAGGGAATTCTTGGGTCTGATGTGGCAAACTATAAGTGAAGCCCTAAGTATCAGACAGGACTACTCTCTTCTTTTTTTAATTAATTAATAAGTTTTTATTGTTAAAATAATTCATCATTAATACACATATATTACAAATATACAAGCATACAAACATACATTTCATACAATCCTTAAAAGTGTTCAAACATACTTACACTCAATCCCACAAATAATTCCTTTTCCCATCACCATCCACCACCCCTCACCCCACCTTTGTGTTAGACTTCCAATCTACTCAACTGCAATTTCTTTCCACTTCTATTACTTTCTTTCACACACCTTTAACCTAATTTCATACTTCTTTTTCTATTACACATTGTTATGCATCTTATTCAGTATTTCAGTATTTGAAACGGAACTTGTTTATTCTAATAGGAGTTCTGATTTTTCGATATGGTTTTGCAAGTATCTTTTAAACACCTTCCAGTCCCTATCTATCTTCTCTTTTGAGGACTACTCTCATGTGCAATACATATGCAGCACTCCTGAGCTTTCTGCTTTTTTCCACTGCATCTGCCACTTGAGGCCACTTGTTGGCTCCCTGTTTTAGAATAAACAAAGCTAATATGGTGCCTTCCAGATATCACTGGAACTACCAACTCCCATTAGCCCAGGCCAACTTGGCCATTAGTCAGGAATGATGGCAGCTGTAGTCCAACAAGATCTGGAAGGTACCACATTGCCTACTCGTGTTTTACAACAGCAATCAACTCAAGTGCTGTCGCAGCAACACGTGCAGTTCCATAAGCAATAAGCCAAGCTATGGTGACTTTTATAACATTTCAGGTTCAGCTTCTGCATGAATCATGAGCAGGCTTTCATTTAAAGTATCTGAATAAGAGAATGTGGTAATCCTGCAGCAGGTTTTCCATTGTCCCAGGAAAGGATTGCTAAAAGTCATGGCTCTCAGTGTGGCTTCTGCACCCCTGGAATGGTGATGTCGATCTACTCTTTACTGCGCAACCAGATGGAACCCACATCGGATGAAATGATGGAAGCTCTCGCTGGTAAATAGTTCAAAGATAATTTTAAACTCTAAATTGTTTTATGCTGCTTTTATGTTGGATTTTTTTAAAAAAACCCTCAACATTTCATTTCTGTTTGTTTCATGTGTAAATTGCCCTGTAGATGGTTTTTTTTAAGGGTAGCATAAAAATCTGTTAAGTACATAAAAATAGTGATTTATTTTTTTAAAAAAACTACATTTGTGCTTTGGGTCTCCTTATCTTGAAGAAATAACCTTATCTGTTTTATTGTTTAATTAGGTAATTTATGTCGCTGCACAGGTTACAGACCTATTATTGACTGTTGTAAAACCTTCTGTAAGGTAAGGGTGTGTGTATGTGTGTGTGTGTGAGAGAGAGAGAGAGAGAGAGAAAGAGAGAGGTGGTCTGTTCATCTGGTTCTCTTATTTCCATTTGGTATTGCTCTCTGTGACATAATTCTGCATTCACAGATTTTGGGATAAAGGGCATAGCTTAGTGGTAAAGCATTTGCATTTTATGCAGAAGATATTGGGTTCAACCCTCAGCATTGCTAAGTTGTGCTAAGAAGGACTCTTGTTCAAAATCCTGGAGAGATGCTGCCAATTAGTGTAGAGTAGTGTTCTAGATGGAACAATGATCTGACACAGCTTCCTATGATCTACAGAAAAAAAGGCCATGCACGACTATGAGATGGATTGCTGATTATAAAACGAATGCATTTTTGTTTGTTTGTTTGTTTTATATATATTTATTAAAGATTTTCTTAATACAATAAAAAAAGACAAAGAAAATGACATATAATTTTACAATGACCATACTTTCTTCACTTCTTTGGACTTCCTCGCATCTCTCGTTCCTGCGTTCCAAATTTTCAATCTTTACCCAGCAATTTATCACCTTGTTTCAATTCTTATATTATAATTTTCCAATATTATCCCTAATTTTAGATAATATAACCCCCCAGCTTAAAAGCTTAATTTTAACATAATATTTATCCAAAATTTATCTTTTCTTATATTTTCATTTATCTTCATATTCCTTTTAACTAGCTTAATGGTGCCATATTGTTAATAATCTTACATCTTTCTTAACATTCATACAATTTACAGTATTTTTGTAAATAGTCCTTAAATTTCTTCCAGTCCTCCTCCACAGCCTCTTAAAACGAATGCATTGTTGCATGCCACCCCAATTTCCTAGTGGTGCAAGATTCCAGGAGTTCCAGGCACTTACCCTGGATCCATGTTTCCTTTTGGAAATTAGGCACAGTGTAGACTGTGGGGTCTTTATGACATATGACATAAGGCATATTTACACATATATGCAACCTTGAGGCTACAATGGAGGGGCTCCCAGCCTTACACTTCAAGAAAGTCTTGCTTTTGAATTCAACCTGGGATTCAAACTGACCTCGGGCAAGGTTCTGACCCCCTCTCTCGGTGGTTTCATTGTACATGCTTAAATTGCTCCCATTGACTGTTTAACTGAAAATGTATTGTGGCTTTTTTTTTCTTGATAAAAAGAAAAGAGAATTGAGGTGGTTGTGATGCTGAATTCCATGCCCAATACCAAAATTGTTTCTGGCAGTTCAATTGCAGAACTATGATACATGAATAAAATTTGGAGGGGCAGTTCCATTATTAGCTAAAATAAAAGTTCAGTCTAAGGCCTTTTTGGATTAATGGAAGCCATTGCACTTTTTGTTAATATCCATATTTCTCTTTACTGAATTTTGTATTTAGGAATCCTCTTGTTGCCAAAATAAAGTTTCTGGGGATTGTTGCTTGAATCAAAAAGATTATTTACCTTTACCAACTAATGAAAAAAAGGTAAGTTAGAGATTGAAAATCACAAAATATGCAGCAAAGCGGGGAAATATATGTTGGTAGACCTTTAAAATATGCCCTTGTGAGTTCCTTCCATAGTTGCCCTCTTCCCCATCATAGAAAAAGACTACAAATTTGGTAAGTTAAATGGTTTACTTACAAACTCTCCAAAGATCAGATTCATGTGCTTTTTCGTACATCTGTCAGAAAACACAGGCAGTGAAACTTGGCCTAGTTACGGTGGTAAAAGTTCCTTAATTATTGGTATAGGAACACAAAAAAGGCTTGTTAGAGCCATGTAGCTAAGCTGCAGCAGTTGTTAGCCTCTTCATGAGCTTCTCAGGTGGACTGGGCTAAACAAAGGCCACTGTTCACGTGGAAGAGAATGATTCAGGTTAAACCCAAGAGCCAGAGAAAGTAAGTAGATGGAATGGGCAAAGACCCAGAGCACTTTTTCCTGCCACTGTATAATTGAATGATCCATAGCCACCCTAATATGAGATGATAGCCTTATGGTAATAAAGGCCAATAACAATATGAGATGATAGCATGACACAGTCACAGTGATAAATGCCAGTTCTTCGGGGCAAAGTCTGAAATCTACCCAACTTAATATTCAGTTTTGAAAATACACACTTGTTGATCTCAATGGAAATTCACACATTTGTGTACTGTCTTTCTCTTTTTAAGATTTGTACAGCGCTATTTTCTGCAGAAGAATTCCAGCCATTGGATCCCACCCAAGAACTAATATTTCCGCCAGAACTCATAGTAAGAAAAATTAGCATACATACAGCATGTTGTCTTGCAGCTTAGAGCCAATTTCCACTATCATTTTAATGTGATATTTGGGCTACTGGGTGAGTCGTGAACACTGAATTTGTGAAGTAGCAACCTTGTTCTGTCCCACGGGTCCAAATACAGACCAGGGCGAAAGTTTGCCTGATGCCCCGCAGGACCCTGTTGCAGGGATTCCAAAGAAAGATGCACAGAAGGCCAGAGCGATCGGCTCTAGTGCTTTATAATAGAGATAAATCAAGAGACTTGCAGCAGTGCAATGCAAGGTTCCTTGCCACTGCACCTCAGGGCAGATGTTGTAGGGTCAAACACCATGGCTTTGTCCATGAGGGGCCATTTGTATATGAGTTACTTATACAAAAACATTGGGGTTTGCCATCCAATAGCTTATCTACAACTCCAGGGTAGTGTAGTGGTTAAGAGTGGTGGACTCATAATCTAGTGAACCGGGTTCGCGTCTCCGCTCCTCCACATGCAGCTGCTGGGTGACCTTGAGCTAGTCACACTTCTCTGAAGTCTCTCAGCCCCACTCACCACACAGTGTTTGTTGTGGGGGAGGAAGGGAAAGGAGAATGTTAGCCACTTTGAGACTCCTTCGGGTAGTGATAATAATAATAATAATTTATTATTTATACCCCGCCCATCTGGCTGGGCCTCCCCAGCCACTCTGGGCGGCTTCCATAGAAACCAAAAATACAAATACAAAGAAAGATGCACAGAAGGCCAGAGTGATTGGCTCTAGTGCTTTATAATAGAGATAAATCAAGAGACTTGCAGCAGTGCAATGCAAGGTTCCTTGCCACTGCACCTCAGGGCAGATGTTGTAGGGTCAAACACCATGGCTTTGTCCATGAGGGGCCATTTGTATATGAGTTACTTATACAAAAAGCAAGCTATGTAAGCTGACAGCAATAGCCCAATTAACCATCCCTGGCTTAGAGACCTGTTCCCCACTTCCATCCATCTCTCAGATACGGGGGGTGGCTGACAGGCAAGCAGAGTGAGGAGTCTCCCCTCTCCCAACTAACTGAACCAAAACTAAGGTTTCAGAGCTTCAAAACAAACAGAAAATCATGTGTGATTTCACATCAGTTAGTTATATTGACTACCAAGATGGTGTTTACAGGCCTTTGGGGACATTTGGTTCTATACGCAACCAGCCCTGATAGCTTTACTGTGTGCCCTGATTGTAAAATGCCTTACTAATATGAAGCTTCTGAACTTAGGCTGAACTTAGCAACTGGTGAACCATCCGTTTGACCTGAGTTGGAGCAGCTGGCCAAACGCTTTGCCAACATTGGGGTTTGCCATCCAATAGCTTATCTACAACTCCAGTGTAGTGTAGTGGTTAAGAGCGGTAGACTCGTAATCTGGGGAACCGGGTCCGCATCTCTGCTCCTCCACATGCAGCTGCTGGGTGACCTTGGGCCAGTCACACCTCTCTGAAGTCTCTCAGCCCCACTCACCTCACAGAGTGTTTGTTGTGGGGGAGGAAGGGAAAGGAGAATGTTAGCCGCTTTGAGACTCCTTCGGGTAGTAATAATAATAATAATAATAATAATAATAATAATAATTTATTATTTATACCCCGCCCATCTGGCTGGGCCTCCCCAGCCACTCTGGGCGGCTTCCATAGAAACCAAAAATACAGTAAAATATCACACGTTAAAAACTTCCCTGAACAGGGCTGCCTTAAGATATCTTCTGAATGTCAGGTAGTTGTTTATCGCTTTGACATCTGCTGGGCGGGCGCCACTACCGAGAAGCCCTCTGCCTGGTTCCCTGTAGCTTTGCTTCTCGCAGTGAGGGAACCGCCAGAAGGCCCTCGGCGCTGGACCTCAGCGTCCGAGCAGAATGATGGGGGTGGAGACGCTCCTTCAGGTATACTGGACCGAGGCCGTTTAGGGCTTTAAAGGTCAGCACCAACACTTTGAATTGTGCTCGGAAACGTACTGGGAGCCAATGTAGGTCTTTCAGGACCGGTGTTATGTGGTCTTGGCGGCCGCTCCCAGTTACCAGTCTAGCTGCCGTATTCTGGATTAGTTGTAGTTTCCGAGTCACCTTCAAAGGTAGCCCCACGTAGAGTGCATTGCAGTAGTCCAAGCGGGAGATAACCAGAGCATGCACCACTCTGGCGAGACAGTCCGCAGGCAGATAGGGTCTCAGCCTACGTACCAGATGGAGCTGGTAAACAGCTGCCCTGGACACAGATTTGACCTGCGCCTCCATGGACAGCTGTGAGTCCAAAATGACTCCCAGGCTGCGCACCTGGTCCTTCAGGGGCACAGTTACCCCATTCAGGACCAGGGAATCCTCCACACCTGCCCGCCTCCTGTCCCCCAAAAACAGTACTTCTGTCTTGTCAGGATTCAACCTCAATCTGTTAGCCGCCATCCATCCTCCAACCGCTTCCAGACACTCACACAGGACCTTCACCGCCTTCACTGGTTCTGATTTAAAAGAGAGGTAGAGCTGGGTATCATCCGCATACTGATGAACACCCAGCCCAAACCTCCTGATGATCTCTCCCAGTGGCTGCATGTAAATGTTGAAAAGCATGGGGGAGAGGACAGAACCCTGAGGCACCCCACAAGTGAGAGCCCAGGGGTCTGAACACTCATCCCCCACCACCACTTTCTGAACACGGCCCAGGAGGAAGGAGCGGAACCACTGTATGACAGTGCCCCCAGCTCCCAGCCCCTCAAGACGGTCCAGAAGGATGTTATGGTCGATGGTATCAAACGCCGCTGAGAGATCCAGCAGAACTAGGAAACAGTTCTCACCTTTGTCCCTAGCCCGCCGGAGATCATCAACCAGTGCGACCAAGGCAGTTTCAGTCCCATGATGAGGCCTGAATCCCGACTGGAAGGGATCCAAATGGTCCGCTTCTTCCAGGCGTGCCTGGAGTTGTTCGGCAACCGCTCGCTCAATCACCTTGCCCAAGAATGGAAGATTTGAGACTGGGCGATAGTTGGCCATTGTGGCCGCATCTAAAGATGGTTTTTTAAGAAGCGGTTTAATAACCGCCTCTTTCAGCGGGTCTGGGAAGGCTCCCTCACGGAGGGAAGCATTCACCACCCCACGAAGCCCATCGCCCAGTCCTTCCTGGCTAGCTTTTATAAGCCAGGATGGGCAAGGATCCAGGAGACAGGTGGTTGGTTTCACTCGTCCAAGCAGCCTGTCCACATCCTTGGAGGTTACAGATTGGGATAAAGCGGGATATCAAATCCAAACACTTCTTCTCTTCTTCCCCATACCTAAAAGTTGTCCTAAGGCTACTAGTGTGGTAGGGCAGCCGCGCTTAACTGACCTCCCACCATCCATGTTGCTGTCGTGTCCTGGGAAGGAGAGGGGCAAGGTCAGTACAGTTCAAATGCACTCCAAAGCATATCAAACCTCTGAATCTGATACTGTTTTCCCTACAGAAAATGGCTGAGGATCAGACACCACAAACTCTTGTTTACCATGGAGAAAGGACTGCGTGGATTTCTCCTGTAAATCTAAATGAACTTCTGGAACTGAAAGCCAAGCACCCCCAGGCACCTCTTGTAGTAGGCAATACTGCTGTGGGTATGTAGATTCATAGCTGTTTAAGGTAAAGGTAAAGGTACCCCTGCCCGTACGGGCCAGTCTTGACAGACTCTGGGGTTGTGCGCCCATCTCACTCAAGAGGCCGGGGGCCAGCGCTGTCCGGAGACACTTCCGGGTCACGTGGCCAGCGTGACAAAGCTGCATCTGGCGAGCCAGCGCAGCACACGGAAACGCCGTTTACCTTCCCACCAGTAAGTGGTCCCTATTTATCTACTTGCACCCGGGGGTGCTTTCGAACTGCTAGGTTGGCAGGCGCTGGGACCGAGCAGCGGGAGCGCACCCCGCCGCGGGGATTCGAACCGCCGACCTTTCGATTGGCAAGCCCTAGGCGCTGAGGCTTTTACCCACAGCGCCACCCGCGTCCCGCCTCATAGCTGTTTAGTGTCCCTTATTTGAAGGGACAGTCCCTTATTCCAGCGCCATGTCCCGCTGCTGTCCCTTATTGATGGATGTCCCTTAAATGATGTCCCTTAAATTTCAAAGGAAGCAGCCCCTCTCCCTCCCTCCCTGCTGGCCAAGGAGGAGGGAGGCTCCAACTGTGTTGCTTGGCTGTGTTGCTCACCCAATAAGAAGTCTAAGAACGACTGGGGGGTGGAGCTTGCATGCCTTGTGTGTGGCTAGTTAATGCAAGCTGAGGGGGTTTTTGAATGCTGGACGCCATTTTGTTGCACGTGCTGCTGCAAATTTTGCAGTGCAAAGCCAGGCCAGGGAGCCATCTTAAGTTGAGGCTGCATAGGCCTTGTGGTACATGTGATTCAGATTCTATTCAGTTGAACCTCTGGTTACAAAGTTAGTTGGACAGTGTTCTGGAAGCTACCAGCATGAGTTTGACCAGACTGCAGGAGGACAGGAAGACTGAAGTGCCTGGAACAGGTGAGGAGGCTGCAGGTCCCTTATTTTGGCTGCTGGTCCCTTATTTTCAAGGCTGCTGGTCCCTTATTTTCAAGGCTGCTGGTCCCTTATTTTCAATTCTGTAAGTTGACAGCTATGTGTAGATTCCATACATAAAGGAGCAGCTCCCCCACTATGAGCTATTGAAAGTCAGCTCCTGGTTAAAGTTAGGGTGTAATCTTTGACACCTCCCTTTCCACGGAGGCGCAGATTGCAGCTATAACAAAGGCGGCATTTTTTCATCTCCGCCAAGCTAAGCAGTTGGCTCCTTACCTCTCTCGCCCTGACCTAGCCACTGTGATCCACGCGACGGTCACCTCCAGACTGAATTATTGTAACTTGCTCTACGTGGGGCTGCCCTTGGGACTGACCCAGAAACTCCAGTGGGTGCAGAATGCCGTGGTGAGACTCCTTACGGGGTCCTCGCTGTGAGATCACATTCACCCGGTGCTATACCAGCTGCACTGGCTCCCGGTGGAGTACAGGATCAGGTTTAAGGTGCTGGTTTTAACCTTTAAAGCCCTATACGGCCTAGGACCCTCGTACCTATGGGACCGCCTCGCCTGGTATGCCCCACAGAGGAACTTACGGTCTTCAAACAAAAACATCTTGAAGGTCCCAGGCCACAGAGAGGTTAGTCTGGCCTCAACCAGAGCCAGGGCTTTTTCGGCTGTGGCTCCGATCTGGGGGAACGCTCTGTCACAAGAGACTAGGGCCCTGCGGGACTTTGGCCAGGGCACAGCCTGACTCCCTCCTTTGGCAATCTTCACAGAACTCTAGCCCAATGGTTGCCATTAATTTGATTTGAATTAATTTTATAATGAAATGATTTTAGAATGTATTATTTTATTGTTGTTAGCCGCCCTGAGTCTGGCTTCGGCAGGGGAGGACGGGATATAAATAAAAATTTATTATTATTATTATTATTATTATTAGTCTGTAGGCCATGGTTTCATGGAGCTGCTGTGATTTATTCTTTCTGTAGAATTTCAGCATATCCTGTTACTGTAATACCAGTATATGTATCGCTGCGCACCTTGAGATCCCCAAAGGAGCCTTGCTTTGTGGCCCTTCGTTTGCAGTGATCAAATCTGCAAACTCACATGGTGGGATTTTTTTCCGTGGGGACAGCTTTTCATTTAAAATACTGTGCCAAGGAAATTCTGTTTGGCCCAGAATACACCCACACCTATACATACACAACACCTTTTACCAGCAGTAAGTTTAGTCTCTGGTTACTGTGGTACATTTTAATCTTATGGTGGCATATTTTAAAGTGCAGCATTTTTATGTTATTGGATTTTCTCTACAGTGGTACCTCGGGTTACATATACTTCAGGTTACAGACTCCGCCAACCCAGAAATATTACCTCGGGTTAAGAACTTTGCTTCAGGATGAGAACAGAAATCATGCAGCAGCGGCGCAGCAGCAGCAGGAGGCCCCATTAGCTAAAGTGGTGCTTCAGGTTAAGAAAAGTTTCAGGTTAAGAACAGACCTCCAGAACGAATTAAGTTCTTAACCCGAGGTACCACTGTACTTTTAAAACATTCTCTAGATTGTTACTAGCTTTAGAGTACTTCATATCCCATCTGTGAGTAGGAGAAGTGGCTCACAATTTTTATAAACAAATATTTTCAAAGGTTTAAATTGCAATCAAGCAACATTCCCCTTCCTCCTCATTTTCCCTGTTATCTTCTGCCCTTTAGGACCTGATATGAAATTTAAAGGTGTATTTCATCCACTTATCATCTCGCCCACTAGAATAATGGATCTGTATGTTGTGGAACACACAAAAGATGGTCAGTAAACTTTTGTTTTCTATCTTTGGGCCCCGCTAGCAGTTTTAAGAGCAGTGGGATCAGTTTGAAAGTGCATGTGCTGGTCCGGGGGGGGGGCGGTTACCATGAGGCGTGGTCAGAGTCCGGTCCTGGGCTGAGGGTCTGGAGACTGTCCACCAAGGGGGAAGCGGGGTCCAAAGCAAGAAGCCGGGCGTGGTCGGGAACTCTGGAAAAACAGGTGTAGGTGCTGGCAGAAACAGGTTTCCAACATCGTTGCTCCCGCAACCTGGGACTGGGCTGGCTGGCTTTTATCTGCCCTGAGGCATAGGGCGGCCCCGGTCCACAGGTGACTCGCCTCTCCTGGCCTTAAGGCGAGCACTCCTCCTGAGAGAACCTAGTTCCCTCCGCCTCTCTGCCCTGAGCCTCTGCAGCTCAGGAGAGGCTGGAGGGTTACTGGACCCAGAGGCAACCTCACCTTCTCCTGACAGAGCTGGGAGAGGAGCACCTGCAGGCAATGGGTCCTCCATCACCTCCGGAGCCAGAGTGGATTCATCTGGTGTCTGCTCCTGAGGATCCGGTACAGGTGCGGGCCCTTCAGATTCAAGGCCCTGCCCCGGCTCAGCCGGTCCTGGAGGCGGGGACTCCTGTGCAGGCTGGGATTCTTCCGGTTCAGCCTCTGAATCAGATTCCCAGGCCATCACAGTGCACACTGTGCTCTGTTAAACGATTATTTTTTTCCCCTTGATGAGCTCTGAAAAAGCAGTTCCAGCATGTGTTTTACTCCTGTGTTTTACTCTTTTCAGGACTAATACTAGGAGCTGCGTGTAGCCTGACTGCAGTGAAAAACATTCTTACAGATGCGGTCTCAAAACTTTCAGCAGAGAAAACCAAGATATTCTCTGCTCTTTTGCAACAATTAAAAACTCTGGGTGGACAGCAGATCCGAAACGTGGCTGTATGTTTCCTTAATTGAAACATTTTTACTAATTTACCTTCGATTACTGTTAACTGAGAAACAAATATTTTCCAGTTTAATTTGTTAATATTGATATTGTAACTGTTTCTTTTTTTGTGTTGAAACTGCATTTTTCCTTCCCTTATTTTGTTTTTAGTCCTTTGGAGGAAATATCATAAGCAGAAGTTCAACATCTGACATCAATCCTGTTCTAGCAGTTAGCAACTGTATTCTCAATGTGGCATCGAAAGGTAGGACCAAATGCATTCTCAGTTTTCCATCACACTCGGTATTATCCAAACCTTTCAAATCTCTTTTATGTACAGTGGTGCCCCGCAAGACGAACGCCCTGCAAGATGGAAAACCCACTAGACGAAAGGGTTTTCCGTTTTGCGAGGCGCTTCGCAAAACAAATTTCCCTATGGGCTTGCTTCGCAAGACGAAAATGTCTTGCGAGTTCCTGCGGGTTTTTTTCCTTCCCCCCCCTTTTTCTAAGCCGCTAAGCCACCTATCAGCTGATCCAATAAGCCGCTAAGCCACTAAAAGCCACTAAAAGCCGCTAAGCCGCTAATAGCGCTAAGCCGCTAAGCCGTCAATGGGCTTGCTTCGCAAGACGAAAAAACCGCTAGACGAAGAGACTCGCGGAACCGATTAATTTCGTCTTGCGAGGCACCACTGTATCTGGAACACATTGTAGGTCCCTGAGATGACAGCCGCAGGCCTGTGCCCTTGAGGGAGCTAGGGATAAGGCTGTGCCTATGATAGTTGCTTGTGAGGATATTTCTTTCTTTCTTTAATTGGCACAGGGAGTGTAACCTGTGTAGCACAATCCTATATATGTCTACAGTGGTACCTCGGGTTACATCCGCTTCAGGTTACATACGCTTCAGGTTACAGACTGCGCTAATCCAGAAATAGTGCTTCAGGTTAAGAACTTTGCTTCAGGATGAGAACAGAAATCGTGCTTCGGCGGCACGGCGGCAGCAGGAGGCCCCATTAGCTAAAGTGGTGCTTCAGGTTAAGAACAGTTTCAGGTTAAGAACGGACCTCCAGAATGAATTAGGTACTTAACCCGAGGTACCACTGTACTCAGAAGTAAGGCCCATTGAATTCAATGGGACTTTCCCCAGGTGAATTTGTATGGAGCTGCAGCCTTCATCATATTTTTCTTCTTTTCACTCTAATCCCTTTCTCAATAAGGAACTCTAAGGTGCCAGTGTATTCTTTTTACAAATAAGCAAATATCTCAGTGAGGACTGGAATGAAGATCCTATTACAGTGGTACCTCTGGTTACAAACTTAATTCGTTCCAGAGGTCCGTTCTTAACCCAAAACCGTTCTTAACGTGAAGCGCGCTTTCACTATTGGGGCCTCCTGCTGCCGCTGCGCCGCTGGCACATGACTTCCGCTCGCATCCCGGGGCAAAGTTTGCTACTAGAAGCATCTACTTCCGGGTTAGCGGAGCTCGTTACCCAAAGCATTCGTAAGGAGGACAGTACATAACCCAAGGTTCCACTGTATTTCACTCTAAGGCCTTTGATAAATTCATTCATTCACTAGCTGTGTTTCCTGCTGCCTGCTTATCCTCCTAAGGACATACCGTATTTTTCGCCCTATAGGACACACTTTTCCCCCTCCAAAAATAAAGGGGAAATGTGTGTGCGTCCTATGGGGCAAATACAGGCTTTTGCTGAAGCCTGGAGAGCGATACGGGTCGGTGTGCACCGACCCCTCTCCCTCTCCAGGCTTCAGAAAGCTCTGCGCAGCCCTAGGGAGCACGGCGCGAAGCCGCACCGGGCTCCCGAAGGTTGCGCAGAGCTGCCTGCGCTCCCGGGATCGCTGCAGCTCCGCGCAAACCCCCAGAGCCCAGCGCGAAGCCACGCTGGGCTACCAAAGGATGCGCAGAGCTGCCTGCGCTCCTGGGATCGGTGCAGCTCTGCGCAACCCCCTGGAGCCCGGCGTGAAGCTGCGCCGGGCTCCCGAAGGTTGCGCAAGCTCCCAGAGCGATGCTGAAGCTGTGCGCAGCTTCGGCATCGCTCTGGGACCCGTTCTGGGGGCTGGGGTCGGGGGAAGCTCGGCCTTCCCCCGCCCCCAGCCGCGCAAACTCCCAAAGCGATGCCGAAGCTGCGCTCGGCTTCGGCATCGCTGTGGCTCCCGTTCTGGGGGCTGGGGTCCGGGGAAGCTTGGGCTTCTCCCGCCCCCAGGCGCGCGCCTGGGTGGGGAAATATTTTTTCCCCTTTATTCCCCCCCCCCCAAATCTAGGTGCGTCCTATGGGCTGGTGCGTCCTATAGGGTGAAAAATACGGTATTTTTGATGCCCACATCAGCTTGTCTTTTGGACAAGAGAGGTGCTTTTCATCAGGACCACATCATGGTAGCGGACGGGGGTGGGACCCCTCCGTCTGTAGTCCTAACCTAAATCAGGGTCTCCCGTGATTGTGGTGCACACAACTGTGAAGGCCCATTTAATGCAATGTGTAGTTTGGCACAGCAACGCTTTGTTTGTTACATTAAGAAAGGCGCAGTATGCTATCTCACAAACCAGGCTTAGTTGGTTGACTGTGCAAACTCTCATGGGCAAGGCATAACTTCTGTTATGATGAGAAGACTTGTGGCAAGTATGCACACGTGTTTCTGGTTGTTTGCATACGTTCTTTGCAAAGCAGTTTGTGGAACACTGGATGTTGCCTTATACGGAATTAGGACATTGGTCCAGCTAGCTCAGTGTTGCTAATACTGACAGGCATTGACTCTACAGGTTTGGACAGGGGTCATTTGCAGCTCTACCAGGAGATGCCATAGACAGAATCTGGGACCTTCTGCAAGCAAAGCAGATGTTCTACTACTGAGCTATGGCCCTTACTGTGTAACATCCTTGCACCCTTACAAGTTTAGGTAGATACAGTGGCGTAGTGTGGGTTCTCAGCACCCGGGGCAAGGCAAGTAATTTGCGCCCCCTAACCCATGGATTTGCGCCCCCTAACCCGTGGATTTGCGCCCCCTAACCCGTGGATTTCCCTAACCCCCAGATGTTGCGCCCGGTGCGGCCGGCCCCCCCTGCACCCCCCACGCTACGCCACTGGGTAGATATATTAAAATGCAAGGGTGTGAGACTCCCCAAAGCATTCCGACTTAGCTCTGGCACACTTTAATAATTATAGGGGGTGAAGAGAAAGTGATCGCTCCTGCCACCTAAGCAAGAAAGCCAACGGAATTGCTTTGAGTTTCTGCAACCTACATGCATAACTAGTCCAGAATTTTCTGTGTCAGCCAAGCCAAAATGATCGCTCTGTGATCTCTTTACAGTGCTTTACTGTATTTATTTTCAATTTGTATGGATGTTAATGTTCTCTGTTAGGGAGGCTGCGACAGATTCCTTTCAGTGACCTTTTTGCTGATGGACTTGGAAACAATACCTTGGAACCAGAGGAGATCCTAGTGTCTGTTAAAATCCCACATTCCAGGAAGGTCAGTAGTCTTTCCTTTTCCTTTAAGATTGGTAATTATAAAAAAAAAAAAGTTAGATGACAATCCACAACGTGCATATTTTGGCAAATGTCAATGTTTTTGCAACAGATTGGTTTGGGACTGGAACATGATACATTCATAAATATGTGAACAGTCTTAAATGGGGGTGACTGCAAGGGCAAAGTGCTTTCTTAATGGGACTGCCAATCCTTGCCCAGAGGCTATGTCTCTTGCTTCAAGAGCTCCAGGACTTTGAACCATCTGTAGTGCGGACCCTGCTCTCTCCATACTCTATTCAGCTAGCTGTGAAAAATAGGGATCAAACTGCATGTAGGGGAGACTATATAGCAGTAGCCTCCAAATTTAATCTAAGGCGGTCTGCGACTGCTATAAGAGGACTACAGCCTTTTAAACTTAGATTTGAATACGATCCAGGGGACAATTAGGAAAAACCTTTCTCCCAGTTTTCAATGGTCAAGTTGTGAGTGCTGCTGTGGAATATCCTGTAATAAAAGGTGGCATTTCAAAAGGTTGTAGCCCAACTAATCTCTCTTTTTTTATTCTGATTCCTATCCCGTTCCAGGGTGAGTTTGTTGCAGCATTTCGACAAGCTCCGAGGCGGGAAAATGCTTTACCTATTGTTACAGCAGGGATGAGGGTTGTCTTTGAACAAGACTGCAACATCATCAGGGACTTCCGCATCTGTTACGGAGGTGTTGGCTTCACTACAGTTGCCGCCAAGCAAACATGCCAGGCTCTCATTGGAAGGTACTATATGATTTCCTGTAGCATTGACACCTTTTAGACTGAAAGCTCACCCCAATGGTAGCAGTTTCCTAAAGTAAGAGGTGTCTAGATAAGCTGTGAGTTCTCAAATACTAAAATCATATTGTTGCCGGATAAATGCTCAACATGCAGCAATTAAATGGACAAATTACTGTTGATATAAAATAGGTTGTAAGAATATTTCAGACCTTATTGTTCTTCAGAATTCCTTTTGGATTAAGCAACACAATGGAACTATCTTTACTTTTCCGTTCTGTTTGTCTTTGATCACACAAACTCACAAGTGGGCAAGCAGTTCAGTACCAAGAGTTAAACAAGTTCTGCCATCTTGTGAAATCATTTTGTATTTTCTGCATATTTTAAGCAGAATGATGTATTTTTAAAAAATTATGATGCATGCATACAATGTTGAACGATTGTCAGTTGCCTTGAGTATCTTAGCAGTTATTTCTAAATCTGCATCTGTGCATATAAGTTAGCATATGCCGTTACTTCCTGCGCTCTTAGGGTAGAGTCACGGAAATTAATGGACCTAACTTAGTCAAGTTCATTAATTTCAGTGGGTCTGCACTGAATAAAACAGTTGAATACCATCCTTTGTTAAAGAAGTTGTCACTGTTTACGTTAACTAGATTTAGTGGACAGACTATACTTATTCTAGTCTAGTCTTATTTTGAAATGGAACCGAAGAAACAGTCATTAAAAGAGTTGAAAAACATATGCAGCCTGACTCCTTGGTTCTAGCGCTCTACGATTGTTCTGACCTCCAAATTTACCACAGTAGTTAGGAGGGCTAGCTACATAGGTCTTTAAAAAAATAAACTGGAGTTTGTACAGATTTAAACAGGAACACGTTGGGATGGGCGTCCTTTTTGTAAGCTGTATATTGTGCACATCTTCTTTAACCAAAATACAGAAATCAGATCCACTTACTTCATAGCAAAGGAAGATACTCATAACTAAGGCACCCCAAAATATCAATCCCCATTGGAATAGTGAATCTGCTTTGTTTCCTTGATGTACAATAACAGTGTGCTGCAGAATGCATGTTGTAAGTCTTTCCCCCATTAAGAATCTAATTTGTATTTTACTGAGATAACCCCTTGGAATAAAAACTTCATGCTCAAAACTCTGGGCACTATTTTTGTGCTAGTGTAAGGCAGTTTTTCCTCCCATGTATGCTTTGCTCTGTCTCCCAATCTGTTCTGTGGGGTTGAGTGAAACCCTCCCCGCAGACAGATTTAGGGAGAGGGGGAGATTGTACCAATGTGCTATGCTGAATACAGTCCTGTGCATTTAGAGCTGTGATCCTATAGGAAATGAATAGTAAGGATACAACTACTGCTGTTCTAATAGTAGATTTACAGCTACTGCTTAGTTTGCCTGCTTACTGAGTATATATAATTATTTATTTTTCCAGACCTTGGGATGGGCAGATGCTGGATGAAGCTTGCAGAGCGGTCCTCAAAGAAATTATTCTCCCAAGTTCAGCTCCAGGTGGTAAAGTGGAGTACAGAAGAACTCTCATTGTTAGTTTCATCTTCAAATTCTACTTGGAGGTGTTGCAGTCACTGAAGATGATGGTAATTTTGATTTGTATTGATTCCTGTTTTGCAGTTATATGTGACCAGCCTGATTCTTAAACCATTTAAAGCCAAAGCGTTGGGTAAATGACATTTCCATGCCTGCATGCCTACATAATTCAGTTCCATTTCTGGGTGGAATTTGAAGGGAGCAGTCTCAGGGTGACCAGCCTACCAAGTTATTTTAGAGGCAGCGTCCCAATCTGCCTAATTGTTGTCTTGGGAGTATTTTTATTTATAATTATAATTTCTAGATGTTGGAAGGTGAATGTAATAGATGTTGAGCCAGGAATTCACTAAACTATATAATGCATTTAGTTTGTTTATATTCCATGCTGCATTTTCTTCTGATAGCATTCGGAAGAAGGGGAAGTCTTGAGACTATGTTTTGCCCCAGATTACGTCCCTATGGCTCTGCTACTAGATCAGACCAAAGGCCCCTCTAAGTCTGACATCCTCTTCTCACAATGACCAATGAGGTGCCTATAGAAAGAGAAGACCCACTATTCTTCCACACATGCTTGAACATATCCTTATTTTTGGATTCTGTCCCTTTTTGCAAGGAGCGTGGTACAGTTCATTTTTAAACATTCAGAAACTTACTTAACTGAATTACATTTAATTGTCTATGGGGAGGTGTGTGTCTGTGTGCATGTTAACTTTAGAATTGGGCTTTAATTAAATGTTTCCTTTTTGTAAAATGTGACAAATCATTTTCTTATAGTATCCTACTCAATATCCTGATATCCCAGATAATTATGCAAGTGCCCTTGAAAGTTTCCATACAAAAATGCCACAGAGCATGCAAAAGTATCAGGTGAGTAGAATTACTTTAGTACTACCCTATTACACAGAATGGATTAATAATAATAATAATAAATTTTATTTATATCCCACCCTCCCCAGCCGAAGCTGGGCTCAGAGCGGCTAACATCAAATGTATAACACATTAACATAAAATCAGACAATCAATTAAAATACATCCTCAAATCAGATCAGGATCGGAATAAAATCCAATCAGATGGCAACCCGCAGATTAGGGTTGGGGACCTTAAATGCTCACCTGGCCCAACTGTTTGTGCTGAACTTATATGGGCCTGAGAGAAAAATTGGGAGGCCACTTTCAAAACTGTGATTTTGAGGGGGTTTTGTAATATCAGGCTTTCACTTCTCTAAGTGTTAAGCTATTGCTGCCTGCTTAGAATTCATTCCTTATTATCTTAGCTTTCTTTGTCAGATCAGTGAGCTTTGTTAGATTAGTGAGCTATTTCCAAGGTGGAATGAGAGGTGTTCCAGAGAGTCATTGATTTCAGCTTTTTTAGTCTATACATTGAAGGAATACGGAAGCTAAGGGAAACACAGTTTGCTTTCATGCTAGGTAGAAGTCTCGTTCACTTGCATGTTATGGTAAAAGTATTAGGTAAAAGTTTGGCACTAGCTTGACTGAAAAAGTTGAACTAAAACATAATGTGGATAAGCCCTGATTTCTCTTCCTTACAGTTTAGGATGCAGGTTATCTCATTGTGATTGCAATTAGGGGGGGTGTGAATTGTCGAAAGGAGAAATAAAGGTAAAGGGACCACTGACCATTAGGTCCAGTCGTGACCGACTCTGGGGTTGTGGTGCTCATCTCGCTTTACTGGCCGAGGGAGCTGGCGTACAGCTTCCGGGTCATGTGGCCAGCATGACTAAGCCGCTTCTGGTGAACCAGAGCAGCGCACAGAAACACCATTTACCTTCCCACCAGAGTGGTACCTATTTATCTACTTGCACTTTGACGCGCTTTCGAACTGCTAGGTTGGCAGGAGCAGGGACCGAGCAACGGAAGCTCACCCTGTCACGGGGATTCGAACCGCCGACCTGCTGATCAGCAAGTCCTAGGCTCTGTGGTTTAACCCATTGCGCCACCCACGTCCCAGAAAGGAGAAATAGTTTGCATTAAAAAGAAAAGAAGTTAAAGCAAAGGGTCGTCTTGACTTTTTTGTAGTTGATTTGTGGTTTCCCTTTCTTTCTTTCTTTTAATTAAAAAGGATGTGGAGGCAGGACAGCTTCCTCAAGATCCCGTAGGACGTCCAGTCATGCACCAGGCCGGTACTAAACACGCCACAGGGGAAGCTATTTATTGTGATGACATTCGCACCGTTGATGAAGAACTCTTCTTAGCTTTAGTAACCAGTTCTAAACCCCATGCAAAGATTGTGTATGTGCCGCAATATAGAAAACTATACATAGTGTGTGTGTGTGTGTGTGTGTGTGTGCGTGCGCGCCACCTGCCCCTTCATGGATCACTTGTTGTGGCGAAGGGGCTTTAATAACCCCAAGAAGCTAAGAGCTATGCTGTGCAGGGCCACCCAAGACGGACAGGTCATAGCTCAGAGTTTTGACTAAATGTGATCCACCTGAAGAAGGAACTGGCAAACCACTCCAGTATTTTGCCAAGAAAACTCCACGGGCATAAAAAAGGAGAAGCTTTGAGTAGAAAGTGAGAGTTTCCAAGGCATGCTCTGGTTCATGGGGTCACGAAGAGTCGAACACGACTAAGACGGCTAAACAACAACAATATGCCACGTGATCTTATAAGATAAGAAGTTGTGGTGTATAACAATAAATTCAAGTACAATATAACGGAAAACACTGTAAAAACAATACAAAATAAGCATGATATGGAATGTAATAGCTGCATGTAACCCAAATATGAGGGAGGTACAGAGTAGTAGTAGTAGTAGTAATAATAATAATAATAATAATAATTTATACCCCGTCCATCTGGCTGGGTTTCCCTAGCCACTCTGGGCAGCTTCCAACAAAATACTAAAATACAATAACATATTAAGCATTAAAAGCTGCCCTAAACAGGGCTGCCTTTAGATGTCTTCTAAAAGTTTGGTAGTTATTTTTCTCTTCGACATCTGGTGGTAGGGCGTTACACAGGGCGGGTGCCACTATCGAGAAGGCCCTCTGCATGGTTCCCTGTAACTTGGCTTCTCGCAGTGAGGGAACCGCCAGAAGGCCCTCGGCGCTGGACCTCAGGCAGAGGTCCAGGCAGAACGGTGGAAGTGGATACGCTCCTTCAGGTATACTGGACCGAGGCCGTTAGGGCTTTAAAGGTCAGCACCAACACTTTGAATTGTGCTCGGAAACGTACTGGGAGCCAGTGTGGGAGTCTTCACCCCCTTCCCTTCCCTGCCCCCCCCCCAGTTTCCTTACCAGCCCCGTCTCAATTTCAGTGTCGAAGCGACACATCCCACTGCTTCCCCACCCCAGTCCCATAGCCCCTTTAGTCTTCGCCAGCCCCTTGGCCCATCTCATCCTCATTCTGCCATGTACAGTGGTGCCCCGCAAGACGAATGCCTCACAAGACGAAAAACTCGCTAGACGAAAGGGTTTTCCGTTTTTCGAGGTGCTTCGCAAGACGAATTTCCCTATGGGCTTGCTTCGCAAGACGAAAACGTCTTGCGGGTTTGCTTCCTTTTTCGTAAAACCGTTAATACCCGGGAATCCGCGCTCTGCAAGACGAAAAAATCGCAAGACGAAGCAACTCACGGAACGAATTAATTTCGTCTTGTGAGGCACCACTGTACCTCCTTTTCTCCCCGCCCTTGTCCCAGCAACCTGTGAATAATTGTTTCTGCTCTTATTGTTAGTTAACTTGCTTGCACTGCTTCTTGCAGATCAATTGATCCTTCAGAAGCTCTCAAGGTGTCAGGTGTAGTTGATATCGTTTCTGTTCAGGATGTCCCAGCGACTAATGAGTTCTACAACTATGATGTCCCAGATATTGTGTTTGCCAGAGAAAAGGTATGCCACGTTTAATCATCAACAGTTCATAGTTATTTAACTATTTATTTTAATTTTGTTAATCTAAATAATAATAATAATAATAATAATAATAATAATAATAATAATAATTTATTTATACCCCACTCATCTGGCTGAGTTTCCCCAGCTACTCTAGGCGGCTTCCAATCAAGTGTTAAAAACAATACAGCATTAAATATTAAAAACTTCCCTAAACAGGGCTGCCTTCAGATGTCTTTTAAAAAGAAGATAGCTGCTTATTTCCTTGACATCTGATGGGAGGGCGTTCCACAGGGAAGGCGCCACTACCGAGAAGGCCCTCTGTCTGGTTCCCTGTAACCTCACTTCTCGCAATGAGGGAACCGCCAGAAGGCCCTCAGCGCTGGATCTCAGTGTCCGGGTAGAACGATGGGGGTGGAGACGCTCCTTCAAGTATACAGGACCAAGGCCGTTTAGGGCTTTAAAGGTCAGCACCAACACTTTGAATAAGAATAAGAATTGACTTGAATAAGAATTGACTCATTCTCCATTGTATATATACTTTGTTTTTTGTTTGAATATTTGTTTCTGTTGCATTATTATTTAAGTGTTCACTGATTTGTCTCACTTTTTATCTCTCTAATATTCCCCTGCCACGGACGGTGTGTGACAGTTTCTTGACTGGGCTTCATTCACAGAGTACTTTTTCACACTGTCTCTCACTTCATGCCTGACTAATGAAAGTAAAGTGTGGGGAAATTGGGGAAAGTGCAGCTTTCAACTAGCTCCTGAAATTATGCAGATCCCACAGTTTGGTTTGTGCACCAGTGTGCAACCAGCAAACCACTGACTTGCTACGTTAATTATTCAAGTTAGTTGTGCATCAGTGTGGAGCCAATATTGAACCAACTTAAATATTTGTGCTGAGGTTTAGGATACACACTTTTTAATATAAAAAAGAGATAACTTTGTATATGTATGTAGAGTAAGCCCACTATTTACGCAGGGGTTACATTCTGGGGATGACGACTAAAACCAAAATCATGTATAGTCTAACACACTGGGGACTCAGCTATACAGCTGCAAATAAAACTTTTAAGTGCAATATACAATGTGACACTAGATAGCGATGGTGAGCCTTATGGAAAAATCAATATATTTTTTTAAAAGGCTTTTTAAGAAAGCATTTTCAGAATGGTTTTTATGTGTGTGTGGATTCCACCTGGGTTCAATGGCAGGTGGGATCACCAAAGTCATTTCCCCCAGAATTCTGCCCCCTTTTTATTTTTAAAATTACCACATGTGTAAAGCTGAATGCACCCTAGTTAAATGTGTGTAAGTGGTGGGCGTACTGCAGTTTCATCAGCTTTCCGTGGAATATGTGTGTCCAAAAGTTAAGACACTGGTTTTCTCTGGTTTTCAGGTGACTTGTGTGGGTCAGATTGTCTGTGCAGTGGTAGCAGATTCAGATGTTCATGCTAAACAAGCAGCTGCAAAAGTGAAAATACAGTATGAACTTCAAGAACCTGTGATCCTGACCATTGAGGTAAAGAACAGCCCTTTCTTAACTGCTGCTGTGATAAAAGCTATTTATTTGTACTACTAGTTATTTTTATTAAAATTCCAGGTGTCTGATTCAGTCCACAACCCAGTTAAATCAAATTACATTGATTTAAAATAATCTAGTCCCATTGTAGGACTAAGTAGGCTTACAACCAGATATTCGGATTTTACTAATTTCTATATTGGTAGTCAGTCTGTTATAACAGAAGAACCAAAGAGTCCTGTGGCACTTTAAAAACCGAGACATCTTATTATTGAAGGAATGGGTTTCTGAGCAGTCAGTTTAAAACTGACTCAACCCCCTCCCCTTTTTTTAGCATTTCTAAAATGCTTTAACTTGAGCTGTTGAGCAAATGCATAACAAGAACACAGCTGCATAAACAAGGCTCTCTCCTTTATCAGTCTGTGACAATAAGGCTGGCCTTGTCCACTCTAAAGTGGAACAGAGATGACACTCTAGGTCTTATCTTACCACAACCCTGACGCACAGAGCCAAGTCCGGGAACAAAGCCAGAGTGCGTTCTCGGAGATGATGACCTCTTCCTCCAAGATAATAGGAAGAAGAAGATCCTTTTATGGTCAGAGGGAAGATCCTTTTATGGTTGAGAATACCAGAGCAGGAACATATGTGATGTCAACCTACGTACATAGGCTGACGTGGTTGGGTTCCTAGGGGAGGAGGGAGAGGGTGCCTGGAGGATATATATACTGCATGAAACTTCTCATTTCTTTGGACTTGCTGTGGACTTGATCACGCAAGTGCCTTCTGCTATCCGGAGAGCAGAATAAACTCTTTCTTTGAACCAGCCTCGGTGTCATTTGACTTCCTTACTCCTGTCCTGGAGCAACACAGACCCAATCGGTGAACTCCAATAAGGCTACATTATGGTATAAGCCTATTGTGCCCTAAGCTTTATTGCATTTTTTGGAGCAGACTCTAGTAAACAAAACCTTATGCCATAATTGACTTGGTTAATCTTTCAAGTGTCACAATACTCGTTGATGCTTCTGATTTTGCTGCTCCACAGCCTGTCCTGTAAATTGTGTATTTGGGCATGTCTATATTAAATATTCACAACACATAAAAGTTTAAATATCATGGCTTTCCCTCAAGGGGTGCCGACAGTTTGTTCAAAATAAACAGGTAGGGTGCTGAGCTTAGGTGTATGTCTCTTCTGTTGCTGCAGGAGGCAATAGAGCACAATTCATTCTTTGAACCACAGAGAAAACTGGAACGAGGAAATGTGGATGAAGCATTTAAAGTCGTCGACCATGTACTTGAAGGTAAATCGCAGCCTGCTGATTCAAACCTTACCATGAAAGCCACAAAACAGACACCCCACCATCAGGGAAGTTTTTAATGTGTGACATTTTTGTGTATTTTTGGTCTCTGTGGAAGCCGCCCAGAGTGGCTGGGGAAACCCAGCCAGATGGGTGGGGTACAAATAAATTATTATTATTATTATTATTATTATTATTATTATTATTATTAGCAGGTGTGGGGAACATTTGGCCCTCCAGATGTTGCTGAACTGAGACTTCCATCAGCCACAGCAGGCACTGCCAATGATGATGGGAGCTGGAAGTTCAGCAACACCTGGAAATCTAAAGGCTTCTTGTACCTATTTTACACCCCACTCGTCAGTGCCCTTGGACTGAACACAATACAAACCCATGCCTCCCAAACTTGCGAATATAGTTAATGCACCATATAATGTCAGAAACATCTATTCGTTCAATTTAAATATATACCTCCTAGGAACGCAGGTGCTTAAACCTAATTCTCACACAGGCAATAATTCGTAACTTCTGCATACAGGCAAACTTTTAAAGGCCCACCTGATTAGTTGTGCGTCATAATTTCTGCCATAGAGAAGTGCAACATCTGCATCCTTTCTTACTGGTGCCCTTGATACTAGGCACTTTGAGGCTTGGCATTTCTAAGATTGCAAAAATGAACATTTGCCTACAATTATGCACAATGCAGTGTGGCTTTTCATCCACTTTCTTCCCAGTCTCAAGAAAGCCTGACTGCACACTTTTGGATGTACTGATTTAAGATGTTCTCTTTTTGAAACAGGCGAGATCCATGTTGGCGGACAGGAGCACTTTTATATGGAAACTCAGAGCATTCTTGCTGTTCCAACAGGAGAGGATAAAGAAATGAACTTGTTTGTGTCCACCCAGCATCCAGCATTTGTACAGGTTAAGAGAGCTATCTCATAACATGTTGCACAAGTGACAGCCATGTTCTCTGTGTCTTAAAGCCCTACGTTTATTGGGCTCAGCATATCACTTCCTCTCTTATGGGCTCCCACTGATATTTTGCTGCTACCTGGAAATCAGGATGCTACCCTGGAGATTAGCTGCAGAATGAGCTCTTTCTTACACCTGGTTCTGGGCTTCTAACATTTTGTGGAGGAAGAGCAATTTCTGCATCACCAGTCTAAAGCAGCAAAGAAACTGCTGTTGTGCCACTGCCTTTTTCATCATGAAACCCTAAAGGATCAAATCAGATCAAGGCTGGAATCGAGAACAGCATACTTGATAGTGCCCCATTACTCCGCAGCACCTTTTGCCCCTGGAGAGTTGCAAAAGGCTAAGCCTGAGTAACTTCCAGCCCCCCCCCCCCTTCCGCAGTTAAGATTGGCATCTGAAGATGATTAAAGATATGGGAGGGCTGGGCTTACGGATTTGACATTTTATCTGTGTCACTGAGCTTAGCTATTCTGCAGCACAGAGTAGTGGTTACGAGAACAAGCTGTGAGCCTGCTCAGGCTTTGCCTTACTCATGAACTCGCTTTGTGGCTTTAGGCAAGCCTCCTGCACTCACCCTCAGCCCCCCTCCTGCCTCACAGTAATTGTGAGATAATAACACTGGCCTACTTTCCATGGTGGGGACATGGGTGGCGCTGTGGGTTAAACCACAGGACTTGCCGATCAGAAGGTTGGCGGTTCAAATCCCCATGACGGAGTGAACTCTGGTTGCTCGGTCCCTGCTCCTGCCAACCTAGCAGTTCGAAAGCACCTCAAAGTGCAAGTAGATAAATAGGTACCACTCCGGCGGGAAGGTAAACGGCATTTCCGTGCACTCCTCTGTTTCGCCAGAAGTGGCTTAGTCATGCTGGCCACATGACCCAGAAGCTATACACTGGCTCCCTCGGCCAATAAAGTGAGATGAGCGCTGCAACCCCAAAGCCGGTCACGACTGGACCTAATGGTCAGGGGTCCCTTTACCATTTTACTTTCCATGGTGGTTCAAAGAGTTACTGTTGATGCCCCTGTTGTGGTGCCCATGGCCACCATATCACCCTCAGACATCCTCCTTGGCACCTTCTAAGGCTTCCTGACCCTCCCAATTTATTTACTACTGTATTGTTTGATTGGGGGGTTGAGGCGTGTTTTCCTTGGCGAGAAGGAACTGTTGGTTGCTTGCCTGTTTGCTTCTTCTTTTGCCTGTGTTTTTTTGGAGGGGTAGTTGTTTTGCCTTTGAGGGTGTTCTGAGCACTGCCAATTTTTCTTCTGTGAAATAAGTATTTTGTGGCAACCACAGCAATTCATTGAATTCCAAACAAGCCCCCAAACCCTGACTCTTAAAAGCTTGGGGACTTCTAGATCATGGTTGGTAAATTTCTTTCCGCAGGTAGGATACAATAGACTCACATAAGCCTTCAGGTATGATTAATTTGCATTTATACCAAAGCTGGTGCCTTACCTGATTCTGCTAATGTTCAGCAACTTTTGGAGAAAATTTAAGAGAAAAACAACAACCAGCCTCCGAAGTATTACTGTTGGTCCAAAATTTAGAAAGGGTTTTTTTTCCCCTTTCACTTTTTTAACCTATGTGTTATCCTGAATTTGAGACACCTCTGATTGTACCAGCATAATAAAATATTTGGTTTTGTGCAGGAAATGGTGGCCTCCTGTTTAGGCATCTCAAGCAACAGGATCATGTGTCATGTGAAACGAATCGGAGGGGCGTTTGGTGGAAAACTGTTGAAAACAAGTCTTCTGGCATGTGTTGCTGCTGTGGCAGCTAAGAAGTAAGTGTGTATGTGTGTGTGTATATACGATAGCTCATGAAGTTGTCTGTCAAAGCAGTGGAATTGGAGGGGATGGGAAATGAAATAATGAAAAGGCGGGTAAAACATCCATCTCATTTTCAGATGCTAATTGGAACACAGTCAACAAGCTTTTAGAAATTGAATTTATCTATTTTGATACTTAAAGTAGTATTGGATGGATTTAAATGCCAGGATGAAATTGTCATAAAACTCTTGGCAAATGTAGAGGAGGTATATATGGTTTGCCATACTGTGCTGAGACCAACAGAGCCTCTGTTGAGACAGTAGCATCGTGACTCATTGAAATAGATAATGACAGGATGTCTATTGTAACCCAAAGCAATGGGCTGTTGTGCAAGTGGTTCCTATCTCGAAGAAAGGCTGTGCTTTGGATACAAAGCCACCATTTCAGATTTAAGTGACAAGAGATATATTTCACTGGTGCTGGACATCCTCATCTAAGGATAAAACTAAATTTAAAAAAGCTGTGTAAAGAGGTTTAGTTGTGATTACCGTATTTTTCGCTCTATAGGACACACCGGACCATAGGACGCACCGGACCATAGGAGGGGGAGAACAGGGGAAAAATAATTCTCCCCCTCTCTGCTCAGCACCCCTTCAGCAAAGCAGCAAGAGAAATGAACCCCCTTCCATTTCTCCTTCCGCTTTGCTGAAGGGGCGCTGCGCAGCTCTCCCTCTCTGCTGAAGCCAGGAGAGTCTTGCTCTCCCGGCTTCAGCAAAAGGAGCCCGAAGCCTTTGGAGCGCAGCGCGAGGTCCCGCTGAGCTCCAAAGGCTTCAGGCGGCTATGCCTGAAACCTGGAGAGCGAGAGCGGTCGGTGCACACCGACCCCTCTCGCTCTCCAGGCTTCAGCAAAAGCAACGCGAAGCCTTCGGAGCGCAGAGGGAGCGCTCCCTCTGTGCTTCGGAGGCTTCGTGTTGCTATCGCTGAAGCCAAGGAGCCTGCATTCGCTCCATAGGACGCACACACATTTCCCCATAATTTTTGGAGGGGGAAAAGTGTGTCCTATAGAGCGAAAAATACGGTACTTTTTTTGTACCTCATAAAATATAGCCGTGTTACCAAGGTGAGATCAATAGCCCTTACTCTTTTTTTAAGCAAAGGGATTTATACTTTTTGCTGTACCTACTAAATATATAGGCCAGGGGTAGCCAGTGTGATGCCTTCCAAAGGTTTTGGGCTACCATTCCCATCACCATAAATGATAGTTAATGTTGGGGTTTCACATTGCAAGCCTGCTCATGTTTACCGAGAAGGAAACCACATTAAGGGACTGGTGCTTGCTCCCTGTTTAAGTTTTTCATTTTATTAAAAAGATAATATACTTATTCAGATCATTTAATTTAAAAGTTTTTTCTCCTCAGGATTGCAGCCATGATAATAGCTATTCTCTGTGCGTGTGCGCTTGATATGTGCAAGATCAGTACTGGAACTATTTCCTTAGATGGTAGCATGTGAATAAAATGCTGAAACATGCTCAAAGTTGGAAAGACAAGCATCCAAAGAATTACTGAAGCATTTATTTGCTGCATTTATATTCCACACCAGAAGCACTATAGAGTTTCTGGTGCAGTTTACAATTTTTTAAAAAATGCAGTGCCATACAATATGATAGGAACGTTGCCAGATTAAAAAGAACAGCACAGTGAAAACAGCAACAGACTCCAGTGAATACAACCTCAAAGGAGCACAGTAGCTTACATGCACAGCACTTAGCAGTCTAAAAAGTGAAGCACTTGAACACTCTAGGTTATAATAAAATGGTTTTCTTAGAGCGAAACTAGATGGAATGTTAGACACATTGTCTGTCATGGGGTCCCTACACCCTTTTAAATAGCAGCTGGCAGGGAGTGAAGCTGCTGTTTCTTCCCCGGAGGTGCAAATCTGTAAATATTAGCTGGGCTGGTGGTGGAAAAAGCCATAGGGAAAGGGGTTAAGCCAAATTACCTCCACACACAATGGATACTATCAAAAAGAAAAGGGACCTGCAGATGGCAGCAGGCCGATCCACACCATACATTAAAAGCACATAAAGTGCCCATTTAAAGCGCTTGGCTCCCCCCCCCCCCAAAGAATCCTGGGAGATGTAGTTTACTATGGGCCCTGAGAGTTGTAGCTCTGTGATGGGGAAACTTCATTTCCCAGGGTTCTTTGGTGAAAGGCAAGTGCTTTAAATGTGTGTTGAATGTTCTTTAAATACAGTGGTACCTCGGGTTACAGACGCTTCAGGTTACAGACTCCACTAACCCAGAAATAGTACCTCGGGTTAAGAACTTTGCTTCAGGATGAGAACAGAAATCACGAGGTGGCATGGCGGCCGCAGGCGGCCCCATTAGCTAAAGTGGTACCTCAGGTTAAGAACAGTTTCAGGTTAAGAACGGACCTCTGGAACGAATCAAGTTCATAACCCAAGGTATCACTGTATATGGTATGGCTCTGCCCAACATGTTTAACATCACAACTAATTTGGTGATACTATAGCTCCCTTCCCGTTTGATCCATTGCCTATAGTTCAAGTATATGGCAGTAGTTTATGTGGCAGCAGTTATTATGAACATGGAGCAGGGGTTTGGTTATTCTAGATGAATAAACATGGATCACATGTGTCTGTCTGCCATATGATGTGCAGGGGGCTCCTAAGAAAATGTTAAGCTACATTATCATAAAAGTAGGCATCAAAGGGGCATTTTAGGCTTGGTTACATAGAATACTTTTATGACAAACTTAGAAAATAAAGCATGCTTCTCAAAGATCACAATTTACACTTTCACATCTATGCAAAAAGCGCACACACTCTCTCTCTCCCTACTTCAGTTTCCATTCACAGCCACCACTGGTTTGAACAGCCTGTTTTGAACTTAAAGAGCTCTCTCTTTTTCCTTGCTTCTTTCCTCTGATATCTCCCACATTCTGCAGAAACATGAAATCTGTTTGATGATTACATAAGTATTGCAGTGGCACTCATTGAGTTTTGCCACCCGAGGCAGTAGTTTGAATTGCCTAATGGGGCAGCCCTCTTTGTCACTCTCTACTTAGCTCTTGTTTTGTTTTCAGGACAGGCCATGCAGTTCGCTGTGTTCTAGACAGAAGCACTGACATGTTAATCACCGGAGGCCGTCACCCAACCATCGGCAAATATAAAGTAAGCAGCGGAATTAAACTGTATGTCAGAAATTTTTCCTGCTTATACGATATCTTTATTGTCATTGTCCCATGCAGAAAAACTACATAAAACATTCAAAAACCCCTAAAAACTCTGAAACCCCATTTTAAAATACACTATACTATAGAGACCGCTTATGCTGCGTTTAGAACCAGTATTGCATTTGCGTAGAAACTGTTTCTCAGACTGCTAGTTCTGGCCTTTATAACCCTATACCTTCTTCCAGAAGGCAGAAGCTGAAAGAGATAATTTCCACGGTGCGTACTATCCTGCGCTATCTCTGCCGCTTTCTTATGGCACCTGGCAACATAGATTTGATCTAAGGTGGGAAGAGTGCACCCAATTATTCTCTCTGCAGTCTTTACAACCCTGGATAGCATTGTTTTTTCCCTGGCCGTGCAGCTCCCAAACCACACACACAGACCATAAGTTAATACACTCTCCACAGTGCAATGGTAAAATGCCATCAACAGGCCCTTTGAGAGATTCTTTTTCCAGAGGATTCTCAGAAAATATAACCTCTGCTTCTCATCTTGCAAATCATGTGTACATAGAACAATGCACTTGCATCAATTGTGAATGCCACACATGTAGCATGGTGCCTCACAGGCTGAGCTGTGAAAGTAGAAAGTCACAGGCTCGCATTACTAGAAGTCCTTCAGTCCCCTTCAAACTTTGTTGGCATTCTTCGTTGCACTCAAGGAACGCAGTTATGGGAAAGGTATCTACCCACATGTGTTTTCTTACTCATTTGCAACATTCGTCTGCAAATAGAATCTCTCCCATGCAGGCAAGAAACTGCAAAGGCATGCTTGTCAGTTGCCTGGAGAAGAGACAAGCATAGTCACATTGGAGATATGTGAAGTATCCACATATGGCAGAGATTGACTCTGCTACATTCAGCTCACACATTCCGGAGCTCCCAGCAAGCCATTGTGTCTCAGTTTTTGAATTGGTATGATGATGAGTGTTCAGAGAGTGTTTGCAAAGAAGATAACTAAGACTTCTTGTTATGTAAACTGAGCTGAATCACTGAGCTGAATCACAGAGCGAAATCACTGAGCGAAATCACTGGACAGAACCAATTCAGAGCTGACTGTTCTGGCTAAGAGCACTGTGTTCCATCCATCGCCCTTCACGCCGGCATCGGAATCATGGCTTCACTTGTGCCTCTACCACCGTTTGCGCCAGCCTCTGAATCATGGGACTCCTACCTCGCTCGGTTCGACTGCTACCTCCAAGCCAACGAGCTGACAGCAGTATCAAAGGATCGGAAGCAGGGCCTATTCCTCAGCCTCTGTGGGCCAGAGGTGTTTGAGACGGCCCGAGCATTGGTTGCGCCTGAAGCAGTCCAGGCAACACCATGGGACACGATCCAAGAGAAGCTCCGCAACCACTACGCACCAAAGCCGTCCAGGATTGCTGCCCGCCATGCGTTCTACCACCGGAACCAGGCAGAGGGGGAGTCAGTCAACAACTACACCACCGCCCTGCGACAGGCTGCAATGCACTGTGAGTTACGAGACTTAGACGATGCCCTGATGGATCGAATCGTCTGCGTGGTCCGGGACATCCATCTGCAACGGCGTCTCCTCGCCAAGCCAGACCTCACGCTACAGAAAGCCATTGAGGAGGCTGTGGCCTCAGAAGCTGCTGAACGCTCCGCCCAGGAGATCCGCAAGTCCAGCAGCCCGCGTCTTGCTAGGGAGCCAGTTCCGGTGCATCATGAAGAGGCCAGCAGTGATGAGGCATCCTCCAGTGAAGACGATGACGTGCACCAGACAAAGCGGGAGCGCAGGAAGTTCCAACAGAAGTCCAAGGGCCAACCGGAATGTGCCGGCTGCGGAGGCAACCATTCCCGTGCCAAGTGTCGATTCAGAGACACCATCTGTAGGAAGTGTTCCAGAAGGGGCCACATCGCTAAGGTCTGCCGATCGGCTCCGTCTGACACCCCCCCTTCAACGACTCGCAAGTCCAAGTCTTCACTCCAGTCTGCCAAGGAAAGTTGTTTCGCTCTCACCAACTGCCGCTGCCCGTCTGGAACCACGATTGGCCAAACCGACTCGCCTACGCGACGCAAGCTGAACGTCACGGTGCTCATTGAAGAAGCTCCATGTGACATGGAGATCGACACCGGGTCTGCCCTGTCCATCGTGTCATGGAGCACCATCAAAAGACTGGTACCCAGAGTGTCCAAAAGGCAACTCGACTCTCACCACGTACACCTGAGAGACTACCAGGGAAACGACATTCCCGTGGTAGGCGTTGGCCGGTTCCGGATTGCCTTCAAGGATTTTTCGGGCCTGCTCCGGTTGGTGGTGGTCGAAGGTCAGCGGCCAAGCCTCCTAGGGCTAGACTGGTTTGATGCCCTCGGCCTGGAAGTCACCGGCATCAACTGCATCTCTAACGCAGAGACTGAGGGTCTGGTCAAAGACTTTGCCGAGGTTTTCGACGGCACCTTGGGGCAATATACAGGTACGCCCATCTCCTTTAGCCTTGATCCACAAGTCGCCCCCATCAAGCTAAAGCCACGCCGGGTTCCCTTTGCTCTCAAGGCTAAGGTGGATGAACAACTGGACAAACTGATCGCCCAAGGAGTTTTGGAGCCGGTTGACCACGCCAAGTGGGAAACCCCCATCGTCACGCCTGTCAAGCCAGATGGGTCAGTGAGAATCTGCGCTGACTACAAGTGCACGATCAACAAGGCACTTCAGCAGCACGCTTATCCGGTTCCTGTTGTCCAACACCTGCTGCATTCCCTGGGTGAGGGTAAGGTCTTCGCTAAGCTGGATCTTGCCCAAGCCTATCAACAACTGCCCGTCGATGATGCCACTGCTGAAGCCCAGACGATCGTCACCCACCGGGGGGCATTCCGTTGCCGCCGGTTGCAGTTCGGGGTGAGTGTGGCTCCTGGCATCTTCCAAAGCCTTATGGAGCGTCTCCTGCAAGGGCTTCCGGGCGTGGTACCATATTTTGATGACGTCTTGGTGTCTGCAGACTCACACCAGCAGCTGTTCGAGCGCCTCCGTGCCGTGCTGACCAGGTTCCAAGAGGCTGGGCTCAAGGTAAAGAGGGAAAAGTGCCAGATCGCCGTTCCACAGGTAGAGTTCCTGGGCTATCTTATCGATGCCTCCGGCCTTCACCCGACCACATCCAAGATCCGCGCTATCCAGCAGGCCCCCACCCCAAAGAACAAGACAGAGTTGCAGGCATTCCTGGGGCTGCTGAACTTTTATAACATGTTCCTGCCCCACAAAGCCACAGTGGCTGAGCCTCTTCACCGACTCCTTAGCACAAAGACGCCTTGGGCCTGGGGTCACCGGGAGACGGCGGCCTTCAACGCGGTCAAGGCTCTCCTTTCATCAGACAGTGTGCTGGTACAGTACAGTGAATCCAGGCCGCTGGTCCTTGCCTGCGACGCCTCACCTTTTGGCATCGGTGCTGTCCTTAGTCACCATTTTCCAGACGGAAGAGAAGCACCGCTCGCCTACTTTTCCAGGACGCTATCTCCGACGGAACGGAATTACAGCCAGCTCGACAAGGAGGCACTGGCACTTGTGGCTGGAGTGAAGAGGTTCCATGAATACCTCTATGGCAGGACTTTTGACCTCATCACTGACCACAAGCCACTCCTGGGCCTCCTCGCCGGTGATCGTCCAACTCCACCGGTCCTCTCGCCACGCATGCTGCGATGGACTGTTTTTCTGGCTGCCTACCACTACCAGCTCATCCATTGCCCCGGGAAATCGATGGGCCATGCTGACGCCCTCAGCCGTTGCTCTCTTCCAGCATTTGTGGAAGACCCGGCTCCAGCTTCATGGCTCCTTCTGATTGAGGATCTTCCGGCAGCGCCTGTATCGGCTGCCACTGTGGCTTCCGCGTCTGCCCAGGATCGCACCATCAGCCGGGTGCTCAACTGGGTGTGGAGGGGGTGGCCACAAGGGCCTTTTGCATCGGAGTTCCAGCCCTTCGCAACCAGACAACATGAACTCTTAGTCTGTCTGCTGTGGGGAGACCGCGTCGTGATTCCCCAGGGACTCCGTCAGCGTGTCCTGGAGGCTCTGCACGTTGGCCACCCGGGAATTGTCAAAATGAAGGCGTTGGCTCGGTGTTACGTCTGGTGGCCTAATATGGACGATGCCATCACTGCCTGGGTGTCCACATGTCAAGCGTGCCAAGAGTCGAGGCCTGCACCACCGGCAGCTAAGGGACACACCTGGGAGACGCCAAAGACACCCTGGTCGAGGGTGCACATCGATCTGGCTGGCCCCTTTCACGGCCGGACCTTTATGGTAGTGGTGGACGCCTATTCCAAATGGCTGGAGGTCGCCCTGATGCCCTCCACCACTACCGAAGCCGTCATCCGGGTGCTGTGAGGCCTGTTTGCAACGCATGGGTGTCCTGATGTCCTTGTCTCTGACAACGGACCGCAGTTCACGTCAGGCACGTTTGAGCGGTATCTTTTGGGACTGGGCATCCGCCATGCCCTAACGGCACCCTTTCATCCATCCAGCAACGGGCAAGCGGAAAGAATGGTACACTTGGCAAAAGAGGCACTAGCGCGCCTGGACCGGGGAGACTCGCATGAGCGGGTCGCCGAATACTTGTTCGTGCAACACATCACCCCTCATGCGGCCACAGGGCGGAGTCCTGCTGAACTACTTATGGGCCGCCGCCTCAGGTCACCGCTCGACCGGCTACACCCGGACTTTGCCGTGGCTGAACCCCCAGGCTGTGCCAACGCGCCACGGTCATTTGTCCCAGGAAACCAGGTCTTTGCCTGGAACTATGTGGGGGACATTCCTTGGGTGCCAGCCACAGTAGTGGGAGTCACTGGACCTCGCTCGTACCAGGTGGCACTCGAAGACGGACGCTTGTGGCGACGGCACATAGACCAGCTTAGGCGCAGGGTTGGGGACTTGGACACTACCGTGGTGCCCCCAACTGCGCTTGCGGCTCAAGAAGAGACACGTACAGATGGCGAGGCCCCACCTACACCTCCCTCACAAACTGCCAGCATGGAGCCGAACCAAGCCGCTTCAGAGGGTCTGCCAGACTTACCACAGACTCAGACCACTCCACTTGCGGAGGCTCCACCCACAGCAGCGGATCCAGGGGAGTTGGTTCCAACGCCACCTAGGGTCGCACCACAGCCTCAGCAAGAACTGTGTTGCCCTCTGGACTTGGCTACCAGTCCCCGGCGGTCTGGCAGAGTTTCCAAGCGCCCAACTTATTTAAAGGACTATGTTGTTGGACATGTATCACTGTTGGTCTAAGTATGGGAAATGTAACCGATATGCTTTTGTGCCTAATTGAACCATTACGCGTAGTGCTGTATATAAGGAAACCATTACGATTGTAACTAACGCCTTATCTCGGTGGGGAGGGGTGTTATGTAGTGAAGTTTCACCCTGGGCCAGCAGGGGGATACTGTATATAGTTTTCACTCAGGTCTGTAGATAGTTTTCACTCAGGTCCACGTCAGTTATTTTAGGCGGGAAACGCTGGGCTGTTGTTGCTACAATGTTGACAGCCGGCTGCCTATAAAAGCAGGCCGGCTGAGCTGTTTGCAGTCAGTTTTATTCCAGCTTACAAAATAAAGAGCTACTTGGAGAAATCGCTGTGTCGTCTGCTATGTCAACCCACAACCTAACACTTCTAGGTTTAGTCGGTGGCTTCTATGAAGGGTCGGCAAAAGGCTGTTTCATATCTCATTCTTATCATCCAAACTCTTTCAATGTGTTTGAAGCACCCTGAGCCTTATTAAGTGCTATTTAAATGCTTTAAATATTGCCCTATTTTAAAACATTATATTCCTCTTCTCACCTCTCAAAGCAGCTTACAAAAGGCTATACAGTGGTACCTCGGGTTACATACGCTTCAGGTTACAGACTCCGCTAACCCAGAAATAGTACCTTGGGTTAAGAACTTTGCCTAAGGATGAGAACAGAAATCGTGCTCCGGCGGCAGCAGGAGGCCCCATTAGCTAAAGTGGTGCTTCAAGTTAAGAACAGTTTCAGGTTAAGAACGGACCTCCGGAACGAATTAAGTACTTAACCTGAGGTACCACTGTAATTATAATGAAATGACTGGATCTGCCTGTGGTCAACACTGCAGTGAAAACAGGGAAAGATTTGGCCTCATCTTCTGTGTTTATTTCAGGGAAAGCTATCCTTTTAACTGAATGGTTTTTTGTACATACATAATTTTATTTGTATGCCGCCTTTCCACAGTTCAATCCATGCTCAAGGTGGCTTACAACATGAAAAAATACATAACTACAAAACAAAAAAAGTAAATCACAAGATCTAAAATAAAGATACGAAAAAAGAGCAGCAAGCCCCCCCTCAAAAAAACCCGAACACCCCCCACAAAGACTATATTTTGCTGCAGTACCATTTAAATAATAGATAAGTGGAGAGTACCGGACATTAAACTCAAAGTAGCCTGTCCTTTCATTGATCCAATTTAGGTTGGCTTCATGAGTGATGGCAGAATCATGGCTTTGGATATCAATTTGTACTTGAATGGAGGATGCACCACTGATGATTCTGTTCTGGTGAGTATGTTTTAACCGGAATGATTTTTCATGTTGTACAATAGGAGAATGAACAAAACACCACCTTCCTATGAGAACAGTGGGGAAAAGGGAAGCTCTTATGAGGATGAATGCAATTTACTTATGTAGGGTGATTTTTTAAAAGCCACTGTTCCCTTAGTTGCTAAAACATTATCAGTGGCAAAGTTTTTATCGGTGGTTGCAAGAACCAATGATCCCTATCTTTAAGTCTGAACAAAAGGCTTGTTTAACCTGGAGGTAGGCTGTCTGAATTGTGCATTGCTTTGTAACGTTTTGTTGGGTCTCTGGACCGTAATAAAGATTGTTTGATTGATTTACTTATGTAGGATGATTTTTAAAAAGCCGCTGTTCCCCTAGTTACTATATGTTACATTATCACCCGTCCAGTTGCAGGAGTTCCGTTTACAATGTTTCAACAATGAAATCAGTTTAGATAAAACAAGAAAGCTCAACAATTAAATCCAAAACAAATATACACACACATACAAACCAGTGAAAATGTTCAACTCGCCCAACGGCTTTTTAATATAAATAAATGTATGGCATGGCATTGACCATAAATAGCTGAGTGCAGACAGACTTGGGATATTGTGGCAATGTGCATTTTCCAGAATACACATTAGCTACAGTCACACACTTATCTGATCTTCATAACAGAAGATCCAGTGTGCATACACCTGAAGCAAAGATTATGGGATAATACACACAGTGACTTGCGATCTCAATCACACACAGTCTGTAGTCCGTTGGCAGTAGCAGTACAATATGGGCATGTCTTTAAGTTAACACCTTACATTAAAAACATGACAGTACCAAATTATCAAAGGTTATTCACCAAAGCCAGACTGAACGTCTTTCCTTCTGCAGTGTTGGCTGGCAGGTTGAGAGGAGTCCCCTACCAGGGCAGATTTTGCTCATGTGCTCAAGACATCAATTCTATAAAACATATTTTGCTGCACTGTGCAAAATACGAGCAAGCCAGGGCTGAACTGATATTATCCTTGCTGCTACCTTTCCCGGGAAAATCAGAGGCTCACTATGCCAGGTTCCTATTGGAAGACCGGACAAACGCTAAAACATTATCAGTGGCAAAGTTTTTATCGGTGGTTGCAAGAACCAATGATCCCTATCATTAAGTCTGAACAAAATGCTTGTTTAACCTGGAGGTAAAGGTAAAGGTAAAGGTACCCCTGCCCATACGGGCCAGTCTTGACAGACTCTGGGGTTGTGCGCCCATCTCACTTAAGAGGCCAGGGGCCAGCGCTGTCCGGAGACACTTCCGGGTCACGTGGCCAGCGTGACATTGCTGCTCTGGCGAGCCAGAGTCGCACACGGAAACGCCGTTTACCTTCCCGCTGGTAAGCGGTCCCTATTTATCTACTTGCACCCGGAGGTGCTTTCGAACTGCTAGGTTGGCAGGTGCTGGGACCGAGCAGCGGGAGCGCACCCCGCCGCAGGGATTCGAACCGCCGACCTTTTGATCGGCAAGCCCTAGGCGCTGAGGCTTTAACCCACAGCGCCACCTGCGTCCCTAACCTGGAGGTAGGCTGTCTGAATTGTGCATTGCTTTGTAATGATTTGTTGGCTCTCTGGACCGTAACAAAGATTGATTGATTGATTGATTGATTGATTGATTGATTGATTTACTTATGTAGGGTGATTTTTAAAAAGCCGCTGTTCCCCTAGTTACTATATGTTACATTATCACCCGTCCAGTTGCAGGAGTTCAGTTTACAATGTTTCAACAATGAAATCAGGTTAGATAAAACAAGAAAGGTCAACAATTAAATCCAAAACAAATATACACACACATACAAACCAGTGAAAATGTTCAACTCGCCCAACAGCTTTTTAATATAAATGTATGGTATGGCATTGACCATAAATAGCTGAGTGCAGACAGACTTGGGATATTGTGGCAATGTGCATTTTCCAGAATACACATTAGCTACAGCCACACACTTATCTGATCTTCATAACAGAAGCTCCAGCATGCCTACACCTGAAGACATGTGGAGGGGCATGGCCCAAGACATGTGCCATCATTGGGGCATGGCTGGTGCGGTCTGGTTTTCTCCCCGCCCCCCGTTTGTGAAAAGAGGTTAGTGTTAATAGGCCAGGGGAAGCCAACACGGTGCCCTCCACATTCTGTTGGGCTCCAGCTCCCATCAGCCCCAGCCAATGTGGTAAACACTCGGAGATGGTGGGTGTTGCAACCAAACAACCTCTTTGGAACAACACGTTGGCTCCATTTAGCAATAGACTTTAGCTTTGATTTGCTTCAGTTGATTGTGGCACATGGAATCTGAACCTTAGCTTCTTTCTTGCCTGTTTGATCCCATTTTCATTTCTGTGCATTGTATTCAGTCCTTCTCCTCATGCCTATTTTAACCTCTGCTCAACTTGTTTCAGCAAGAGACCTAGTAGCAGCACAGCACTAACCATCCCAGCTTCTCAGTGTTCTCAGTGTTCTCCCTGCCAAAACAATACGCAAAAATGGAGGCAACAGCTTCAAGAGTTCCTGGAGAGGGGAGTGGGAGTGGTTAATGCCTGTATTAGAAGAAGGTCATCCTATGTTGCGAACGGCCCAGTGATCTCACATATTGTTGTTATTCTCATGCTATTAATGTTCCCCTAATGAAGGTTTCAGAGATAATGCTGCTGAAACTGAATAATTCTTACAAGATTCCCAATATCCGAGCTCATGCCCGCGCTTGCAAGACAAACATGCCACCCAACACTGCTTTCCGTGGCTTTGGCTTCCCACAAGGAGGACTCATTACAGAAGCCTGGATAACACGCGTTGCAGCCAGATGTGGATTATTACCAGAGCAGGTAGATTGGGGGCGGGGAGAAAGAGAAATTGCATGCCTATGGTTCTGAAATTTTAAGAGTGAATGAAAAAGTGCACCTGGTTGCAAAGGGCATTCTGGGAAGAGGTGTGAGAGTGAAGGCTGGATGTAAGTAGCTTATGCACTCCTAGAAAGAAGAGACCTGAGTACACAGAGGAAATCTTTTTGGGGAGAAAGTGTTAACTTTTGAAGATTTCAGATAAACCAGGGACTGTAAGACACTTTCCACAGGACTTTTGGGAGACTGATCTTTCAGAAAGCCTATCAGAAAGGAGTGTTAGCCTGAGAGAAATGTAGCTGTGTCAGTAGGAGATAAGAACTTGGCATCTAACATTGGTTTCAGTACCATCAATAGTTTAATTGCCCTCTTGCTTTCTAGTGGTGGGCAGGCAATCAACTCCCTGCTCCCCAGTTTTGGGACCCTTTCAGCTGTAATGTAGCATAAGAAATGGGCTTGTTTGGTTTCTGTATTAATAAGACCTAGATGAAAGCCACTGTTGAAAAATTTGCTTTCTCAAATACCGTATTTTTTGCTCTATAAGACTTACTTTTTCCCTCCTAAAAAGTAAGGGGAAATGTGTGTGCGTCTTATGGAGAGAATGCAGGCTGCGCGGCTATCGCAGAAGCCAGAACAGCAAAAGGGATTGCTGCTTTCGCTGCGCAGTGATCCCTCTTGCTGTTCTGGCTTCTGAGATTCAGAATATTTTTTTTCTTGTTTTCCTCCTCCAAAAACTAGGTGCGTCTTGTGGTCTGGTGCGTCTTATAGAGTGGAAAATACGGTATATTGATCCTGGTCATATAATTAAGTCTCCTTGTGTGACTGAATCCTGTTTTTGAAGTGTCCTGAATATTATTGTTACTTGCTTGCATTGATGCTAGCATTAATAATACTTTATGATCTGGTAATAGTTCAAATGTGGATGTGTGTGTAAAATATAAATAGACCCAATTCTCCCTCTAGGCTGAGAAAAATCTATATAAGGTTTGACTTTGGGTAAATACATCTTAACTCCCAAAGCTCATTATGAATGTGGCACCGTATTGCAGTTTGTTGAGATACTTGTCTTCCAGATTAGAGAAAAAAATATGTACAAAGAAACCGGACAGACAGCTTATAAACAAGAGCTCAAGCCAGAGAACCTCCTCAGATGCTGGGATGAATGCATGGAGAAGTCTATGTATCACACCAGGAAAGAAGCTGTGAATAAATTCAATAAGGAAAATTACTGGAAGAAAAAAGGGATTGCCATTATTCCCATGACGTTCCCTGTTGGATTTGGCTTACGCTCCCTAGGTCAGGTCAGTTTCTCTGGACAGTGTACAAGAAGACAAGCATTGGTCACCTGCCTTTCTTGTTTTTATTTTATTTTATTATTATTATTATTGGCTGTTTTCTGTTTCGTTTTTGAAAAGTGCTCCCTTTCACCCAAGTTCCCACATGCATGCCCCTGGCCACACAACTTGCAATCTGATCTACGTTCCCTTACAAGGGCAGACATGCTCCTGATAGGTGTGCCATGATTGGCAGCAGTGTCAGTTGTAATCCATCACTGCGCTTTGACTGTAGGAGGGCCATAAATGGGAGTGGTTTTTATTTATGCCGTCTCCTTTGCAGCTTTCAGTGGTGTATTCTTAAGTTATGACTGACCCCCAAGCAGACATGGAATTCCCACTAAGTTCCATTCTTACCCCACTGCAACCTTGACTTTCCTATCATCATCATCATCTTCATCCGTGCATTGTTGATGAACCATCAACATGGCAGTTTTACTAGCACTGTGTACCACCAGCATCATAATAATAATAATAATAATAATAATAATAATAATAATAATAATAATATATTATTTATGCCCCGCCCATCTGGCTGGGCTTCCCCAGCCACTCTGGGCGGCTTCCAAAAAAATATTAAAATACTGTAATACATCAAACATTAAAAGCTTCCCTAAACAGGGCTGCCTTCAGATGTCTTCTAAAAGTCTGGTAGTTGTTGTTCTCTTTGACATCTGATAGGAGGGCGTTCCTCAGGGAAGGCGCCACTACCAAGAAGGCCCTCTGCCTGGCTCTCTGTAACTTGGCTTCTCGCAGTGAGGGAACCGCCAGAAGGCCTTTGGTGCTGGACCTCAGAATAGCAACACTGTGCTCAAGACTGCCCTGAGACATTTTGCTGTCCACAAGGACAGAGCGTTTCCAATTCCACATACAGAAATTTGGCAGTGGAAGCTCACTTCAGCACTTCTGAGCAGGCAATGTCCACCACCACACATGAGGACAGCAGACTGGTTTAGGGGTGCAGGGTAGGCTGCGTGTATCTCTGTACTCCTTTACATTTCTCCCTATCACCCCAGCATCTGCTTGCCTGGGGTGGCTGTTTTCCTCTGCCTAATGCAAGGATGGGGAAATAATTTTTAGCCCTTCTGTCAACCTTCATGGGTGAGGAGGACCAAAGGCAGAAGCTGACAGAGCAACAAATGTGAATTTCATCTTTGGACCATTGGCTAGTTTCTACACACCCTTTTCTATCTTCCATCCAAACGAGCAAGAGCCAGCGTGGTGTAGTGTTTAAGAGCAGTGGACTCGTAATCTGGGGAACCGGGTTTGATTCCCTGCTCCTCCACATGCAGCTGCTGGGTGACCTTGGGCTAGTCACACTTCTTTGAAGTCTCTCAGCCTCACTCACCTCACAGAGTGTTTGTTGTGGGGGAGGAAGGGAAAGGAGATTGTTAGCTGCTTTGAGACTCCTTAGGGTAGTGATAAAGCGGGATATCAAATCCAAATCCAAACTCTTCTTATCAGTATTCAAGTGCATATTCCATCAAGGGAGAAGCACTCGTGGAGGGTGTGAAACATGGACGGCTAAGGACTTGTGTTTGGAGAGTGGGTGTGGCTTGGGAAGAGTCAGGGCAAGTCCTGGAGGCTTGCATTTGACTCCTTGGCCTGAGGTTGCCAATCCCTGACCTAATAATAGGGCTAACACTAATGCAGCAGATTGTAGCAGCAATCCTAACCTTTCACTGCAGAGCGTCTCTTTAAAATATATACAGCTCTTCACTTTTAGATTGATAAAGACACCCCAAGTGAAAACATTTCTGCTCGTTTCATGTAGAGTGCAGAGCCAAACTGTGTGTTCTTATTTTATGCAGGCCGCTGCTCTGGTTCATTTGTATACCGATGGGTCCGTGCTTCTGACTTACGGTGGTGTAGAAATGGGGCAAGGGCTCCACACCAAAATGATCCAGGTACTAGGAATTGCTTATCTCTTGCTTATGTGTGTGAATAACAAATTGCTTTAATGAGATTTTCTGCTGATTGACTTCTTTAATTTTCTGCTTTAAAAAGATGGCAGCAATCCATGTTACTTCCTGGCATCTATTTATTAGTTTCAGTGAAGTTATGCCAGATGAAATACAGTGGTCTGATCTCAAGATAAGGGTAATTACAAACCCCAGTTTTAATTGAGGACCCAACCCCCCGTGGCTTCCAGGAACTGGAAGCATTACTGCCTCTAGCTGTCACTAACAATGACTGCTCCCCACTTCAAACGAGGGGCGCTTTTTGCGTGGCTGCACGCAGCCCCCTGATCCCACAGGATTCCGGCAATTCGGCCTGGCTTCACCTCCCCAAGCTGGATACCTGGAGGTTCCCACCCCACCTCAGACAGTAAACCAATCCCAGCTGGGGAAGTGTTGCCAGGGGAGTCGACCTGGTAGGGTTGGGACCGCCCTGCACACACAATAGAGGGTGGAACTTACCTGGGAGTCCTCAGTCCCCTGCCCTCCCTCAGTTTATGCCTTCATTTTGCAGGTTAACATCTTCTTTACAGGTATGCGGGCGCTGCTACGGTCATTGATGGCTGCTGTTGAAGGATCAGGAAGGAATTTCCCTGCATTGGCAGGTTTTGCCTTCCCCGTAGCAAGACGTCACAACTTTGGCAGTTTCAGACCTTGGGTGGAATCCTTTGGTCTATCTTCTCTAAATTGGGGGGGGGGGGCGTGAAGCGGTGACCCGTGCCCCCCCCCGTGGCGGCAATCCCAGGGTTCCCCATTAAAGGGGTTCTTTTGGGGGGAGTCACTGGCCGTACGCCGATAGGTTGTCAGTGCTCTACCCTGCTTTGCAGTGAAATGGGGGGGGGGGGATCTCTGCTTAAACATACATTCTCCAGAGCCAGCCCAATCCCCACACTGTTTGGACAACCCTGATGTTCCCCAGATCCCTGGCTGGGGACTGGGAGGGATAAACGCCCAATGCCTAAGCCAAAGTCTCCCTGCATCTGAAAGTTTAATAAAGTTGTGGCCAATTTTAATCCCATAACACGTTGTCATGAGTCATTATTCTACCCGGGGGTCACCAGGGGTTGGGGGGGGGGTCTCCGCCTGGCCACGCAATACTGCCTTTTATTTGTAGTTGGGAAGCCAAACTGGGAACAATGAGCTAGTTATGCTTGATGAAAAGATGGACAAACCTGGCTGTTTCTGGTCCGCATTACTTTCACATGCTTTTAGCCATAATTTAATTCTGCTTCAACATTAATCTGCACTGGGGCAATAAGGTTAGTCAAAGAAGATGGTGCCAAGATGTGAAAGTTGGTGAAGACTCCCTTAACTGTCTGCAGCATTAAAAGAGGAGCAAAAAGCAACAACAACCCCTCCTGACATCTCTTCACCTATCTTCAGCGTTACTCTAGTTAATATACAGAACAGCTGTGATTATACACAAGCAGATTAAATAGTTATCAGTTCCTGATACGTGTACACGATAAAATAGGCTCTGGCTTCTTTGTATGGTCTATACAGTAGACATTGTGGAGGAGCTAAACCTTAATCTGATTTCTCCAGCTATACCCCCTCCATGACCATGGGAGTATAGTTCTTCCATACAGTATTCAGCTGCTGAAAGTGGGGGAATTTGGGTCAGTGGCATTTGTTGAGTGTCTTTGTGAATGCCACTGAACCCAAAAAGACCTTTTACAAGCAGAACTATGAGGTGTAACCCTTTTGTGTGTGTGTGTGTAAAGGTCTAGGTCAGGCTTTCTCAACCTCAGTCCTCCAGATGTTTCGAGACTACAGTTCCCATCATACCTGACCACTGGTCCTGGTAGCTAGGGATCAAGGGAGTTGTAGGCCAAAAACATCTGGAGGGCTGAAGGTGAGGAAGCCTGGTCTAGGTTGCTGCAGTTAAAACAGAATATTGTACGTATTCCTTTCTCATTCTAGGTTGCAAGCCGAGAATTAAAGATGCCAATGTCAAATATTCACTTCTGTGAAACAAGTACACAGACAGTCCCTAATGCATGTGCTTCAGTTGGATCAATGGGAACGGATGTCAATGGAATGGCAGTGAAGGTAAAATAAGATATTAATTTTCTAGTTTATGCATAATTCCAAGGTTCCAGCTTCTTGAAAGATATTCATAGGAGCTTACTTCTGTTAGATGATGATGAAATGTATTGATTTTTTTTGAAAGACTTTCATACTAAGTGCACAAAAACACTGAGAAGAAAGCACTACTGATTTCTTGAACACAGGTGCCTGATTGTGTTTTAGGATTGCAACCTTAAATAACGTATAAACTATAATAATAATAATTTATTATTTATACTGGGTTTCCCCAGCCACTCTGGGCGGCTCCCAACCGAATATTAAAAACACAGTACAGCATTAAACATTAAAAACTTCGCTAAACAGGGTTGCCTTCAGAAGTCTTTTAAAAGTAAGATAGTTGCTTATTGCCTTGACATCTCCTGGGAGGGCATTCCACAGGGCAGGCGCCACCACCGAGAAGGCCCTCTACCTGGTACCCTGTAACCTTACTTCTCGCAGCAAGGGACCCAGCAGAAGGCTCTCGGAGCTGGACCTCAGTGTCCGGGCTGAACGATGGGGGTGGAGACGCTCCTACTTTCTCTTATTCCCCATACCTTGAGCAACATTGTGTTTTGCAGAGAAGATACATGCTGAGCTGGAAAGTGCTGGGAGTTTCATAGATTCATAGAATTGTAAAGTTGGAAGGGATCACGGGGGTCATCTAGCCCAACCCACTGCAATGCAATAATCTTTCACCCATTGTGGGGATCAAACCCATGACCCTGAGGTTAAGAGTCTCATGCTCTATCCTGCAATGGATTTCAAACAGCTAGGTGGGAATGTACGAATCACAGGAACAACATAGGAAACTGCCTTATACCAAGTAAGACATCTGGCCCATTTAACTTAGTTTTGTCTACACTTACCGGGAGTGGTTCTCCGGTTTTTCAGGCAAGGCTCTTTATCAGACCTACCTGGCAATGCCAGGGATTGAACCTTGGATGTTCTGCATGCAAAGCAGATACTCCTCCACTGAGCTATGGTCCTTACCTGATGAGCTACAGTGCAGAGCATGCAACATCTGGTTAGTGCGAATTTGCCCGGTTGGTTGTAGTACAGAAGAAGCCTTAATGAGGTTTAACTGATGCCCTTCCTCTTCTGGGTTGCAAAATTTAAGCTGCTCAGGACTGAATGTGGAGGCTCTTGATTTTTTGTTGAAATAACCTCTTGGCAATGCCATAGGCTAGTGTTTAATGACTCCTGTGGTGTGAGCAACAACACAGCAGCATGGCAAAAACAGAACCCTTCAAATGTCTTACATAGAAATTTTTCTTCTTTGTGCTCCTCCCAATGTCATCAGGATGCCTGCCAGACCCTCCGGAAACATCTTGAGCCCATCATTAGGCAGAACCCTAAGGGCACATGGAAAGAGTGGGTAAGATTAGTTCTGTGGTTTCCATGGATTACCCTTTATATGGAAATTCCCAGGGCACATTTTATATTTTTGCACTCCCTTCAGATCAGAAAGCATCAATTTCTTGCAGCATGGCTAATTATAGTGCTGCCACATATAAAACTTTAGCAACTTGTAATTTTGCTCTCTATTCCTGGTATTCTATAGCATGATACCGTACAGTTACTAGCAATTTTGGTATTGTCAGTCTTTACTTTGTTTTGTTGGGGATCATTTTATATATTTGGGCATTTCTATTTTGACCACTGGCTATTGACCATAACAAAGGGATTGATTGACTTACAGCAATTAAATAAGAAGCACCACAACAGACATTTGACTTGTATTAAATGTTATATGACATTAGAGCCAAGGCATAACCTCTTGTTTTAACTTGCCTAGCTTACCGCAACATGATTAAAGAAAGAAAATGGAATATGAAGACTTTTATGCAAGACTTTGCCCCTGCCTTTGGCAAGTTTCTTTATTCAGATTTGTTATTCACACTTCTATAAAGGGGCTTGTTTTCTTTTCCACTATTCCTTAAATTAATGCACTTAGTGCAGAGGAGAGGAATCTTTCTCACACCAAGAACTGCTTTCCTCTGTGGGAAGTGGTGTGCACAGCAATTGATGTGACCTTTGTAAAGGAAACAACATTGCAGCCGCACAAAAGTCACAGATTTCTGCATCCCCTCCCACCGTTCTGCATTCACATTTCTCTGTACTTCATCTAGGCAAGCACAGGGTGTTACCACAGCTGAAGGACACATTCCAGGGGGGATAGTAGTCCACGGTTTGAATGGACAAATTAACATTTAAATTAAGAGCAGTGAGGAGATGAAATGAAGTACTGTAGACACATTTCCAGAAGCTTTATGGCGCACGGCGCTAATAAAGAAAGCAGCTTTTTGCTACCACCCGGTGCTTCTCTTTTGCTGGAGGAAAATATACGGCTACTAAGAATCAGGTACAGTTTGACTCTTAACTGAGCTAGTAAACCTGTGTGTGGTGCTAGTGAGAGCTCATGTACTGGGATGCTTCTCCGTAGAAAAAACAACTGCTTGCAACTATCGTGTCAGGAAGAAGGCTAGGCCAAACTTCTTCTCCCTGAAACACTAGTTTTCTGGATGGATGGGATTGTTTTATTCAGCTACCCAAGCTCCTACCAGCAGCCTTACTTCCTCAGTGAAAGCCTCTTTGTCACAGTTCTCAGAGTATGTGCAACATTCCATTTCATCATTCAGTCAACTGGAAATACAATTTTTTTCGATTATATTTTATTAAGTTTCAACGTTTTTAACATATACAATCAAAACACAATTTCATATTTTCTTTTTGTTGATTTCCTACCCCATTTCCCATGGAGTTGTTTCTCCTCTTCTGCTGCCCCCTATATTCTATCTATTAAATCATAACCACAATATTATTGCCTAATTGCTTCTGTTACTCATAGCTCAAATCCTGCTCATGAGTTGATCATCCAGCTGGAAATATTAATAGGAATGTCTTGGTTTTAGCATGGCCATGGTATCTTTTTTTATACAAGATTGCTTTTTGAAGGAATAAACTTACTATGCTTGCTTGTTTTACAGGCCAAAGAAGCTTTTGAGCAGAGTATCAATCTGTCAGCGATAGGTTATTTCAGGTACTAGATATTAACTCATGACTTCAAGAAGTGACTGTCAAAAGAGAATTATTGTAATGACTTGCATAACAAGGTAGCTACTGCAGGGATTATGAATGACTTGAGCTGATGCTTTTAGTAGTTGCATATACTGCTTAGACATAAGCATACAGAGAAAAGGGCATGTCATGTCTAGTCTTGTACATGAAGGTCCTGAAGGAGAATGTTAGCAGCAGAGTTAAAGATACACAACTGTGGCCTACTGTTTTGCACTCTATAATGAACCATGCACACTGATGGCACTAAATCGATAAATATTTCAGGGAGGATCCAGAGGATCCTTCTGTGAGTGAAAGGCACTAAGATCCAGCAGATCGTCCTGCTGGAGAAAGATGCATTTTTTTAAAACCAGTTGGAGAAAGAGGAAGGCTGCCCTGTGCTGCTTCCCAAATGGTTCCAGAGACACTCCCAACTCTCCAGAGCACCTTTTCAGGCAAAACTCACCTGTTCTCCCCCTCTCCACGCCACCTCATGGGCTTTCTCATGATCTGCATTCTGCTCACAGTAACTTTGGATCCAACCCACTGATCAAGTGGAAGGCATTATTGGTCGCATTCAGAAATTTGTACATTTGGTTAAAAGTGCTGTCAGTGAGTCTGGAGGGGTTTTTTTGTTTCTGTAAAGGAAAAGTCTTTCTGAATCAGAGAACTCAGGTCAGCGCTGCATTCTGACTGCATCAAGGGAGAATTTAATGTGGCAACGATGAGTAGAGTAGTAGATGATACAGCTTTAAATGAGGAAAAGCCAAATCCATAGATCTATTAATGGGTATTAGCCATTATAGTATTGACTGGCTTTGGGGGAGAAGAACGTTGGGGGCTTTTACCTACATCTCCTGTTTTGGGGTTCCTGGAGGCCTGGGCACTTCCAGAAACAGAATGCTGAATTAGATGAACATTTGATCTGATCAGCAGGCCTGCTGCTATGTTCTTAAACAACATGATGCATTATCAGAGCAAATCTCACATAGCTCCACTGTCATGACCGATTGTACCAACTGAGGGTCCAGCACATCATTGTGATTGTGAGGCTCTTTATTGCTATTTTCCCCCTTGTCTCTTTTATTGTTGTCCCCATGCCTGCAAGCATCCCTTACTCCCCAACATCCTTTGTTGCTTCTTGCAGAGGTTATGAAGCAAACATCGACTGGGAGAAAGGGGAAGGCCACCCATTTGAATATTTTGTTTTTGGAGCTGCCTGCGCAGAGGTTGAAATAGACTGTCTGACTGGAGACCACAAGGTAAACTGTCATGTGTCACTTACAGCTAGTGCAAAAAGCACAGCCAAGTTCCTGTGCAACTAGTGAAAGGCTCTTGTGTTTTCTTTGTCGTATTCAGTCTAAACAGTTGTTTGCAGTGGACAGCAATAAATCCTGCTGGTTTCTACAAAGCACAGCTATTTGGAAATGGGTCAGAATACTGTATTTTTCGCTCTATAAGACGCACCAGACCACAAGACGCACCTAGTTTTTGGAGGAGGAAAACAAGAAAAAAAATATTCTGAATCTCAGAAGCCAGAACAGCAAGAGGAATTGCTGCGCAGCAAAAGCAGCGATCCCTCTTCCTGTTCTGGCTTCAGGGATAGCTGCGCAGCCTGCATTCGCTCCATAAGACACACACACATTTCCCCTTACTTTTTAGGAGGGAAAAAGTGAGTCTCCTAGAGCAAAAAATACGGTAATTGGAAATGGGTGCAGGATACATAGTGGTTTCTTGTGTGGATCGGTTTTAACCTCTCCTCCTTCCTCATGTGACTTCAGTAATCCATGAGCTGCTGCTATGGCACATGCATGGCAACTTTGAATGTGAATTCATCCGGGCACTTGTGTTGCAGTAGCCAACAGCCTCCATTTTGCCCTTTCCCCAGCTGTTTTCTTCCAAAGCTGACTGGGCAAAAGCAGGCAGTCTTGTGCAGAACTAGACAGCTTTTTATTTAAGTTGTACAATTTATGAATTCCATTTGCACATGAATTTTCCCATAGAAGTGGTATAGTGTTTATTGCCACAGAAAGATAAAAAGAATACATAGCATTTATGTAGCACATAAATCAGTATAGTCCACTTTGCATATATTGTATCTCTAATTTTTGCAGGATTCCTTCAGTATTATTACTTTTTGGTATATGAGAATCTGGCTTTGAGGCTGAAAGGCTGTGCAGTACATTCATAGTTGAAGGAAAATTGTATTTAAAAAAACCAGAAACATTTATTCAAAAGTTACTGAAATATACTCAGAGTCGAGAGTGGATTTCATGCTCTTTATTCAGCTCATAGTGGTGAGGAGGAATGGAAGTTTCCCCAAAGTATCTGCTTTATATACATTATTTACACAATGGGCTGCACATGATTGGCTAATTCCGGAATTCTCCTGTAGGCCAATCAGGTTGTGGATTCACTTCCATCTGGAGCTGGATTGGGTGGCTCCTGCAGACCAATCATACTGTTGCATTGTTCTAGGACCAATCAGACTGCTGCATTCTGAATCCTATTGTTCTAGGACCAGTCAGACTGCTGCATTTTGGATCCTATTCAACTCAGTACATAACAGTTACAATACATTTTCAATCAGTATATTGGGAGGATTCAAAAGCTGGTATTTGTTGGTTTCTTAGCCAAAGCTCTTAGCCATAGCCAATACAAACACCAGTTTTCTTGGCTACTATTACTTTTTCATTAAAGTGATGTCCACTCTACCTACTCCTAAAAATGAAAGTAGCATCATTGACTTTAATATGGTTTTAGACTGGGGAAAATATTACAAGATAAGGACTTCAACCCTAAGCATACTTATAACAAAGTATTGTTAAATTCATTGGGACTTATTTCCCAAAATGAGCCACAAATAGGTCATATCACACTGGGTACAAATTCTCGATATCCTATCCATAATATTTGGCTCATCTCCTCATGCCTCAGTCCCCCGAATGTAATGCAAAGTTACAACCTGTTTTTCATTAACAGAATGTCAAAACAGATATTGTTATGGACATTGGATGCAGCATCAATCCGGCAATGGATATAGGTCAGGTAAGTCCTGAGAATTTCTTCATTTTGCTATGAGGTACTAAATTCACTTCAATTAGAATCATAAGATTTGGAAGGAGATCCAACTCCCTGTTCAGTGACAGATACAAAACCCAACAATACAGAAATTTACTGAGCACAGGGTTGGACCTCCTTCCAACTCTTATGATAGAAATGGGTAATTAAAACGTAGCATCTTGCAAAAATGCCCCACCCATTTCAGCTTTGTTAGATGGTGAAATTTAAGAGAAGGAGAGCAAAGAATTGAAATATTTGTGAAAGGCCAGAGTTATTCATAGAATTCTGAAAGTCTAATTACAATATTAATGGTAAGGTGTCTAGTTGTCTTTCAGATGTTAGATTTTTATGCTTGCTTTTATGGTTCATTTGTTCAATTTTAATAATAAATAATTATAATTTTAAAGCTAGCATCGCTTTCAGACAATGTAACGACAGCTCGTATTAATTTAACACAACAAAGTATATGGAAATCTCACTATAAGCTATACTTCCTCTTGGCAGATTGAAGGTGCCTTTGTCCAGGGCTTTGGACTTTACACAACAGAGGAACTCAAATATTCCCCAGAGGGGGTCCTCTACACACGGGGCCCAGATCAGTATAAAATCCCTGCTGTTTGTGACATTCCAGAACAGATCAGTGTCTCCTTGTTGGCATCTAGCCAAAACCCAACAGCGATCTACTCATCCAAGGTAAGAAGATTGAAATCCACGGTGAAGTTCTTCCCCTTTTCTCCTGCTAAACCTAAGTGACCCATATTACTGAAGGAAAAACTGCAGACTTGGAGGATGGGATGGAAATGATACAAGAGAATAAGTTGTTTTCATTATGAATATCTTGTTACTGTATTATTAATCATGCGGCTATAATCCATCCCACAGCCATTCAGGCATAAGTGCGCTTGAAATCAACAGTGATTAAATGCACTTAACAGCGGTTGGGTTTATGCCCACATGGATATAATATCAGGAGTGTTTCATTCAGTTTTGTGACATGTTATTGAGCAAGTTGTCTCCCCTAAGACTGAAGTCCTCAACTTCCCATTGGAATGTTGATTGCAGACCACAAGGCAGCAGAGCCAAAAGAAAAATACATGATATACTCCAGTGGGAACCCATGCTAGGCAATTGTTTCACTGTAGCATGTCCCCCTATCGGGAGAAGAGCAGTCAGTTTTGAGGCATTCCAAGCCCTTCTTCTTCGCTGAAGAATTGATGCTTTTGAATTATGGTGCTGGAGAAGACTCTTGAGAGTCCCATGGACTGCAAAAAGATCAAACCTATCCATTCTGAAGGAAATCAGCCCTGAGTGCTCACTGGAAGGACAGATCCTGAAGCTGAGGCTCCAATACTCTGGGCACCTCATGAGAAGAGAAGACTCCCTGGAAAAGACCCTGATGTTGGGAAAGATGGAGGGCACAAGGAAAAGGGGACGACAAAGGATGAGATGCTTGGATAGTGTTCTCAAAGCTACCAGCATGAGTTTGACCAAACTGCGGGAGGCAGTGGAAGACAGAAGTGCCTGGCGTGCTCTGGTCCATGGGGTCACAAAGAGTCGGACACGACTAAACAACAACAACAACAAAGCCCTTTTTGGAGGCATGATAGCAGAACAGGCTATCAAACAATCGGAAATAAGGAATGCAATTATTACAGTGGCCTAGCCTTCTCTCTTAACTACCCATTGAGGCAGTGGTAGCTAGAAAAACTGTGCCAACTAGCCGAAAACAGTCAGAGCACAGTTATCTACTTGCAGCCAAACAGAACACAAGTTATGTCAAACTTCTAGCAAAACAAGGCCAAAAAGCCTAATGGGGGATTAGGCCAGTTACACTGCTTGACGGATTGTGACTATAAGGTCTAAATTATCCCTTGCAGACCACACACTTGAGTGTTATTATCTGTAGCTCTGCTGGCTGGGCTAACCACCTCTGCTTGTTGATTGGCATCCATCTGTTTTGAGAGACAATGGAGTGCACCTCCAGGGGTGAATTCAAACTACTGGGTTAGCAGCACCAAAGTGACCTCCCTGTAGCACAGGCCTGGGCAGTATGTATGGAGGTCCTGGGCTGCCCAGATGACAAGAGCCTCCCCTTTCAGCCTCACTGATGTGTTCCTCAGGAAAGTAGAGCAATACTGTCAGGGGCTCAGGAGCAGAGGCACAGGGGAGAGAGGAAATGGAGAGCGAAGGGGAAGAATCTGAGGGCAGCGTAGGGGAGTATGAGAGTGGCCCAAGAGATTCCATAAGCTTCTCCAGCGAATCAGAAGATTCCCAGAGGGGGGCGCCGACGGCCAGGGCAAGGGGGGTCCCAGGGGGGACACACCAGAAGCAAGGGGCCAGCGGGGACTCCCAAAGCAGCAGCGAGAGATCAGGACCAGCTCCTCCACCAGAGCGTAGTGGGGGGGAAGAATCCCATGTATCAGGACCAGCTTCTCCTCCAGCAGGGAGAGAAGATGAATCAGGGCTGGCCACGCCTCCATCGCAGAGTGAGGGAACGGAGGGGAAGTCAGGTCCAGCTAGCCTCTCTGAAGGGGGAAGCAGTGACAGGAGCAGTGTAACGGTTAGGAGGAAGGTTGCCGGCTGGGCGCGCGCACCAAGTTCAAATGTACAGGCGCGGGGCACAGCAGGTAACCCGGATCGGGAACCAGGTCCTAAAGCCCGCCGGAGGGAGGGGGAAGACTCAGGGGACTCAGCGTCAGAAGAGTCTAGAAAGGGCAAGACCCCAGCGGACAGGCGGACCCAGAGGAGGAAAGAGCAAAGGAAGAGGTGGAGCAAGGCTAGAGTCTTAAACTGGTGTCTGGGGGGTGGAGATTCAGACGGAGCTTCAGCGGTCTAGGGTTTAAGACGTAGGGTTGCACGCCGCGGCTTTGAAATCGAAACTGCGTTTCAATAAAGACTTGTATATAACAACGGACTGGCGTTGGTCCTTTGTGAGCTGGGAACTCGGGCAGCCCTGACAGTAAGCTCCGTCTCCATTGAACCATCGCAGCGTGAGTTGGCGCAGCGAGGTGCAAAACTTGGTGTTTTGCGAGCTCACGATAATCGGCAAGGATGACTACAGAGGAGAAGGTGAAGCAGCTGCAAGAAGCAGTCTCGGCGCTTTACACAGAAGTAGCAGCGTCCAGAAAGAGAGAGGAAGAAGCAACAGCGCTCTGCCAGGATCTGCAAACCAGGTTGGAACGTTTGGGCAAAGAGGGGATGCCAGGACCCAAGCCGGAGGGAGTTGGCCTTGGGAAGAGGGGGGGCAGCATCGTAGCCCACTTCGACGGGAACCTGCAGCAGTATCCTAACTTCAGAGCAGACATAGTTTTTGCGCTCAATTTGCTTCGGAAAGACTTTAGAGATGAGGAGGAGAAAGTAGGCTTCATAATAACTCATCTGCATGGGGAAGCTAAATCGTGGCTGCGCAATTTATGGCGCGAAAATGACCCCGCCCTCAAAGATTCAAACGCCTTTATTAAGGCTATGGACAATTGTTTTAAATCAACGGTAGATGTGGATGTCGCCAGGAGGGAAATGCATGGGCTGAAGCAGGGCAAAGCCACTGTGAGACAATATCACTCCCGCTTTTTTGCGTTAGTAAATGTGCTGGGCTGGGAGAAGGACTCCGCTGCTGTCCGGGATCTGTTCTGGGAGGGGCTGAATGGAGCTGTGAAAGACGAACTAGCGAGAGGGGAAAGACCCAACAGCACTACAGAAGTCGTCCAAAGAGTGTTGGCGATAGGGGTGCGCCTGGAAGAACGCCCTTGGAGCAGGGATGAGGGACGTATGGGGCGCACAAAAACCAGAACAACTCCTTTCCTACCCAGAGAGACAGCGCACGCGCAGTCCACGCCTCCACTGGGAGGGGGAGAAGAGCCGATGGAGATAGGTGGTGCCAGGGCTCAGACAGCAACCAGAGCCCAAACACCAGGAGCAGTCAAGGCGAAGGCTCCTAGAGGGAGCAGGAAGTGTTATATCTGCGACAGTGCACAGCACATGGCCAAAGAGTGTCCCCAGAGGCTCCAGAGGCAAACTGCAGCCTCAGCAACAGTAAAGGGAGCAGTTCAGCAGGGGGAACAGCTGCAGGGAAACGACGAAGCCTGGTTGGAGGCAGAGGCGCTGGGGCCCAGCCAGGCGAGTCAGTGAAGCAGTCCCCAGAGATTTTACAGCCCACAGACCCCCTCCCGCCCAAACCAGTGGTGCAACTCACAGCACCACTCCAGCTGCCCAATGGACTCACCCTGGAAGTCCCTATTACCATTGACTGTGGTAGTAATGCAGACTTTGTAGGAGTGGATTTCATCAAGCAACATCGCATAGCGCTCCTACCAGCCACGATGCCCCTAAACGTCGTCACGGTCGATGGCAGAGAGCTACTGGGAGGACAGGTGGTACAGCAAACACCGCCAATGGTGATGCAAATTGGAAATCACCGCGAAGTCATCAGCTTCAACGTCACCCACCTGTCGGACACGCCCATAGTGTTGGGCATGAGTTGGCTGGATAGGCACAGCCCAGCATTAGCGTGCTACCAGCGTCAATTAACCTTCTGCTCTTCCTACTGCGCGGAACACTGCATTCTGACCGGCCAGGAAGTTGAGGGGCAAGAGGATGGACCACAGCTACACTTAGGCATGGTGCAAGCGGTACCCAACAAGTACAAGGCGTTTTTGGAGGTCTTCTGCGAGAAGGAAGCGGACAAGCTGCCTCCCCACAGGCCGTACGACTGCAAGATTGACCTCCTGCCGGGGGCAACGCTGCCGACTGGGAAACTGTATTCCATGTCTGAAGACGAACTGCAAGAACTCAGGGAGTTCATAGATCACAATTTGAAGCGGGGATTCATCTGAGAATCCAAAGCAGTGGGGGGCAGTCCCGTGTTTTTCGTGAAGAAGAAAGACACGCCCCAACGGAGGTTGGTAGTTGATTATAGAATCATCAATTCCAGGACAAAGCCCACAGCATTCCCCATGCCCAAAATCGATGACCTGCTCGGGACGGTTAGGAAGGGACGCATCTTCACCAAGTTGGATCTTTGAGGTGCGTACAACCTTATACGCATGCGGGAGGGCGATGAGTGGAAGACGGCCATGTTTACGCCGTTAGGCACCTATGAATATCGAGTTATGCCGTTTAGTTTGCAAAATGGCTCCCATTGTTTCCAAGCCTTCATGCACCACGTGTTAGCGGGACTCCTCTACAAGAAGTGCGTCTGCTTCCTAGATGACATCCTGATCTTCTCGGAATCGCAGGAGGCTCACGAGAGAGACGTCAAGGAGGTCCTGCAGAGACTACGGGAGCACAGGCTTTACGCCAAACTGGAGAAGTGCCAGTTCGACATGACGGAGGTGGATTTCCTGGGCTACAAGCTGTCCGACAAGGGACTCGCCATGGACAGCGCCAAGGTCCGCTCGGTGTTGGACTGGAAGAGCCCGCGCAATCGGAAGGAGGTCCAGAAGTTCGTCGGCTTCGCCAACTTTTATCGCAAGTTCATCAAGGGGTTCACGATGGAGACGGCGGCCATCACGGACACCCTCAGCTCCAAGAAGAAAAAGTTCACCTGGATGGACCAGGCGGAGCAGTCCTTTCAGAGACTCAAGCGTCTCTTCGCGTCCGAAGAACAGCTGCTGCACGTAAACCCAAGCAAACCAATGAGGGTGGAAACGGATGCCTCGGACAGAGCGGTGGGGGCGGTCCTGTTGCAGCAAGATCCGCAAGGGGACTGGAGGCCGTGCGCATTCTACTCCAGGAAGCTCAGCAAGTCGGAACAGAACTACACCATCTGGGACAGGGAGTTGCTGGCCATTCATGCAGCCTTCAAGGCGTGGCGGCACTTCCTCATCGGAGCCAAGCACACAGTGCAAGTCCACACGGACCATAAGAACCTGGAGTACTGGCGCACGGCGCGGTTCCTGAACCAGAGACACATCCGCTGGGCGGAGTTCTTTGCGGATTTCGACTTCCGGATAGAATACATCCCGGGAGACAACAACGTCGTGGCGGATGCGCTATCCAGGAAGCCGCAGTATCTCGAGGAAGCGGCACCGGTGGCAGCCAAACACATTTTCGCACCGAAAGTGTGGGCGTGCGCTTCAGCCACCGTGGACCTGGACGCGGTACGCCGCGCGCTGCAGACGGATTCGTTCGCACAATCCAAGATGGAGGAGGTGCGAAGCGGCACAGCGAAGGATGACGAGTTCCAGATACGCGACGGACTGCTCATCCGCAAAGGGGCCCTCTACGTGCCGGGAGATGACCTCCGCGCGAAAGTACTGCAGCAGTTACACGACGCGCCCAGCGCCGGGCACTTCAGCAAGGACAAGACGGCGGAATTAGTAGCCAGGGACTTTTGGTGGCCCAAGATGAGGGGAGAAGTCGCAGATTACGTCACTAGGTGTGACACATGCCAAAGGGCCAAACCAGTACACAAACCGCCGGCGGGACTGCTGGAACCGCTGCAGACGCCGCTCAAGCCGTGGGAGAAAGTGGCCCTAGACTTTGTCACAGATCTGCCCAGCTCGCGGGGCAAAACAGCGGTACTCGTGGTCGTAGACCTGTTCACCAAGATGGCGCACTTCATTCCTTGCATGAAGGTGGCCACAGTGGAACAGACAGCCAAGCTGTTCATAGACCACGTGTTCAAGGTTCACGGCTTACCGCGGTCCATCCTGTCCGACCGGGGTTGCCAATTCATCTCGAGCTTCTGGCAGAAGCTACTGGGCATCCTGAACGTCAAGATCAACTTAGCGTCGGCACGACACCCGCAGACCAACGGACAAGCGGAGAGGGTCAACGCCATCATGCAGCAGTACCTGAGATGCTACGTGAATCAACAGCCCTCGACCTGGGTGGACTACCTACTGCTGGCCGAGTTTGCCTACAACAACACGAAGCACGTGTCCACGGGGGTGACACCGTTCTTCGCCAACAATGGGCGGCATCCCAGAACCTTCCCGGGATTAGAGAAAGTGGGGGAGGGGAGACACAGGGAGCAGAGGCCTTGGCAGCGGAATTACAGGAGGTCCACGAGCAACTCCGAAGGCACTTAGAACTAGCAAAACACGCCTACAAAGTGCAGGCAGACAGGCACAGGAGAGTCGGGGAAGACATCCAAGTGGGGGACTGGGTCTGGTTAGCAGCCCAGGCAGTGCCGGCCAGAACGTTAGCTAAGAAGAAGCTCGGACACAAGCAGCTAGGGCCTTACCAAGTCGAGGCACAAATCAATCCAGTAGCCTTCTGGTTGACACTCACGGAGGGCTCCAGAATGCACCCGGTCTTTCATAGGTCAGTGCTTACACCATACAAGGAACCCCACAGGTTTCAGGCGCCAGGGAACGCACCAGACCCACCCCGCAAATCGCCAACAAGGGGGGGGTCACCGAGGGCGGCGCCACTCAACGAGGTCACGGAGATTTTAGACTCGAGATGGGGGGAAGAGGGGGTTGAATATCTCCTCGCCAGGGAAGGTACCCCGGCCAGCGCCAACAGGTGGGTACCGTACTATGCCGTGGAGGAGCACTACCTCAAAGACGAGTTCCATGCACTCTTCCCACACAGACCTATGCCGGCGGATTTTTTCGACGACTATCTTTTCACACCCACACTTTCAGCCAGCACGTTCCAGGGGTTCTCATCAGCTGAGGAAACGGCGCCAGAAACCAGCTCCCCAGAGGGATCGCTCTCAGGGTTTGCCACAGACCGCTCTTACTGGTGGGACATTCAACCAGAGGTGGGGTGGAGCAGGGAACTGCTGAGGGGGCCCTTACACGCAGCATCACCCGAGGCAACAGGGGGAGAGAGGGACATGGACGCGTTGAGGGAGGATCCTGGGTTCGAGCACAGCTGCAGAGAGATGGAAGCAGAGGAGATCAACGTCGACGAGCCCATTACGGACTGGCCAGATCCAGCTGGCGGGCTGAACACCAGGAGGGAAGAACTGTATCCCGCACTCACCCCCACAGCACTGGAGCACCCGGAACCCGCACCCGAAGAGGGGGAGGGGGGAAGGGGGGGCTTCGAGGGGGGGATGGATGTCAGGGGCTCAGGAGCAGAGGCACAGGGGAGAGAGGAAATGGAGAGCGAAGGGGAAGAATCTGAGGGCAGCGTAGGGGAGTATGAGAGTGGCCCAAGAGATTCCATAAGCTTCTCCAGCGAATCAGAAGATTCCCAGAGGGGGGCGCCGACGGCCAGGGCAAGGGGGGTCCCAGGGGGGACACACCAGAAGCAAGGGGCCAGCGGGGACTCCCAAAGCAGCAGCGAGAGATCAGGACCAGCTCCTCCACCAGAGCGTAGTGGGGGGGAAGAGTCCCATGTATCAGGACCAGCTTCTCCTCCAGCAGGGAGAGAAGATGAATCAGGGCTGGCCACGCCTCCATCGCAGAGTGAGGGAACGGAGGGGAAGTCAGGTCCAGCTAGCCTCTCTGAAGGGGGAAGCAGTGACAGGAGCAGTGTAACGATTAGGAGGAAGGTTGCCGGCTGGGCGCGCGCACCAAGTTCAAATGTACAGGCGCGTGGCACAGCAGGTAACCCGGATTGGGAACCAGGTCCTAAAGCCCGCCGGAGGAAGGGGGAAGACTCAGGGGACTCAGCGTCAGAAGAGTCTAGAAAGGGCAAGACCCCAGCGGACAGGCGGACCCAGAGGAGGAAAGAGCAAAGGAAGAGGTGGAGCAAGGCTAGAGTCTTAAACTGGTGTCTGGGGGGTGGAGATTCAGACGGAGCTTCAGCGGTCTAGGGTTTAAGACGTAGGGCTGCACGCCGCGGCTTTGAAATCGAAACTGCGTTTCAATAAAGACTTTTGTATATAACAACGGACTGGCGTTGGTCGTTTGTGAGATGGGACCTCGGGCAGCCCTGACAAATACGTTTTGCACCAGCTTGACTGCAGGAGTTGCCGGAAAGAGGCATACTGTACATCCAACTGTTTTAGGGGCTCCACTCTGGATTTGTGCAGGGTTTACTCCTTAGCCTTTTCTTCTTCCAAAGATTTCCCACATGGCATCCTTAGGTCTATGATCACTGTTTTCCTTCTCCTAGATGGGCTCCCTTCCCAAGTTGACGAGCCCCTTGGAAAGCACTAATATTAGGTGACACCAATTGTGTCCATCCACATCTTGATCTCATTGGGCTGACGCTCAAAAGGGCTTTTCACCTTTGGCCTTTTGGATGTAAAAACTGTGGCATGTAAAATGAAACACGTCGTTCCAGGGAACTGGACAGATGTTGCATCTTAGGATAAACACAGACGAGGGGGAGCTATATAGTGGCAACCCAAGCTCAGATGAGAGGGGCAGAATAATAACAGTCACAGATTCCTAGCCTGTAACATCAGCCAGCTGCATGGGCAGTTTGCTCTTCCCACTGCCCTCAGCTCTCCAGCATCCGTGATAGGCTGCAGTTGCGGCTGCCACCATTTTGGAATATGGTGAGCAATCTTTGTGAACCGACTAGGACACAAGAAAAATATGTTCTTGAATGGCAGCAGTGCGTTGCTGGCAGAGAGGTGCGGCCTCACATTGTTTGTTTTCATTTTGATTAGTCATTAAAAAGCTGCATGTGCACACATGTGGATATAAGCTCATGCTTTCACATATATTTTTAAAGCAACCACTCAGAATAGGTGAAAAACCTTTCTAAAATAACCCAGAGTTTGCCGTCAGCATTCTCAGAAAGGCTGCCACAGGACCCTTGTTAGATATACAGCTGTCTCCTTCTCCACCGATGAGCAACAGGTAGACACCGTTGCAACTGTGACACTTGGAAAGCCCGCTAGTGGCCCCATCGTGAAGGCCCCCCTTAAGCTTGGAGCCACAGGGAGGTGTTATGCAGTAGGTTCCTGTGGCTTCTCACATCAGCCACATGAAGGTGCTGGCTCATGTAAGGTCTGCCTGCTGGCCCAAGTGAGTCCACAAAGGCTGATGCCACCAAGCTCTTAAGAGTGTGTCAGATGCTGGGTCTTGTTTCCACACAATGAGAAAACAAAACTCATTTCATGTGCGGACAGAGATGCTCCCTGAAAGGTTCTTGATGTGAAATATTTGCTAATGCCTCAACATGATTTCACTGCTTTTGTCTCTGCTTTTGGCAGGGCCTTGGTGAAGCGGCACTTTTCTTGGGGAGCTCTGTTTTCTTTGCAATATGGGATGCAGTGGCTGCTGCCAGGAAGGAAAGAGGATTGCCATCAGACTTTGTGTTGAACAGCCCCTTGACTCCTGAACGAGTGCGAATGGCCTGTGGTGACCAATTTACGGAGATGGTAAAGATTTTTAATGCATCTGGTGCCTAATTCTTCTTTCTCTTGTGACTGTCAGGATGAGGAATAGGTTACTCTTAAATTAAAATCAGGACGTAGCATCTTCTGGTCTGTCTGTCTGTCTGTCCTTAATGGCACCCTAAATCTTTTGTGCCTCCTTCCTCTCGTTGCCTTCAGGTATTGTTGAATCAGTTTCACAGAAATCCAAACTGATTTAGCAACAAGCCTTAGCAATGACTCTTCGAGACTGATTGTTCCGTTTACTATTTATTCATTTTTCTAGATCCCAAAGGATGAAAAAAGCAAGTCCACTGTTTCGTGGGAAATCTCCCTTTGAAGAAGAACCAGGAATGTGCAGAAAGTGCCATGAAGTGCTAACTTCTTCAACTCAACATCTTCCAGTGCTTTATCGACAAATGCAGTTCATTTTAGTTCAGTAGTTGCTTTCTTGTGGGGAATTATATTGCAGGCTTCATATTCATTTACATGAGAGTCTCCTACCATTTTCACACTTTTCGGTACTAGGCTGCTACAGTTCAAGGCCTAAACATTTGGTGGTTGTTTCTATCTGCTTTGCTAGGTTCCTAGTGCTAACATACTCCGTCTCCTTCATGGAGCTCCCTCAGCAGATCCAGGGGTCTCCTGCCTCTCTAACTCATTTGCCAGTCTACTCTCCCTCCTCTCCCAGGGTCCTATTTCACCATCCCCTCCTTTTTTCTGGCTACTAAGTGCCCTACAACCTCTAACCACCTTTCCATCCGTCTTCTGCCTCTTTCACACCTCTTTCCCTCAGTTTTTCAAGGTATTACTAAATGTTACAGAAAAACATGTACAAAGTTCCCCCAACCTCCAGCAATATCTAATTCAGCCTTCCCCGACATAGTGAGCCTGAGATGCTTTGGACTACATCTCCCATCATTCCTGACCATTGGCTATAATGGCTGGAGCTGAAAGGACTTGGGAGTCCAACAACATCTGGGTTGGCGAAGGCTGCTGGTAGCCGAACTTGCCTTGCATCCTCCTCGTCTCATTATGCTGTGTGTTTCCCTGTTCCCACATGCCAGGATTGGCTGCCACTGAGCATCTGCCTACTGCTGCTGCTGTTGTCTTTGAAGTGCGAATTTCAAATTGATCCACTTTATTTACTTTGAACAAGGTCTGTGGTAAAATAAATCTTGAGCTGGTTTTGGCTTTAGGAAACCTACTGTGCAGTGGTGTGCATGAAAGATTGCTCGGGGCATCAGACAACATCCTCAGGGTGTGAGACAGCATTGTTTAATGACTGCTGACTGTTAAAAGGTACAAGAGTCCCTTTGTGCATCTTAGACGTCTGGTGCATGCATTATCTCCTGCGACGGTTGTGTTGTGTAAGATAAGCTGTCTTTCCAGAATATCAAGCACTAGGCAATAAAAATCATGCACATTAAAAGATGCATATGCCACTTCCTAAGGCTAGCATGCAGATTATTTCTTGAAAGGCAAAGGAAATAATTTGAGGAGTGATCTGTTGTTTGATTAGGTGCCTTGTTGTCACACCTTTTTAAACTACAGCATGGATTAAAATTGATTAAGCATGCAGGTGCACAAGTAATGAAGCCTACAAGTAATATTGCTTCCCACTTACGCTGTTACTCTCTTGTGTGTAGCTTTGCCAGGAAGACTGAATCACTTGGCTTGCACTTCACCGAACTTTAATTTATTTTCAGAAATTTCTCAACAAGTTTAATTAGAGATGTGCAATATAAAAATAAGAATAATCCCTTCCATGCTCATGGGTGATAGAGTGGCAAAGAATTTAATGGGAGGAGGAGGAAGAGGAGGAAGATTAGTTGCACTCATTCCGGCTAAGAGAATGGCAGTTCCTGGGACTCCCAGAGATCCAGGGTTGGTACCCCTCCAAATGTTATTGGATTCCACATGCCACCATACCATATGGTTGGTCTTGGAGACCCCAGGTTCTCCATCTCTGCTGTCACTCACAGTCCTTGTCCTCACACCCTTTTCCCTGGGTTTTGCATTTCACTTAACCAATGCTGTGTATGTGCGGTTGCACCCACACCCTTGCATGCACCTTGGATCAATATGGAAATGGCAGTGTTGTGAGTTTTCCCCTCTGTGCCATCTGGTACAACTTGTCCTGTATTTTCATGTCATTGAGCTGTGCCTTTCCATGCTTCACAGGATTGGCTGGTGTGGGCCAGGAAGCACACAGTGTAACGATGTGAGGACCCTGGACAAATTGTGCTATGTATTATAAAGCTGGAAGAAAGATTCTGTGTTTGGCGGCACCTCCCTTTTTTTGTCCGTTCACCCAAAGCAGAACTAAATCTTACAGAGGGCTTCTGGGCGGGGACTTAATGTTGTAAGTAGGTTGTTCAGAAATCACAATTGGGTTGTTGTTAACAGTTTTGGGTTTTTTTAATAAGGAGCCCCCCCCCAGGGTAAATGCAGGTTAAAGGAGGGAGAATATACAGTCTAGCATTTTGATGCCAATGACATTGTGGGGGGAAACTGCACGAGGAACACCCATCAATAAGTACCTGTCTGAAAGCAGCCCAAGTACACAGGTGCAGTGATATAATTTCACACCTTTTTGAATCTTGTTTAGAAGAACAGAAAAAGCTGATGATGCGCAGGATGAGAGTTGGAGAAGGTTCAGAAAAGGCAATCAGAATGATCAAGGAGCTGCAGCTGCTTTCCTATGAGGAAAGCATTTTGGACTTTTTCGTTTAGAGAGAAGGCAAGTAAGTAGTGTGACATGATAGGATTTTATAAGACTAGGCGTGGCATGGAGAAAGTGGATTGAGAAAATATTTTCTCCCTCATAACACTAGAAACATTCAACGATGCTTATTGAAGTACCTCACGCATAGTTAAGCTCTGGAACCCACTCCCATAAACGGCAGTGATAGCCACCAACTTGGAAGCCTTTAAAAGAGGATTGAACAAATGTAGAATAGACTTGTGCTCTGTCTGTATGGTCAGAAGCAGTATTACCCGTATTTTTCGCTCTATAAGACGCACCATACCATAAGACGCACCTAGTTTTTGGAGGAGGAAAACAAGAAAAAAAATATTCTGAATCTCAGAAGCCAGAACAGCAAGAGGGATCGCTACGCAGCGAAAGCAGCAATCCCTCTTGATGTTCTGGCTTCTGGGATAGCTGCGCAGCCTGCATTCGCTCCATAAGACGCACACACATTTCCCCTTACTTTTTAGGAGGGAAAAAGTGAGTCTTATAGAGCAAAAAATACGGTATTTTGAATACCTATTGCTGGAAACCGCAGAAGGACTGAGGGCTCTTATGCTTGGATCCTGCTTGCGTGCTTCTCGCACTGGTTGGCCTCTGTGAGAACAGGGTGCTGGACTAAATGGGCCATTGGCCTCATCCAGCAGGCTCTTTAATGAGAGACTAGCATTTCTGTGCAAAGAAAAATTCAAGCAAGAAGTACAGTGCATATCATTCATTGTACTATTGTAATATTGGTAGAAAAATGCAAAAATCTGTTGGCATGGTTGCATGTAAGGTATTCTACTTCCTGACTTGCTATTTTGCAGGGGGAATTTGGTCGCAAGTAGCAAATTTGGGTTGCGAAATTAAAGTGTTTTTGGCACTCTTATGCAACAAACCCTCCTCCCTCTAAATGACGCTTCCCAAGGAAAGTGTTGGGAAGAAGCACTGGGAAATGTAGGGTTACAATTGCTTGATGTGATGTACTAGAATTTCCACACAAATCAGTATCAACTAATAGTGTATAACCTCAAGAAATTTTGTGCAAACAAATCAAAATGAATGATAACCTGGTCATCCGTAAGTACCCTAAGTCTGAAAAATGTTTGCTGGTTTAATCAAGCTTGTTAAGGTTATGTGATCACTACAACTGTTGGTATTCATTTCTGTTGAACAAAAGGTCCCATTCTGTTTTAGTGTGGACAGATGTACCTCAAAGTCCTATTACCTAAATAAACTTTGTAAGCTTCCATTTTTGATCTTTTACTTGAAACCGCCCACAAGTGCTGGGCATGTTAAGCAGAGGGTGGTTATAGAGTCAAATGTTTCGGAGGAGGAATGAAATATGCAATGTTGATACCTTTTCCCATCTCTGTCAACCCGGATCCTACCGTGGGTATAATCCCAGGAACTACGCAACATGGATAGGTAGTTTCAAGTCAAAGAATTGGGGAGGCTAGCTGTTCTGGACAGGGTTGCACTGCCTTTGAAGGGACAGGTGCATAACCTGGAGGTGCTCCTACAGATGTCTTTGGAGGCTCAAGTGGCCTCCACAAGCAGTGCCTTTTACTATCTCCGGCAGATTTGCTAGCTATTGCTATCCCTGGACATGGAGAGCCTTTCCACAGTGATCCAAATACTGCTGGTAACAGGGCCGTAGCTAGGGGGTGGCGAGGTGGGCCCCTGCCAGGGGCGCAGGCAAGGGGGATGCAAAATCAGCTGCCAAGACCCCCCGCCAGCCAGACCCTGTCCAGCCAGTGCTCCCTGCGTGCGGCCAAGCAGGACAAGGAAAAGGGCCCGCACCAACTTCAAAGCCTGCCTACTCCAGAGTCACTCCCCCCCTCCTTTCTCCCACCCTTCCTCAAGGGTGCCAACTTGAATAAAATACATTGGGTGGGCAGGTAAGCACCGCCCTGTATAATCGATCACAAGACGGAGCACACGGACACTATGTGAATGGCAATGCCCATTAACTGGGGGGGTGGGGGGCTCCTCAAATATTTTAGGGGGGTGAAGGAACCTTGGCCCCAAGGAATTGGCTCCCATGCCCTTCTCCCTATTAAAGTGGGGTGCTGCCCACCTTATGCGATTTCACTTATGCAGGCAGGGGCCTAGAATGTAACCTGCGCGTAAGTGGGGAGACACCTTTATACCATCATCTAGGTCAACCTTCCTCATCTTGGTGGCCTTCAATCAGAACTCCTTACAAAAAAGAATTCACTACAAGGTAAAGTGCATGAGGAATTGAAGGGGGGGTTGGAGGAGAGGCAGAAAGAAGAGCTAATTTGTTCGTGGCTGGGGGCGCAATCTGAACTGTTCTGCCAGGGGCGCAAGATCACCTAGCTACGGCTCTGGCTGGTAACCTTAGAAGTGGAAAATTGTAATGCACTCTGTGTGGACTGTCCTTGAAGTTCATCATCAAACTTTTTATTGGCATCACATACAAACATCCATAGCAAATCAATACAGAATTCCCGCCTTCCCAGTGACACAAAACATTTGTCAAATGAAAGAGGCAAAGCAGCCTAACATTACATCTCTAGGTCTCCAGGGAGGTCAGACGTCTGCAATGTGTTTCGACAACAAAAAACCAGTTAAAGATATTTAGCCACTAACTTGGTGAGCTCCTGATTGTTCCCCAATAATAGAAAATGTATGACCTCTAACTCTGGTTTCCATTTGGGGATGCAGAGTTAAGCTAGGAACTGCTGGTGGAGATCAACATGTAATTTACATTTAAGAACCATATGTGTAAGAGTTTCCACCTGACGGTCTTCACATGGGCAAATTCTTTCTCCTTCCACCATTCCTGAGAACCTTCCCCATAGGAGGTTTGAAGGATTTGAATTAAACCTGGCCAGCGAAAATGCCCTTTCTTGAGGATTAAACAAAAATCCAAGATAATTGTGGTTAATTTCAGATGCCCAAGAAAGTTGAAAGTTAAGAGGGGAACATGTTTTCTCTGCTGCCGCTGTTAGTTCTGGCGTTCAGTGTCCCACAACCTAGTTTTTATTATAGCCTTGGCAGATGGTGGGGACATTGATTGCAAAAATTCCACTGACAGCCCAAGTTGCTGTACCTTTATGTTAAACTATTGTAGCCCTGGGGAAAGAAAGGGATCTAGCAAAACATCACTAAGGAGAGGATCTTTATCTGTTGTGAGGCAGATGTTTAACCAGCATGTAAGAAATCTCGCCCATGCTATGGTCTCTACCTTGTGTTGACCTCCCTCAAGACACAAGGCTGCATGGGGTACACCACGTCGGACAGCAAAAATTTTAATAAGCAAAGCTGCCTGCACTCGTTCTACCAGCTGGATAAGTCCTGGCAGCCAAACTGGAATTCCATAGAGCAACTGAGCTATAACTTTGGCGTTGAAGACCTTGAGGGCAGAGGGGATATGTGAATTACCTCTTGTTATAAAGAAACACATTATGGCTTGCATAGACATCTTACTGGCATTCACCGCTGTTGCACGGTGCGAGGACCATAGAAACCTATGATGGATATGCTTTTGTGCCTAATTGAACCATTACGCGTAGTGCTGTATATAAGGAAACCATTACGATTGTAACTAACGCCTTATCTCGGTGGGGAGGGGTGTTATGTAGTGAAGTTTCACCCTGGGCCAGCAGGGGGATACTGTATATAGTTTTCACTCAGGTCTGTAGATAGTTTTCACTCAGGTCCACGTCAGTTATTTTAGGCGGGAAACGCTGGGCTGTTGTTGCTACAATGTTGACAGCCGGCTGCCTATAAAAGCAGGCCGGCTGAGCTGTTTGCAGTTAGTTCTATTCCAGCTTACGAAATAAAGAGCTACTTGGAGAAATCGCTGTGTCGTCTGCTATGTCAACCCACAACTTAACACTGGCGACGAGGATGGGATCGATGGACATCAGAGCACAGCCAGATGCGGCCAGCCTCTGAACTGAGCTGAATCACTGAGCTGAATCACAGAGCGAAATCACTGAGCGGAATCACTGGACAGAACCAATTCAGAGCTGACTGTTCTGGCTAAGAGCACTGTGTTCCATCCATCGCCCTTCACGCCAGCATCGGAATCATGGCTTCACTTGTGCCTCTACCACCGTTTGCGCCAGCCTCTGAATCATGGGACTCCTACCTCGCTCGGTTCGACTGCTACCTCCAAGCCAACGAGCTGACAGCAGTATCAAAGGATCGGAAGCGGGGCCTATTCCTCAGCCTCTGTGGGCCTGAGGTGTTTGAGACGGCCCGAGCATTGGTTGCGCCTGAAGCAGTCCAGGCAACACCGTGGGACACGATCCAAGAGAAGCTCCGCAACCACTACGCACCAAAGCCGTCCAAGATTGCCGCCCGCCATGCGTTCTACCACCGGAACCAGGCAGAGGGGGAGTCAATCAACAACTACACCACCGCCCTGCGACAGGCTGCAATGCACTGTGAGTTCCGAGACTTAGACGATGCCCTGATGGATCGAATTGTCTGCGGGGTCCGGGACATCCATCTGCAACGGCGTCTCCTCGCCAAGCCAGACCTCACGCTACAGAAAGCCATTGAGGAGGCTGTGGCCTCAGAAGCTGCTGAACGCTCCACCCAGGAGATCCACAAGTCCAGCAGCCCGCGTCTTGCTAGGAAGCCAGTTCCAGTGCATCACGAAGAGGCCAGCAGTGATGAGGCATCCTCCAGTGAAGACGATGACGTGCACCAGACAAAGCGGGAGCGCAGGAAGTTCCAACAGAAGTCCAAGGGCCAACCGGAATGTGCCGGCTGCGGAGGCAACCATTCCCGTGCCAAGTGTCGATTCAGAGACGCCATCTGTAGGAAGTGTTCCAGAAGGGGCCACATTGCTAAGGTCTGCCGATCGGCTCCGTCTGACACCCCCCCTTCATCGACTCGCAAGTCCAAGTCTTCACTCCAGTCTGCCAAGGAAAGTTGTTTCGCTCTCACCAACTGCCACTGCCCGTCTGGAACCACGATTGGCCAAACCGACTCGCCTACGCAACGCAAGCTGAACGTCACGGTGCTCATTGAAGGAGCTCCATGTGACATGGAGATCGACACTGGGTCTGCCCTGTCCATCGTGTCATGGAGCACCATCAAAAGACTGGTACCCAGAGTGTCCAAAAGGCAACTCGACTCTCACCGCGTACACCTGAGAGACTACCAGGGAAACGACATTCCCGTGGTAGGCGTTGGCCGGTTCCGGATCGCCTTCAAGGATTTTTCGGGCCTGCTCCGGTTGGTGGTGGTCGAAGGTCAGCGGCCAAGCCTCCTAGGGCTAGACTGGTTTGATGCCCTCGGCCTGGAAGTCACCGGCATCAACTGCATCTCTAACGCAGAGACTGAGGGTTTGGTCAAAGACTTTGCCGAGGTTTTTGATGGCAGCTTGGGGCAATATACAGGTACGCCCATCTCCTTTAGCCTTGATCCACAAGTCGCCCCCATCAAGCTAAAGCCACGCCGGGTTCCCTTTGCTCTCAAGGCTAAGGTGGACGAACAACTGGACAAACTGATCGCCCAAGGAGTTTTGGAGCCGGTTGACCACGCCAAGTGGGAAACCCCCATCGTCACGCCTGTCAAGCCAGATGGGTCAGTGAGAATCTGCGCTGACTACAAGTGCACGATCAACAAGGCACTTCAGCAGCACGCTTATCCGGTTCCTGTTGTCCAACACCTGCTGCATTCCCTGGGTGAGGGTAAGGTCTTCGCTAAGCTGGACCTTGCCCAAGCCTATCAACAACTGCCCGTCGATGATGCCACTGCTGAAGCCCAGACGATCGTCACCCACCGGGGGGCATTCCGTTGCCGCCGGTTGCAGTTCGAGGTGAGTGTGGCTCCTGGCATCTTCCAAAGCCTTATGGAGCGTCTCCTGCAAGGGCTTCCGGGCGTGGTACCATATTTTGATGACGTCTTGGTGTCTGCAGACTCACACCAGCAGCCCTTCCAGCCCTTCGCAACCAGACAACATGAACTCTCAGCTCATCGCGGCTGTCTGCTATGGGGAGACCGCGTCGTGATTCCCCAGGGACTCCGTCAGCGCGTCCTGGAGGCTCTGCACGTTGGCCACCCGGGAATTGTCAAAATGAAGGCGTTGGCTCGGTGTCACGTCTGGTGGCCTAATATGGACGATGCCATCACTGCCTGGGTGTCCGCCTGTCAAGCGTGCCAAGAGTCGAGGCCTGCACCACCGGCAGCTAAGGGACACACCTGGGAGACGCCAAAGACACCCTGGTCGAGGGTGCACATTGATCTGGCTGGCCCCTTTCACGGCCGGACCTTTATGGTAGTGGTGGACGCCTATTCCAAATGGCTGGAGGTCGCCCTGATGCCCTCCACCACTACCGAGGCCGTCATCCGGGTGCTGCGAGGCCTGTTTGCAACGCATGGGTGTCCTGATGTCCTTGTCTCTGACAACGGACCGCAGTTCACGTCAGGCACATTTGAGCGGAATCTTTTGGGACTGGGCATCCGCCATGCCCTAACGGCACCATTTCATCCATCCAGCAACGGGCAAGCGGAAAGATTGGTGCGCTCGGCAAAAGAGGCACTGGCGCGCCTGGACCGGGGAGACTGGCACGAGCGGGTCGCCGAATACTTGTTTGTGCAACACATCACCCCTCATGCGGCCACAGGGCGGAGTCCTGCTGAACTGCTTATGGGCCGCCGCCTCAGGTCACCGCTCGACCGGCTACACCCGGGCTTTGCCGTGGCTGAACCCCCAGGCTGTGCCAACGCGCCACGGTCATTTGTCCCAGGAAACCAGGTCTTTGCCCGGAACTATGTGGGGGACATTCCTTGGGTGCCAGCCACAGTAGTGGGAGTCACTGGACCTCGCTCGTACCAGGTGGCACTCGAAGACGGACGCTTGTGGCGATGGCACATAGACCAGCTTAGGCGCAGGGTTGGGGACTTGGACACTACCGTGGTGCCCCCAACTGCGTTTGCGGCTCAAGAAGAGACACGTACAGATGGCGAGGCCCCACCTACACCTCCCTCGCAAACTGCCAGCGTGGAGCCGAACCAAGCCGCTTCAGAGGGTCTGCCAGACTTACCACAGACTCAGAGCACTCCACTTGCGGAGGCTCCACCCACAGCAGCGGATCCAGGGGAGTTGGTTCCAACGCCACCTAGGGTCGCACCACAGCCTCAGCAAGAACTGTGTGGCCCTCTGGACTTGGCTACCAGTCCCCGGCGGTCTGGCAGAGTTTCCAAGCGCCCAACTTATTTAAAGGACTATGTTGTTGGACATGTATCACTGTTGGTCTAAGTATGGGAAATGTAACCGATATGCTTTTGTGCCTAATTGAACCATTACGCGTAGTGCTGTATATAAGGAAACCATTACGATTGTAACTAACGCCTTATCTCGGTGGGGAGGGGTGTTATGTAGTGAAGTTTCACCCTGGGCCAGCAGGGGGATACTGTATATAGTTTTCACTCAGGTCTGTAGATAGTTTTCACTCAGGTCCACGTCAGTTATTTTAGGCGGGAAACGCTGGGCTGTTGTTGCTACAATGTTGACAGCTGGCTGCCTATAAAAGCAGGCCGGCTGAGCTGTTTGCAGTTAGTTCTATTCCAGCTTACGAAATAAAGAGCTACTTGGAGAAATCGCTGTGTCGTCTGCTATGTCAACCCACAACTTAACAGCCACATAAAGACATTCTTTATGAAGCCGCGTGTACTTAGTGGCTAAATGAGGTAACACCAAACAGTTGCATAAAGTAGATTTCCCTGGTCCTTGAAGTTGATTCAGAAGCTACAATTAGTGCAGACTGTAGCTGCTAGGCCTCAACTTGTAGTGGCCTGTTGCAAAAACACTTTTTAAAAAATGCACTAGCTACCTATATGCATACCAAGAGTGCTTGGTACTGGTTCTCCAGCTGTGGCCTTTCCTGGACAGTGATTCACACATGGGTAACTTCAAGACTGATCTATTGTAACGTGCTCTGTGTGGAGGTACCATTGAAGTATGAAGAACGCAGCAGCTAGGCTTTTCATCGGTATGACCTGCCGCAAACAATTTCGAGAGAACTGCACTCAATGCTTGTTTGCTTCAAGTTACTTGCATTGGCTTAAAAAGCCTATACAGTTTGGGGCCAGGACAACTGACAGAAATCCTGTTGCTGTACTGACCTGCACATTTGTCAAGATCGGCCAGTCTTGCCATCCTTAGGTAAAGCCCACTTCTATGGCAATGTGAGGGAAGAGCTTTCTCATTAGCAGGCACCCCACCTTTTGAGTTCCTTTCCCTCTAAAATTCCACTGGCATCTCCTCTTTTGACCTTTTTTTTTTAAAAAAAAATAATATTTATTAAAGTTTCAAAAAAGTTACAAGAATAAAAAGAAAGAAAAAAAGGGGGAAAAACAAAAATACAAAATACAATAAAGTAAAAACAATTAAAAACAAACCAACCTTTCCATATCTTGTCTTTCATTTACTTGTTTCCCTGACCTCCTCACACCTCCCTTTTTTGTATTCTAGTTCAATTAGTTATTTCAGCAAATCCTTTCCATTTTTACTTTTATCTTACTAATTTATCTTAATATATTATAACTTTACATTCTCACCTGTTAATAATCCATCTTTAAATACTCCTTTATAACATTACTGCTAAAACCACATTACTTCATTCCAACATCCTTCTAACATTCCTTAATTTTACAATATTTCTATAAATAGTCTTTAAATTTCTTCCAGTCTTCTTCTACCGACTCTTCTCCCTGGTCTTGGATTCTGGCGGTCATTTCCGCCAGCTCCATGTACTCCATCACCTGCATCTGCCATTCTTCCCGGGTGGGTAGCTCTTGTGTCTTCCAATACTTTGCGTCCTCTTTTGACCTGTTCAACTGAAAAGGGAGACCAGTACAGAAAGGCATGCTTGCTTAGGAGGATTACAATGGTTTCTGTGTCAACCAGTTCTTTTGCTTTTTTAAAACAAAACTTTAGGTATAAAAGCATCTGCCACCTGCAAGAAACCTTAATTTATTACAACCATGCATCAAATTTATGATTAGCGAGGAAGAAAAGCAACCCTACAGAGCTCTTCCAACCAATTCTACTCTGGCTCCTCCTCTTCACCTATATAATTTGTCGCTCGGTTCTGGGCAACACAGACCAAAGCGGTGGTGGAAGCAACTGTAGAATCTGTATTTTTTCCCCTCCTTTTGCTTAATATCTGACAGCTTTGAAGGTGTGCTTTCATACGGCAGAATGGCTAATCCCCAACAATCGGATGAGCTCATTTTTTTTGTGAATGGAAGGAAGGTAAGGATTTCTTTTAATACTTTAGTGTGTTTTTAAAGGGGGGGGGAGGACAAGGGGCACATTCTTGTATCTACAAAGAAGATTTAAAATGTTCTCTAGATGTTATTCATGACCTTACAAATTACACATCTTTTCCCTGCAATCTTCTGTCATTTCAACGTCATTGTTTACAAGTTGGGACTTTCTTTCTCTATCTCATTGACCACCATTGACTGGGATTGTCAACTATGTTTATTTCACATCACTAAATTAAACTTTGCAGACACTTCCTCTAGTGTTTGAATGCCTAGGTCTTACGAAAATGAAAGAGGATCGAGCAACAGCTGTCAGAGCAATGCTGTTGGAAATGGATTAAGCTATTATTATAGCTATAAGCTATAGTAATCGGTTGCAATACCGTATCACCAAACTTTAAAAACGAAAATTCGGCATGAGTTCACTGTGAGTGCCCTACAACAATCTTAAGTAAAAAGGACATTCAATGAAAGGTTCCCTAATGAAATATAATCAAATAATATTAATATCCCTTCCTGCTAAAAAAAAAAGAAAAAAAAAGAGAGGTATGCATGCAATTTAAAACTTGAAATGCACCCATGTGTTTACTTTCTCTTGTTTTCTCCACTTGAGAACAAAGACAATAAAACATCTCCATTTACAAATATTTCACCCAGAGAGGATGAGGAAATGATTAAAATACATGTGTCATGTTTCTTAGAAACTTGAATTCTGCAGTTATTTCAAATAGGAAGAAAACAACTGCATGCACTAATTGTGCTTTGTATACTTTCAACTATAAGTCTAATATGACATACCGGTAACTATAAGAGAGGCACTTTGATTTCAGTGGGAGAGAGTTAAGCCCATTTGAAACTGTCCTGTTGAAATTGGCAGTGTTTAAAAGTGGTTACTTGGCTAGATTGTGCCCTTATTTTATATTTATTCTTATCAGAAGAAGAGGAAAAAGTGGGTGGCATTCAACTAACATTTAAGTTCATTAATTTTAACATCTGAAGGGCCAAAGGTTCCCTTCAGCTGCTATAGAATATTGTTGCATGCCACCCCAATCTCTGAGCAGTGAGAGATTCCAGGGGTTCGAAGCACTTGCCCAGGGTTTGTGTTTCCTTTTGGAAATGAGGCACAGCAGAGACTATGGTGTCTTTATGACATATGGTTTCTCTACACATATATACAACCTTAGCCTACGATGGAGGGGTTCACAACATTAACACCCCAAGAGTGTCCTACTACTCCCATAGCTGCAGCCTTGGATTCAAGCAGAAATCAAACATCATGCTCTGCCTCTGGCTTTCGAGCCTGCAGCGGTATTTCTAGTTCACATCACAGCTCCAAAACTCTACATCAAACTCTGGCTTTGTATTCTAACTAACTCTGAGTTGCTATCATTTGCTATCTGGCACAGAGCCCCCTCTCCTTGCTTTCTTAATGGCCCATTACCTTTCCTTCATTCTTTTAATGACCCATCACCCAGGCCTCATGAGGAAGCTTGCCTGGGTCCCAGGATTAAGAGTCTAGCACCCATTTTTACCTTTCAATCCTTGATTAAATTCTCACACTTCCTGGATCCAGGAATTACAGGTGCCTGGCACCCACAAATTCATAACAGTATTCATCCATTCATATATTTTATTACTCTTCTGCCTTGTTCTCCTCCTCTACAAATACATCAGAGTTAGGCAGAGCTTCCAAAAAAGAAAAAAGAAAAAAATATTACAGACCTTATATGTTGGATCCAAATAAAACTAAATGGCATAAATCAAGATTTCAAAATCAAGGCATAAATCAAGATTTCAAAAGATGCAATGGGAGTACTTTAGATGCAGAGTAAATGCCTGGAATGCCATCAGCCCGAGTAGCTGAACTCAAGTTCCAGTTTCCTTGTGGTTTGATAAGACCTGTGTTGTTGTATCTGAGTAAGAGAAACGGAAGAAAAGCAGCATGTGATATCAATTCCTCTCATCAAAAGCATAGGTAATCCTCTTAAGCAAGGTGTATTTTTTGGTTTCTCGACTCTCCTTTCTAATGCAGGTGATAGAGAAATCTGCTGATCCTGAAGAACTGCTGCTCAATTACCTGAGAAAGGGGCGTATCCTTTTAAAGCTCTTGCGTTGCATAACTATTCTGTTACCGATTTGAAACGTTTCTTGAGACGTATCCTGCGGCTCCCATGTTCAATCAAGTATGAGAGGTATGCAGAACTAGGTATAGGTATAGAACTAGCACTATAAAATACTGGTTGCATTGCCATTTTTGTTGCCAACCTTCGACTCTACAAACTGACTTAGGGACTCTTCTAAATCCAGATGGTTCCACCTCTTACATAGCAAAATCAGATCTATTGGTATTGACTTGGAACCCTTGTATAATTCAAGTGAGCAATATATTTTTTGCAATATTCAAAGCAGATTAAGGGACACTGAAAAACAAAACATCGAGTCAGCTGTAAATATACTTTACTCCCCCAAGTTCTGTGGTTTAGATACAACAGATAACAGGGTCATCTATATCTCAAAATTAATAATTCCAGTCCAACACAGGGCCTTTATGTTAGCCCGACTGAACATTTTCCCCTCAGCTTTTGTCAAGGGCAGATATTTAAACATCCCCAGAAATGATAGCCATCACGGATGTTCTTTGAATATGCTGGGCACTGTGGAACATATCCTTTTCTACTCTCCATTGTACAACCAGCTATGCCAACATGTGCCAAAATTACATTTTCTGTGAAAAAATGTTATACTTTGGCAACAGGTTTCTTAAGTTTTTTTTTTTACAAGTCCTAGTCTAGAAGCATCCTATTCCACAATTCAATTTTACATGCATTGGAAAGATAAATAGATATTTTAGAACTAGAAACTTACTAAAACTTAGTGTTCCGGGGCCTGGATCCGGCCCAATCGCATTCTAAATCTGGCCCACGGACAGTGCAGGAATCAGCGTGTTTTTACATAAGTAGAATGTGTGCTTTTATTTAAATGCATTTATTTAAATGCATCTCTGGGTTATTTGTAGGGCCTGCCTGGTGTTTTTACATGAGTAAAATGTGTGCTTTTATTTAAAATGCATCTCTGGGCTATTTGTGGGGCATAGGAATTCATTCATCCCTGCCCCCCCCAAAAAAATATAGTCCAGTCCCCCACAAGGTCTGAGGGACAGTGGACTGGCACCCTGCTGAAAAAGTTTGCTGACCCTTGCTCTAGAGTCTACATAATTGAAAAGTTTGCAAATAATATTTTACCAGGACTTGGAAACACTCTGGGGCATAGGATATTGCAAAGCAAAAGTCAATTTATAAAGTGAGATTAATCTCTGCAGTGATACATTTTAATGGAGCAAACCTGTTTTTCTTGTTAGGACAGTGGTTCACAGAAAATCAGCATGAAGTTGAAGTAAGAATAAAGTTCCAACTTAATGACGTAATGATGCACAACTTAAACAAAAAAATATTCACATGGCATTAGCCATAGACCATATTGTTCCTGTAGTTTCTTGGTAAATACTTCCCCTACAAACCAGCTTTAATCAGATTATAAAACTGGGTACAAAGGATGCCGATAGAGGGGGCAGACAAGAAGAAGTTCCAGGCAGGAGCAGCATCCCCTCAGGTGAAATGGGAAGCTACTGTATAGCCTCACTTACAAGGCTTGTGTGGTAGTGGTGGCTTCCAGAGAGCACTCGCAAGATTTCACAAGATCTTGCAGAGATCTCACAAGAGCTCACTGGAAGCCACAGCCGCAACTGCATGACCCCAGCATGGACAGGCAGGGCACCTGCAGGTGTGCCAGTACATGGGATTCTGCCGCCCAAAGCAGCTGCTTCAGTTTGCCTCATGGGAGGGCCGGTCCCAGTTCCAAGGGATGGGCTACTTGGGCAAAAGATCTGCAGTTTTCCTTCTGATATTCTGGTGGTGCCCTGCTATGGATGCTTTCTCTAGAGCAGCAGCATCTCTTTGGTGCTACATTCTCTACTGCTCTACTGCATTATTCCTCTTGGCTTTTCAAAAGCAAGGACTTCTGGTTTGCACATAACATTAAACCGTGGTTTATTAAACTATGGTTTGTTGTTGGCTTACAAACCTAGGTTTGTTTTGATTATGGTTTGACGTTATGTGTGAACCGAGCACCCTGTCTCAAATGTGATTTGTTGATTACCTCAGTCCAGCCAATCACTAAACTACAAAGGCACATGACATGTCACATGAAAGAAAACAAACCATACATAAATATGAATTTCAGTAGAAACTACAACAGAGCAATAGTTAGTAAGTCCCACTCTTGGGTCAGTGCATAGTACTTCAGTCTTAGGCTCCATTTGCACAATACATTTGAAGTAGGATCATGCCACTTTAACCAGTTATGACTTCCCCCAAAGAATCATGGGAACTGTAGTTTAAGAGTGCTGAGACCCCTATTTCTCTTTAAAAAAACCTACAGTTCCCAGGGGGAACCCTATTTAAGGGACCTCTATTTCCCTCAAAAAACTAGTTCTCTGGGAAGAGGGATTGTTAACCCACTCTGGGAACTGTAGTTCTCTGAGGGAAATAGGAGTCTCCTAACAACTCTCAGCACCCTTAACAAACTACAGTGCCCAGGATCCTTTGGGGGAAGCCATGACAGTTTAAAGTGGTACAATACTGTTTTAAATGTATAGTGCAGATGGGGCCCTTGGCTACATAAAAAGTTAAATTAAAAATATTCATTAAAATGTAGGGGCTTTTTTAAAATAAAAAATGTCTTCTCAGACTTAGCTATCATCTTGATAAAGTGCCTTCTCTTCATTTATTTTCTTTTTCCTCCACCCCATAAAGGAAATAAAAAGTAATGTGAAAGACATCATGCGGGGTGGGGTGGGGGGAATCCAGATATTAAACAAGGAGTCAGCACTTATTTTCCTTAACCCTCCACTGTAACTACAAGTCTGCCTCACAGGAACGAAGTATGGCTGTGGAATTGGAGGCTGTGGGGCTTGCACAGTGATGATATCGACATACAACCCAGACACCAAGAAGATACGGTATCCTTAGGGAAGGGAAAGATGCTTCATGCAGATAACTGCACCAAAACTTGATGTCATTAAAAAAAAAAAAAATCACTTGCCATATATAGCTTTCCCACAAATAACCCCAGGAATTGTTGTTTGATCTGACGGCTAAGAGGAGCATCTGCCACAAAGGTGCAAAAAAGACCTGCTGAATACCTAGAGGCTGTCTGCCTCCATTTTAACTTGCTTCAGACACCATTTTGCCTCCATTTTAACTTGCTTCAGACTTGACAGTGGTGCCGACAGGGAACAGGGAAGGGAGCAGGGGGTGATGAGGGGCAAACTCTGAGGGGAAGAGGAGCATTGGCGGCTGAAATATACTCAGAGTCAAGAGTGGATTTCATGCTCTTTATTCAGCTCATGGTGGTGAGGAGGAATGAATGAATGTCCCCTCAAAGTATCTGTTTTATATACATTATTTACACAATGGGCTGCACGTGATTGGCCAATTCCGGAATTCTCCTGTAGGCCAATCAGGTTGCGGATTCCCTTCCACCTGGAGCTGGATTGGGTGGCTCCTGCAGACCAATCATACTGCTGCATTGTTCTAGGACCAATCAGACTGCTGCATTTTGGATCCTATTCAACTCAGTACATAACAGCGGCCTTGAAGGGTTAAGGGCCCTGCAGGGCGTAATTTTTCTCCTCAGAGCATCAAGGTCCTGCTCAACTAGGCTGCTGCCATGGACAAAATTTAACTTTGCTCCCCCACGCGAGTTCTTGAGGGGTGATTGTGGTCCCTCCTCAGCGCTTTACCTATGTACGTGCCATACCTTTAAAACCCATTCAAAGCATCTTGTTTCCCTCAAAGAATTCTGGGCCCTGTAGTTTGTTAAGGACGGTGGTGAATTGCAACTCTGTGAGAGGTAAACTACAGGGCCCAGAATCCTTTGAGGTAAACAATGTGTTTTGAATGTGCTTCAAAATTAAAGGGTCCCATGGCTTCAGGGGTCCTCAGTTTGGGTGTTGGACCCTCAGATGTTGTTGGACTAGAACAGGGGTTGGCAAGCTTTACCAGCCATGGGCCGGATCACTCTCATGGAGATCGTTGGTGGGCCAGACTGGAGCAGCACGATGCTGGAAATTGCGTCTGCACATGTCCACGGCGCCAGAAATCACTTCTGCGCATGCCCAGATGCCGGAAATCACACCTGCACGGGAGCGATTTTCGGCGTCTGGACATGTGCAGATGTGATTTCTGGTATCTGCAAGTGTGCAGACGCCATTTCTGGCGCCACTCGGCGAGTCCCCACACCATGCTGCTTTAGCGCAGCGCGCGGGGGACTTGCCAAGTGGGCGGCTCGGTTTACGGGCGGCTCATGGGCTGGTAAAACGGTCTTCCTGGGCCGCATCCGGCTCATGGGCCGCACGCATAGCTGTCAACGTTTCCCCCCTTTTAAGGGAAATTCCCTTATTCCGAATAGGATTTTCCTTAAAAAAGGGGGGAAAGTTGACAGCTATGGCCGCACGTTGCCAACCCTTGGACTAGAACTTCCATCATCCATGGTGACTGAGGATGATGGAATTGTAGTCTACTAACACCCAGGGGCAAGGGACGCGTGTTAAACCACAGAGCCTAGGACTTGCCGATCAGAAGGTCGACGGTTCAAATCCCCGCAACAGGGTGAGCTCCAGTTGCCCTGCTCCTGCCAACCTAGCAGTTCAAAAGCACGTCAAAGTGCAAGTAGATAAATAGGCACCGCTCCGGCGGGAAGGTAAACGGCGTTTCCGTGTGCTGCTCTGGTTTGTCAGAAGCGGCTTAGTCATACTGGCCACATGACCCGGAAGCTGTACGCAGGCTCCCTCAGCCAATAAAGTGAGATGAGCACCGCAACCCCAGAGTCGGCCACGACTGGACTTAATGGTCAGGAGTCCCTTTACCTCTTTAACACCCAGGGGCACCCAAGGTTGAAGAAGACCAGCTCTACCTCACTGTCACACCTTTCGATTGATATACATAGGTTAATGGAGAATGCAGTCTGAGAAAGAATGGGTAGTTCTGGGGTGGGGAGCAACCATTTCGAGTTCTAGTGTCCAGTGCTGCATATTGGATTGTGCTAGCCCCGAGACCATCCATGGCTAAAAATAGCCCTAGTGGGTTGGAAAAACGTGGTTTAGTCCTCAAAATTCTCCTTTACATTTCAAAGACATTATCCAGCCAACTCGTGCCTACTTCCATTATGCCTGTTGTATGGCGCTGCAGTAACTACTGTGGAAGGAGTTGGAAGTACAAAAACCAAGCTCCATCCCATTCAGGTAAGAGTAAAATAAGAGATGTTGCCCAAGTTCACTCTGCCCGAGGTTCAGAATGTATAAAAAGCCTGGTGGCCTGTAATGCTTGCCTCCGGTCCAAGGCAAGCACTGCAGCCCCATTGTTCTTCTTGGGCCAGTTTGGGTTTGGATAATCTGGAGGAGAGCTTCTAAATAATAATAATTATTATTTATATGCTGCCCATCTGACTGGGTTCCTCCAGCCACTCTGGGCAGGTCCAACAAATTAAAACACATCCCTACTGTCTCATCTCTCACCCACCCTCTCTTTTCCCTCTCCACTCCCCTTATCCAGCTGTTGGCATTACAGCCTTCCTTCCCTCCCACCCTCCTTCTGATATACGATATACGATATATATATTACAATATCTTTATTGTCATTGTCCCATGCAGAACAATGAAATTGAAAAACTACATAAAACATTCAAAACCCCCTAAAAACTCTGAAACCCCATTTTAAAATACACTATACAGTGGTGCCCCGCAAGACGAATGCCTCGCAAGACGGAAAACCCGCTAGACGAAAGGGTTTTCCGTTTTGGAGGTGCTTCGCAAAACAAATTTCCCTATGGGCTTGCTTCGCAAGACGAAAATGTCTTGCGAGTTCCTGCGGGTTTTTTCCCCTTTTTCCCCCTTTTCCTAAGCCACTAAGACGCTTATCAGCTGATCCGCTAAGCCGCTAAGCCGCTTAACAGCTGATCCGCTAAGCCCCTAAGCCGCTAATAGCGCTAATCCGCTAAGCCGCTAATGGGCTTGCTTCGCAAGACGAAAAAACCGCAAGACGAAGAGACTCACGTAACGGATTCTTTTCGTCTTGCGAGGAACCACTGTACAATAGAGACCCCTTATGCTGCGTTTAGAACCAGAATTGCATTTGTGTAGAAACTGTTTCTTAGGCGGCTAGTCCTGGCCTTTATGACTCCATAACTTCTTCCAGAAGGCAGAAGCTGAAAGAGATCATTTCCGGGGTGCGTACTATCCTGCGCTATCTCTGCCGCTTTCTTATGGCACCTGACAGCATAGATTTGATCTAAGGTGGGAAGAGTGCATGTGTGCCAGCGACCCTGGGGAAATTGCATTTCCCTGCCAAAAAAGGGAAGGAAGAAGAAATCTGCTGCTGCCATAATATCTGCCACAGCAGCCAAAATAGAAAATAGGAGATGGAACTTGGGAGATGATTGGGACCCTGTAGTGGTATCAATGACATCACAAAGAGTATGGCAGAATTTGAAACAGATTGCAACCAAGCTGCTTGCTTCTTCCTATTAGTAGTAGTAGTAGTAGTAGTAACAGTAGTTGTCATGGTGTCAGTAGCGGAGCCAACTTATAGCTTTCGAGAATGGATCACCCATTTCTAGAACTTCTTTTTCTTTCTGGCTTGTGACTGTCTGGGACGTTGCCAGCTTGGTCACTGGCCCTCCTCCAAAAATATCGCCAGCTAGGGATGCGGGTGGTGCTGTGGGTTGAACCACAGAGCCTAGGACTTGCCAATCAGAAGGTCGGCGGTTCGAATCCCTGCTACGGGGTGAGCTCCCGTTGCTTGGTCCCTGCTCCTGCCAACCTAGCAGTTCGAAAGCATGTCAAAGTGCAAGTAGATAAATAGGTACCGCTCCGGCGGGAAGGTAAACGGCGTTTCCGTGCGCTGCTCTGGATCACCAGAAGTGGCTCAGTCATGCTGGCCACATGACCCGGAAGCTGTACGCCGGCTCCCTTGGCCAATAAAGCGAGATGAGCGCCGCAACCCCAGAGTCGGCCATGACTGGACCTAATGGTCAGGGGTCCCTTTACCTTTACCTTAGCTACAGGTAGCATGGATATAGAAGGATGGGGAAAGCTTTTGCTTAATCCTTGTATAGCAGGCTGCTGTCAAATGGTGCCACCCCCTTTTAATGAGACTTAATGCTTCTGATTCAAATTTTAATGGGGTGGGGGGCAGAGTTTGTTAGCAGGAGCCAGGACAGAGTGCCCCATGCCAAAGAACAAAAGCTACAATTGACACTTCAAAACTTCTGCCTCTTCTGCCCTTTGCTACAGCCATGAATTTGGGCACAGGATGCATTTTTAGTAACTTTACTGAGTAATAGTAATAATAAGGGGGCAAAGGAGATCAGGAAAAGGTAGGGTGATACTCCAGAAGTCAATGTTTCTTTGTATGGACTATCCATTTAGATATGTATTATCATTCCAGGAAAGGCTTGCAAAGTGCCACGGCTCCCAGTGTGGCTTCTGCACTCCTGGTATGGTGATGTCTATGTATTCGCTCTTAAGAAATAACCCCGAACCTACCATGGATCAGATAACTGCGTGCCTGGATGGTAGGCTGGCTTTCTCAAAATATCCCCCCCCCCCAACTGATATGTAAAAATATTTATTGTTAAGTTCAGAGGATGGCCGCATCTGGCTGTGCTCTGATGTCCATCGATCCCATCCTCGTCGCCAGTGTTAAGTTGTGGGCAAACATATCAGATGACACAGCGATTCTTCCAAAGCAGCTCTTTATTTGTAAGCTGGAACAGAACTGAACTGAGGAGCTCAGTCAGCCTGCTTATATAGAGCTCCACTAGAATGTAACAGTAACCATTTTCTGTAACTAGCCAATCACTGAATGTCACTTTCGACCCTTCATTTGCATACAAACTATCCAATCACTGAACGTCACTTTCGATCCTTCATTTGCATAACTATCTACAGTATCTCCCTGCTGGCCCAGGGTGAGAACTTCAGTACATAACAGTTGTTGTTGTTTTTATTTGAATGTCTTGTAAAATTGCTCAGTTAAGAGTAGGGGTGGGGTAGAATTTACCTAATTCGCACTTTCTGAAACAATGCACAAACCAAAACACAGCCACCTTTTGAAATTCATGCTTCTCTGAATTTTGGAATGCAGTTCTTCAGTCAAGTGGCGTGTACAAAAATGCATGTACTGGAGTAAAGTGTGCATAGAAATGAAAATATAAGTGAAAATAACATTTAAAATTGCATTATATTCAAGAAAATTTCTTTGCAAAAATGTATATATTTAGGAGAAATTCATGCTTAAGCGCTGATGAATTTTTATGGGGACTTAACAAAATAATAATCACAAACCGATGCCTAAATGCCGAACACGGGAAAATGGGAAAATGAGAAAATGTGTGGGACTGAAATTGACAGGTTCACCCATCCCTAGTTAGTAGCAGAACACTTACCCTATACTTTTGTGTTGCTCTGTTGTTTGGTGTCATCTGGTGCCTATGTGCTCTGAAGGACCATTTCTGAAATGCACATGCATTTTGCTGATGGCTCAGTAGGCTCAGCTTTGATCTATTTATCTCTGTGTCTGATCGTTCCTTCCAGGCAATTTGTGCCGTTGCACAGGATACAGACCTATAGTTGACAGCTTCAGTGCTTTCTCTCCGGTAAGGGAAACAAATCGAAAAATAAATAAAACTGTGTTAAAATTGCTATTTGTTGGTATACACAAAGGCATGAGGCACTTTTGACCCTTTGCCAAAGTGACATGATAGAGGGATATAAAATTATGCTTGGTCTAAGTGGTCAGGGCTCCCTCTCTGTCTCCCAGAGTCATCCCCAAAAGCTGAATGGTGGAAGATTAAGGAAAAGTGTGTATTATTCCCTCTTCACACACAGTGCATTGTTAGAATTCACTACCACAATATGTGGAGATGGATGCCAACTTGGATGGCCTTAAGAAGGAATTACCGTATTTTTCGCTCTATAGGACCATAGGACGCACTGGACCATAGGACGCACCAGACCATAGGAGGGGGAGAACAGGAAAAAAAATCTTCCCCTCTCTGCTCAGCGCCCCTTCAGCAAAGCGGCAGGAGAAACGGAGCCCCTTCCATTTCTCCTCCCGCTTGGCTCAAGGGGCGCTGCGCAGCTCACCCTATCTGCTGAAACCAGGAGAGTCTTGCTCTCCCGGCTTCAGCAAAAGGAACCCGAAGCCTTCGGAGCACAGCGGGACCTCGCGCTGCGCTCCAAAGGCTTTGGGTTCCTTTTGCTGAAGCCTGGAGAGCAAGAGGGGTCGGTGCGCGAAGCCTCCGGAGCACAGAGGAAGGCTTTGCGTTGCTATCACTGAAGCCAAGGAGCCTGCATTCGCTCCATAGGACGCACACACATTTCCCCTTAATTTTTGGAGGGGAAAAAGTGCGTCCTATAGAGAGAAAAATACAGTAGGTAAAGTCACAGAGGATAAGGTTACCAATAGCTGCTAGTCATGATGGCTGTCTATCACCTCCAATACCATGCATCTGGATGGTATTTAGTGAATATCACGGGTGGCGCTGTGGTCTAAACCAGGATTCGCATTCCTGGATATGGTCTAAGGCAGGCATAGGCAAACTCCGGCCCTCCAGATGTTTGGGACTACAATTCCCATCATCCCTGACCACTGGTCCTGTTAGCTAGAGATGATGGGAATTGTAGTCCCAAACATCTGGAGGGCCGGAGTTTGCCTATGGCTGATCTAAAGGCACATGAAGCTACCATTTTACTGTAGCAAAGCAGTTCTGAATCTGTTCAGTGCTCAGTTGAGAGACTTCTTCAGAGCCATGTGGATGCCACTCGGGTTCCATGATGGAAGAAAGGTAGGGTATTAATGTAAGAATATAAATACAACACGTATTTTACAAGTGCAAACCTATGCATGTTTTCTCAAAAGTTCTCTTATGTTTTGTAAGCCGCTTGATAGCCTTTGGGGCTAAAGGGCTGGGTGTAAATGCCACAAATAAAAATATAAAGGATCTGGCTGTGTTCCACAGGGCTTGCTTCACCTTGCAGCCTTAAAAACATGTATGTATTGCTTGGAATGGGATAATCCTCTGTAGCACTATTGAATGAATTCTTTCTTTAGGAATCCTGCCCACTGGCAGGGAGTGGGAAATGTTGCATGGATAAAGATGGGGAAGAGAAAGAAGGGGAAGAGAAAGAAGGGAAAGAGGAACACTCGTGTTCCAGAGCAGGAAACCGGGTAAGTGACCACTTTCTAATTCCCACATTTATCACACAATGACTGAACGTGTGTAATCTTTACACAAGTGCCAATGAGTTTATCTTGGTGTTTAAAACTTCCACTTGAGGAAGGCCTTCGCACCCTAGTGGAACAGCCTTCCCTGACGGGGAGTAGGAGAAAGAAGAATGGAAACAACACAACAAACTAAAACGCAACAATGACATTTCATTGTTTGCAGTTACATTTCAAAGGTATTAACTCAGTTAAGAATGGATACTAATTATTGGGGGTGGGCTAAGCTGCAGGGGGCCCTAACTCTGTGTACACTACGCTTATCTATAAATCTGCCACTACAGTTCCCCAGGCCTGGTTTACAGAGTCACATGAAATCCGAAGAACCAGCAACTATAGAGAGAGATTGTACAAATATCCCAGAATGTGACTGAGCACAGAAATACGTAGATGCCAATCTGTCCTTCAAAGTACCATTTTGCCAGATGGGAGCAAGCTTCGGAGCAATCCCAGCCCCCCAAAAATAGCAGTGTTTTGACAGAAAGTTGGCAGCCGTCTGTCTTGAGCTACAATGGAGTGAGCCTCCGGGGGTGAAGTTAGTAGCACAGAAGTGATCTCCCCGGGGCGCAAGCCTGAGCAGGGAGAATGCCGGGAAGTAAATAGTAGTAAATCTTTCTCCAACCCAGGAGTTTATTCAGGTCAACCCAGGATCACAGAGTTTCTACCCAGAGGAGAAACTGTAGTTCCACATTAAACAGTACAAAATACCAGTTCACTGGAACTGCCAGAATTCCTCTGATGTTTAGTGAGAACAGGATCCGTCTTTCAGAAGCAGTGCAAGCTTAATGCGATTTTGCAAAATTGTGGCAGGGAGGGTTGATGGTATTGTGTTCAAATGTTCCACGGCTGTGGGGCACCACACAACCATTTAAAACAATGGTTTTAAATGTTTTAATCGCTTTTAATTTGCAGCACTTTAAATGGTGGTTGTTGTTTTTTATAATATTATATTATTTCATTATTTTATTTTTGCTTGGGGTGGGATAAGCACTGAGTCAGCTCTATTGTTCCTTGCTTTGTTTTGTTTTGTTCTGTTTTGTTTTATTATTATTATTATTCTGTTAAATTATTATATAGTTTGTATTTTGCCTTTTAAGGGGAAGGGTCATGGCTTCCTGCAAGTGGGCCTCAGCCAATAGATTGGGTGGGGCAGGTTCCACAGGTGTACCGACCTCCCCGCTGCACCAAGGATTCCCTGCCCGAGCTGCTTCAGGTCGTGGCGGATATGCTCCTGGAGACACCTAGCTTGGTTGTCCTGGGGGATTTTAACATCCATGCCGACACGACCTTACAAGGGGCCGCTCGGGACTTCGTGGAAAGCATGGCCTCCATGGGGCTGTCCCTGAATAAGTCTGGCCCAACTCATAGCCACGGACATGCCTTAGACTTGGTGTTTACCTCTACGGATGTTGGTGATCTGACATTAACTAAAAGCGAAACAAAAGAAGTGCCATGGTCAGATCACTTCCTGGTGCAACTGGACTTCTCCGCAACCCTTCCCCTCCGCAGGGAGGTGGGACCGATTCGGATGGTCCACCCCCGCCACTTAATGGATCCAATTGGCTTCCAGAGAGTGGTAGGGGATGCTTTATCCCAAGTTGATGGCCTTTCAGCTGATTCCCTGGTGGCACGCTGGAATGCGGAGTTAACCAGGGCTATTGACTGTCTGGCTCCGAAGCGCCCTCTCAGATTGCATGGAGCCCGGACAGCCCCGTGGTTCTCCCCGGAGCTGAGGGTGATGAAACAATTGTTGAGACGGCTAGAGCGCCGGTGGCGGAAAACTCATTCTGAATCAGACCGGACACGGGTTAGAGCTCAACGTCGAGCCTACCAAGTGGCAATGGCGACGGCGAAGAGGGCCTTCTTCGCCGCCTCCATTGCATCTGCAGAAAACAGCAGCAGGAGACTTTTTCAGGTGGTTCGCAGTTTATCGGAACCACCTGTACCACCGGGGCCTGGTAGGGACCCCAAGATCTCCTGCAATGCTTTTGCAAAGTTTTTTGCAGATAAAATCGCTCAGATTCAGAAGGAGGTAGACTCCACAGTGGGAGCAGGGCCAGGGCGGGAGAGTGCTAGAGTTCTGTCTGGTCCTGTTATATGGGATCAATTCCAATCTGTTACCTCCGAGGATGTGGACAGGCTGCTTGGACGAGTGAAACCGACCACCTGTCTCCTTGATCCTTGCCCATCCTGGCTGATAAAAGCGAGCCGGGAAGGGCTGGGCGATGGGCTTTGCGGGGTGGTGAATGCTTCCCTCTGTGAGGGAGCCTTCCCAGACCCGCTGAAAGAGGCGGTCATTAAACCGCTTCTTAAAAAAACATCTTTAGACCCGGCCAATTTGGCCAACTATCGCCCAGTCTCAAATCTTCCATTCTTGGAAGAAGAAGCACGCCTGGAGGAAACGGACCATTTGGATCCCTTCCAATCGGGATTCAGGCCTCACCATGGGACTGAAACTGCCTTGGTCGCGCTGGTTGATGATCTCCGGCGGGCTAGGGACAAAGGTGAGAGCTGTTTCCTAGTTCCGCTGGATCTCTCAGCGGCCTTTGACACCATCGACCATAACATCCTTCTGGACCGTCTAGAGGGGCTGGGAGCTGGGGGCACTGTTATACAGTGGTTCCGCTCCTTCCTCCTGGGCCGTGTTCAGAAAGTGGTGGTGGGGGATGAGTGTTCCGACCCTTGGGCCCTCACTTGTGGGGTACCTCAGGGTTCCGTCCTCTCCCCCATGCTTTTTAACATCTATATGAAGCCGCTGGGAGAGATCATCAGGGGGTTTGGACTGGGTGTTCATCAGTATGCAGATGACACCCAGCTCTACCTCTCCTTTAAATCAGAACCAGTGAAGGCAGTGAAGGTCCTGTGTGAGTGCCTGGAGGCGGTTGGAGGTTGGATGGCGGCTAACAGATTGAGGTTGAATCCTGACAAGACAGAAGTACTGTTTTTGGGGACAGGAGGCGGGCAGGTGTGGAGGATTCCCTGGTCCTGAATGGGGTAACTGTGCCCCTGAAGGACCAGGTGCGCAGCCTGGGAGTCATTTTGGACTCACAGCTGTCCATGGAGGCGCAGGTTAACTCTGTGTCCAGGGCAGCTGTCTACCAGCTCCACCTGGTACGCAGGCTAAGACCCTACCTCCCCGCGGACTGTCTCGCCAGAGTGGTGCATGCTCTGGTTATCTCACGCTTGGACTACTGCAACGCGCTCTACGTGGGGCTACCTTTGAAGGTGACCCGGAAACTGCAATTAATCCAGAATGCGGCAGCTAGACTGGTGACTGGGAGTGGCCGCCGGGACCACATAACACCGGTTCTGAGAGATCTGCACTGGCTCCCAGTACGTTTCCGAGCACGATTCAAAGTGTTGGTGCTGACCTTTAAAGCCCTAAACGGCCTCGGTCCTGTATACCTGAAGGAGCATCTCCACCCCCATCGTTCAGCCCGGACACTGAGATCCAGCGCCGAGGGCCTTCTGGCGGTTCCCTCATTGCGAGAAGTGAGGCTACAGGGAACCAGGCAGAGGGCCTTCTCGGTAGTGGCGCCCGACCTGTGGAACGCCCTCCCATCAGATGTCAAAGAGATAAAGAATTACCTGACATTCAGAAGACATCTTAAGGCAGCCCTGTTCAGGGAAGTTTTTAATATGTAATGCTGTACTGTTTTTAACACTGATTGGGAGCCGCCCAGAGTGGCTGGGGAAACTCAGCCAGATGGGCGGGGTATAAATAATAAATTATTATTATTATTATTATAACCTCCCCTCCTCTGCCTACCTTTCCAGGTGACAATTAGGTTTGAAAAAAGTCCCACAGTGGCATGTGCCAACGGTTTCTAAGCTTAATTGTCACACAGGGGAGTACTAGGGGTTGGAGTCACAGTATGGGAGAGGAGGGTTAACCCTCCCTGTCTGCACTGACCAATACACCCCAAAATCCTACACACACAGGGAGTGCAATTTTGCTTGCTAAATCATGCTTCAGAGGTCTAATGAGAGTCTCTGGAGCATTTGGTAATCCTAGAAGGGAGAAGCCAGATCTGTAAAACTTGGAACGTAAAAACATCGCTTTCAGAGGGTGAGGTGGCTTAGCTACCTTCTCATTCACCCAAGTTAAATCTTATTAGACTAGCTCTGACCTGCAATGGGTATGTACACAGGACGTGTAACGTGATAGATGAGTGGAGACATTTTCGGTTGTCAGCGTTTCCCTCTACTCTTCTAATACTGTTTTGCAATAAGGCAAGTTTTGGCAAAGAGGATTTATGCCATCTTCATAATCCTTTCATCAGCTTTGTCATGAGTGTGAAGGTCAAGAATGGTTTAAATGGAGCTTGTGTTTCTTACACAACAGTGAAATATAATCACCACACCCTTGTGCAACATTGCAGAGGAAGCTCTAAACCTGCTTAACTATCTGGGTGTTTGCTAAGCAAAATCTTCAATTGGCAGTGGACTACTCTGTAAAGAGCTTTGGTTATTTGTGTTTTAAAATAGGGATCAATGCGATTTGAGGAGAAATGCTTTTCTAATGCGTTTACAAAGAAGAAGAAGAGTAGAGCATGTTATGTTCCAAATAATTAAATGATGGTGACATTGTCCAAACAAAGGTCATCCACAATGTGATTTTATATCCTATCAATCCCAATTTGAGGCCCGCTGAACATATGCCTGATCTGCATTGTCTATGGAGGCCTGCTTCACAAATGCAGGACAACCAAATTGCTCACTTTTCTGAATCATGAAAATCCTTGTAATGTTTACAAAGCATCCCCTCAAAACCAGCACCGAAGCACAGATCACCTCTTATGGCCACATATGTGTTTGGTGATTTGTTGGTGCTTTTGTTGTTTATGAGGATCTGTGATTGGATCAATGGTTTTGACTTGCTCGTAAGCACAAGATCTGTGGGGTTTTTTTTGGTTTTTTTTTACTATGCTGCCTACCATTGTAAGCTTTAATTTGATGTTGCAAATTCAGGAAGATCCATTTTAATTCTCTTGGGCCTGACCTTTGCCATTACTATTTTGAACAGCAAATATGTGTGTGACTGAGTTTTGTCTCCTTATGTCTGTATTTGGGTCCAGGGGGAGTGGGAAGAGAAGCAACCAGATGGGGGTGTCGCCTACAGCACTCCCTTAAAAAAACTTTAAAAATGGGCTCATGGGCCCCACATTTTTTGGCCACTGCTAGAGGTATATTATACCCTTCTTTTCCACTTCCCGTGCATGCTAATATTAAGCCTTCTTTTCTTTTGCTATAGATGTGCTCAGGTCTATGCAAGCCTGAAAGATTTCATCCCATTGACCCAACCCAGGATTATATATTTCCTCCTGAACTAATGGTAGGAGAAATTTGTTCATGACTGTTGTGAAGGAGTCTATAATAGACTGTGTGTGAGTGTTTGCATATTGTTACAAAGTTTGCATGACACCCCTAATATTTGCTGAGTGGTAGCAAGATTCCAGTGGGTTCTAAGCACTCACTCGGGGTTGTGTTTCCCCATATAACCCCAACACACTTACCCGACCCCCCACCTGCTTACCAGCTCTCCCCTGAAAATGCATCCCTCCTTCAGTGGGGTTGCCAGAAGGATGAATGGGTTATTTTCCCCAATTGCCTGCTCATCATGGACTTCAGTCCTCTTTGTTGTTGTTGTTTAGTCGTTTAGTTGTGTCCATCTCTTCGTGACCCCATCGACCAGAGCATGCCAGGCACTCCTGTCTTCCATTGCCTCCCGCAGTTTGGTCAAACTCATGCTGGTAGCTTCGAGAACACTGTCCAACCATCTCGTCCTCTGTCGTCCCCTTCTCCTTGTGCCCTCCATCTTTCCCAACATCAGGGTCTTTTCCAGGGAGTCTTCTCTTCTCATGAGGTGGCCAAAGTATTGGAGCCTCAGCTTCAGGATCTGTCCTTCCAGTGAGCACTCAGGGCTGATTTCCTTCAGAATGGATAGGTTTGATCTTCTTGCAGTCCATGGGACTCTCAAGAGTCTCCTCCAGCACCATAATTCAAAAGTATCACTTCTTTGTCGATCAGCCTTCTTTGTGGTCCAGTTTCACTTCCATACATCACTACTGGGAAAACCATAGCTTTTACTATACGGACCTTTGTTGGCAAGGTGATGTCTCTACTCTAGTCCTCTTTAACTAGAGTATAAAAAGACAGCAACTTCACATCTCTGTGAAGTTTTTCTGTCGCTGCCACTTTGTCCCCCTAATCAACACTGTTGAAAACTCTCTGAAAATATTTTCTGTTTTTTTCTTACACACTTCTTTTTAAAGCCAGAAATTCTTGCAATTTTTAAATTACCGTAAATGTAATCTCCTCTATGTTGTGTATGCACAAAACAACACCAACACAATAGTTTCTTACAAAGCTATCCTGGGAAGAGTGCTTAACACTTAACTGTAAGGTGTGTTACAGGTAGGTAGCCGTGTTGGTCTGCCATAGTCAAAACAAAATAAAAGAAAAAAAATTCCTTCCAGTAGCACCTTAAAGACCAACTAAGTTAGTTCTAGGTATGAGCTTTCGTGTGCATGCACACTTCTTCAGATACATGCACACTTCTTCTAACCTGTGTATCTGAAGAAGTGTGCATGCACACGAAAGCTCATACCTAGAACTAACTTAGTTGGTCTTTAAGGTGCTACTGGAAGGAATTTTTTTTCTTTTATTTTGTTTTGACTGTAAGGTGTGGTTCAGGATTAAAGAGGGCTTGGTTCTCCTTGAAACAGCTATGTTTGCGTTTTGTTCATCCTTGTGCAATACTCTATCCATGTTGCTTTTCCTCACAGAGATTGGCTGAAGAGAGCAAAGGAAAAACTCTGGTTTTCAATGGAGAGAGAACCACCTGGATTTCTCCCGTGTCTCTGCAAGAGCTTGTCAACCTGAAAGCCAACTACCCAGGTGCACCTCTTGTTGTAGGAAACACAAGTGTAGGTATGTAAATGCAGCCCTGCTAATCACCCAATCAGCCCAGAGGTCACACGAATCATAGAATGGTGAATCATACCTTTAAAGCACACTTATGCCACTTTACCAATCATGGTGGGATTGTTGGACATCAGAGCACAGCCAGACGCAGCCACCCTCTGAGATGAGCTGAATCATGGAGCTGAAACACTGAGCGAAATCACGGAGAAGAACCAATTCAGAGCTGACCGTTCTGGCTAGAGCACGGTGTTCCATCCATCAGGGCATTGTCTAAGTCTCGGAACTCGCAGTGCATTGCACCCTGTCGGAGGGTGGCGGTGTAGTTGTTAATTGACTCCCCCTCTGCCTGGTTCCAGTGGTAGAACACATGGTGGGCAGCAATCTTGGACGGCTTTGGCGAATAGTGGTTGCGGAGCTTCTCTTTAATCGGGCCCACGGTGCTGCCTGGACTACTAAAGGCGCAACCAATTCTCAGGCCGTCACAAACACCTCAGGCCCACAGAAGCTGAGGAAGAGGCCCTGCTTCTGCTCTACAGACCCTCTTGTCAGCTCATTTGCTTGGAGGTAGCAGCCGAACCGAGCAAGGTAGGAGTCCCATGATTCAGAGGGCGGGGGCAAACGGTGGTTGAGGCACGAGTGAAGCCATGGTTCCGATGCCGACGTGGAGGCGATGGATGGAACACCGTGCTCTAGCCAGAACGGTCAGCTCTGAATTGGTTCTTCTCCGTGATTTCGCTCAGTGTTTCAGCTCCATGATTCAGCTCATCTCAGAGGGTGGCCGCGTCTGGCTGTGCTCTGATGTCCATCGATCCCACCTTCGTCGCCAGAGTTAAATAGTGGGTAGACATAGCAGATGACACAGCGATTTCTCCAAAGCAGCTCTTTATTTGTAAGCTGGAATAGAACTGACCAGCAAATAGCTCAGCCGGCCTGCTTTTATAGGCAGCCAGCTGTCAACATTGTAGCAACAACAACCCAGGGTTTCCCACCTAAAATAACTGACGTGGACCTGAGTGAAGACTATATACACAATACCCCTGGTGGCCAGGGTGAGAACTTCAATACATAACAGTTTCCTCCAAATATTCTTTGGAACTGTAGCTTACCCATGACAGAGCTACAATTACCAGAACCATTAACAAACTACAGTTCCCAGCATTCTTTGGGAGAAGACATGTGCCTTGAAAATATGGTGTGGACATGATCAAAGTGTGCATAGCATGAGGCAACATCTGCAAGGAAAGCTACTGAAAGTTTAAGATAAAATGAAGCTGCCAGCTTGACACCAAAACTTGACATACATCTATATACAAGCATACGACTATACCTAGAGCAGGGTCACCAACATGGTGCCCCCCGATGTATCACATGACCAGTGACCAGGGATAATGGGAGCTGTATGCCAGCAAGCACCTGGAGGGTAATACATTGGCTATTCCTGGTCTAGGCAATTGGCTTTATTAGTAATATCACTGGAAATAGAAGCCTGATGCAGCGGTTGTCAATGCATTGAGTTGTTCATGGATCATGCAGAACACTTCAGGCTAAATTTGGTGATATGAGGTGACTCTAATAGTGAGGAGACTGCTGTATGCAGCAGAACGATGTAGCAGAATTCAGAATTGGTAGAATGGACTGTAATACTGTAGACGGCAGGTATGGAATCTGATTTTTGAATGCTTGCTGTGTAAAAAACAAAATCTCCCTGTATTTACAAAATTAGCTCATTGGGGAGAAACATACAAGCTGCCATGCTAGGTTTAAACTTGCAAGGGGGGGTTGTTGTTTTTAATGCACGAGGCTGTTAAAAATGTGATTCTAACCTAGTTTGAGGGGACTGACTAGATGTGACAGATATAGAGTGTGCATTGATTGGAGCCAAATCCTAGAGGCTGAGGTCCCTTTACCCCCCCCAATAAAATATTTGAGGGGGCTGGTGCCCCAAAAGGTTGTTTCTGCCACCTTGCTTGTGGTCCTGCTTTATCTTTCTGATATCTCATTGTGATTTTGTCCCTTTTAGGACTTGATATGAAACTTCTTTCTGTCTATCATCCCGTTCTCCTTCATCCTACTAGGATCCCAGATCTGCATGTTACTGAAGTTGGAGACAACGGTACGTCTCTAAGCAGTCACTGGGGCCACCACTGGGGATCAGTGTTTTAGCTCTTTGGGTGGTGATAAACTGTACTGAATGTACTGTACTACAATGATAAACAGCGTATGCATTGCCATTGTGAATATAGGCAAGTGATAATTCTTAACTCGTGGGCTTCGTTGAATAAAGTATTGCCTTCATACATTGAAGGATAGACCCATTGTCCCATAGCAATCATGGAACTAGTTGTGGCTAGCTTTAAAACAATATGGATTTAAATAGGACTCTGCCCTTATTGACTTTGGCTAGACTGGGGCCATTGTGTCTAGATGGATGGATGCACACATCTTAGAGATACCATTTTCTCACCTGTTGTTTGCATACATATTTAGCAGGCAATGTTTCATGTGTTATTTTGATGTTATCTACATGGTTCATAGGGATGCGGGTGGCGCTGTGGGTTAAACCACAGAGCCTAGGACTTGCCGATCAGAAGGTCGGTGGATCGAATCCCCGTGACGGGGTGAGTTCCCGTTGCTCGGTCCCTGCTCCTGCCAACCTAGCAGCTCAAAAGCACGTCAAAGTGCAAGTAGATAAATAGGTACCACTCTGGCGGGAAGGTAAACGGTGTTTCCGTGTGCTGCTCTGGTTTGCCAGAAGTAGCTTAGTCATGCTGGCCACATGACCCGGAAGCTGTACGCTGGCTCCCTTGGCCAATAAAGCGAGATGAGCACAACAACCCCAGAGTCGTCCGCGACTGGACTCAATGGTCAGGGGTCCCTTTACCTTTACATGGTTTATAAGTCAGGAGATAATACAAACCCAAGATTCACTAGGATGAGGGAGTTAGGATCCTGTTTAGTCAGCTGGTTCCTAGTGCAACCAGGCTATGCTGGTGTGAGCCCCAAATCCCGGATCAGCTGGAGATCCCCTGGAATAAATCTCTCACCGTGGATCAGCTAGCTCAGATGAGACTGGTAGATCCTACTCTGGCAGAAACTCTAAAAAATAGGTGTTATTGGGTAGTTGTGGGCGGATTAATGGTGGATCCTAACTCCACTGAGCTCTGTCACATGACCTGGCAACCCGGCAGAACCTATGCCAGCAAAAAGGGTGTTGCAAACAAAACTTTATTTTAAAGGCTTGTTTCTACTCTGCCCGGCTTAGGCTAGCTAAGCCAGCAGTAGAACTGCTCCTGGATAGAGTTTGAAATAGGGGTAATTTACACTTGCCTAGCTTTAGCTGTTGTACATTCTACTGGCTTAGTAAATCCCTCCAACTCTGTCTGGCTTCAACCCTATACATGCTCGCCTGGGGGCGAGCCCCACTTAACCCATTTGGATTTACTACTCAGTAGATACGCGGGTGGTGCTGTGGGTTAAACCACAGAGCCTAGGACTAGCCGATCAGAAGGTCAGCGGTTCGAATCCCTGTGACGGGGTGAGCTCCCGTTGCTTGGTCCCAGCTCCCGCCAACCTAGCAGTTCGAAAGCACTTCAAAGTGCAAGTAGATAAATAGGTACCACTCCGGCGGGAAGGTAAACGGCGTTTCCGTGCGCTGCTCTGGTTCGCCAAAAGCGACTTAGTCCTGCTGGCCACATGACCCGGAAGCTGTACGCCGGCTCCCTCGGTCAATAAAGCGAGATGAGCGCCCCAACCCCAGAGTCAGCCACGACTGGACCTGATGGTCAGGGGTCCCTTTACCTTTACCTTTAGACATGCATTGGATTGCATATACAGTGGTACCTCGGGTTACAGACGCTTCAGGTTACAGATGCTTCAGGTTACAGACTCTGCTAACCCAGAAATAGTGCTTCAGGTTAAGAACTTTGCTTCAGGATGAGAACAGAAATGGTGCTCCGGCAGTGCAGCAGCAGCAGGAGGCTCCATTAGCTAAAGTGGTGCTTCAGGTTAAGAATAGTTTCAGGTTAAGAACGGATCTCCAGAACGAATTAAGTTCTTAACCCGAGGTACCACTGTATCAGTTATTTGCTGCCCCTTATCGTGACAAACACCAACTCTGCCTGCGGACTGTGTGGCTGTTTAAAAATGTCCATTTGTGCTCTCCCCACCCCCTTGTGAAAATTGCTTGGTTCCAGGGATCTTGATCGGTGCAGCAATCCACCTTGCCCAACTGAGGGACTTCCTATTAACCATCACCCCAGAACTCCCAATGGAAAAGTCAAAGATTTATGGTGTGCTGCTGAAGCAACTGAGGACCCTTGCTGGAGAACAAATTAGGAATTTGGCGGTAGGTTTCCCACCTTGCTTCCTTTGACCAGGTACAGATAACAACAACAACAACAACAACAATTTATTTATACCCCGCCCATCTGGCTGGGTCCCCCCAGCCACTCTGGGCGGCTTCCAACAAAACACTAAAATACAATAACCTATTAAACATTAAAAGCTTCCCTAAACACGGCTGCCTTTAGATGTCTTCTAAAAGTTTGGTAGTTATTTTTCTCTTTGACATCTGGTGGGAGGGCGTTCCACAGGACGGGCGCCACTGCCGAGAAGGCCCTCTGTCTGGTTCCCTGTAAGGTTCCCTGTAAGATTACTTCCTGCCATGGCTTCACAGTTCTGCCCTCCATTCTCTCATAAATATTTGCACCCCATCCAATGCTCTGTCTGTACTGCTAAGCCATGGGCTTCCTTCCCCGTTGCTCCAAAACTATCAGGTGGATCACTAAGGGTGAACATTTGGCAATAAAGGAACAATTATGGGGTGGTGAAGGATGGATACAGTTGTCTGTGTGAAGGACCCCACTCTGTCCCTACCATTGCCTGGGTCATTTTTGCTTTTACTCAGCCTTTGGAGGATAGACAACTGGCTGTGTGGTGCCCACTTCTAAACACACAAGATGTTGTCTTAGTGATTCACAAACCCACCTGCCAGTCCAAATCAAAAAGTCCCAACATTAAGGAAATCCAAAGGGAAAATATGAAGAACAGTGGTTCTGACGAATGGATTATTAAAAACGCGTGAGGCAAACGGTGGAAGTCTTTTTTTAAAAAAACACTTTATTTAAGGTAGATAAGGACAAGAGGAAATTATACAATTGAATATAAATATAGATGAGAAATGGCTATATATAGTGAACACTTATCTACTTTTAAAATTTTTCACCTATGCTTTTTTTCTTTTACTTTATTTTTTCTTTGTTCTTTTTTTTCTTTTTTCTGATATCTTATCTTTCATTTCACTCCTTTATTGTGAATAGCATTTTATAGAGGTATAAATAACTGTAAATATGAAAAGAGACAAAGTATTCTCTAATTTTTTTCCTTGGTTATATATATTTTCTTTTTCTTTTGCATTTTCTTTTGTTGTAAATATGTATGTTTTCTAATTTGTACTTAATAAAATTTTAAAAATTTTAAAAACAAAAAAAGTCCCAACTCTCTTACTGACAAGTCAGTGGAAAGATTTGCAAGTCTCTTTTTTTTAAGGGACAAAGGGAAGCACTCAAGTGCCTCATTAATACCAAGGCACACAGAGCAGTCAGCTCCCATAAGAGTTATATATCCCATTGATGTTGTCTCTACATCATTTTCCTCTGTTGTTAATCTCAGTTTTCCAAAAAGGAAGGAAAACAAGACATGCATAGTTTGTCCCCCACACTCTCCTGTTTAAATAAATAATGATTTTTAAAACTTTGCTGGCTTAAGATCCAGGGATTGAATCCAGCTGAGGCTGCATATGCAATATACCTCTAAAACATATGCTAAGCACATTTCCCTCTTCAAAGAATTCTGGGCACTGGAGTTTGTTAAGGGACACTGGGAATTTTAACTCTGTGACCAGCAAACTACAGTGCCCAGAATCCTTTGAGAGGGGTAATTGAGTTGTTTTTTAACCATTTGAAGGGTTTTGGGGTTTTTTACAATCAAGCAGTGTATAAATTTTAAGAAATAATAAATAAAGGATATAATTAATGATAATATAGGTATACCCAATTTAGTAGTAGTAACAGTGATATCATTGTCTATTAGTCTTTAGGAGGACATATTGTAAGCAGAGGATCGACCTGGGATCTGAACCCGGTCCTGGCAGCTGGGAATGCGCTTCTCAATCTGGTATCAATAGGTAAAAGGCAATGTAAAAGACATTTCTGCACTGGGTAGTTTGATCAAAATGTACACAATGAAATAACAGTTAAAAATACAAATGGTAAGTGAATCAAGTGACTAGGAACTTTTTCTGCTCTTATAAACTGTTAATAAGAAAGCTTTAGACACTTTGATCAACAGTAACATAGCATCTAGTATCTAGTACAGTAAGTATTTGCCAATGATTTACTGGTAAACATAGATCCTATATTCTAGGACAGGGGTCAGCAAACCACAGGGGGCCGGTCCACTGTCTCTCAGAACTTGTGGGGGGGGGCAGACTATATTTGGGGGGGGGGGATGAACGAATTCCTATGCCCCACAAATAACCCAGAGATGCATTTTAAATAAAAGCACACATTCTACTCATGTAAAAACACGCTGATTCCCATCCATGGGCTGGATTTAGAAGGCAATTGGGCTGGAGCCGGCCCCCGGGCCTTAGTTTACCTACCCATGTTCTAGGGACTGTGAACTACCTGTTTCTTGTTTGAGCTGAGAATTACCGTATTTTTCGCTCCATAGGGCGCACCGGACCATAGGGCACACCTAGTTTTTAGGGGGGGAAATAAAGGGGGGGGGAATTCCCGACCCCAGCCCCCAGAACAGGCAGCTATCCGCAAGCCTTCCGAGTGCAGCGGGAACTCCTGCTGCGCTCAGAAGGCTTGCAGATAGCTGCCTGAAGTCCCGGGAGCGCAGCGGGAGTTGGCGCTGCGCTCCCCGGGCTTCAGGCTTCAGGCTGCTTTCCGCAAGCCTTCGGAGCCCTGCGAGAACTCCCGCCGGGCTCCACAGGCTTGCGGAGAGCTGTCCGAAGCCTGGGGTGCACAGTGCCGCGCTCCCCAGGCTTCAGGCTGCAGGCAGCTATCTGCAAGCCTTCCCGCCGGGCTCCACAGGCTTGCGGAGATCTTCCTGAAGCCGGGAACGCGAGAGGGGTCGGTGTGCACCGACCCCTCCCGCTCTCCTGGCTTCAGCAAAAGCCTGCATTCGCTCCATAGGACGCACACACATTTCCCCTTCATTTTTGGAGGGGGAAAAGTGTGTCCTATAGAGCGAAAAATGTGGTATTAGGAGACCCCTACCAGAGCTAGCACCTTTAACAAACTACAGCTCCCAGGATACTTTAGGGAAGCTGTGGCTGTTAAAGCGGTACAAGAATGCTTTAAACAGATGGTGTGGATGTGATTCAATTTCATAATAGTGGGGAGGGGGTGAGAATAAAATCATGTCCTAATAGCAGAAGTAATTGGGAGACTGCAGAATCCTTACTTTCCTTCTCCCTGGTTTCTCTTATGACTATGATGAGAGAGAGAGGGGAAACCTACTAACTGATGTTCTGTTACTATGGCAAAATGCAGGGTGGTGTATTATTACATGAAGTCTATGATATATATCATATTGCCCAAGAAGACAATATATAATAATAAACAAGTGGAAGTCCATTGTAGTTATCAACGACAAATGCCAACTGACAAATGTGCAGGTTTGATCTTGCAAAGTTCTGAGCAATACTACCTTGGCTACAAATTGGGAGCATCTGAAATGGCTAGAATTATTTATAGCTGTCAGCACCCTTCGTACAAATGTTTCTGTCGGGTAAATCAGCCATTGAAGAGGGCCAGTTCTGCCTCAGAGCTTGAATAGATGCAGGGGTAATTTTCTCTTGCATGGGACAGATAAAATCAGTATCTGTTAAGAGTTCATTGTCTAAAGACTATTATTTCCTCTATCAGATGGATCACGACAGATTCCCTTGAATGATGAATTCCTCGCGGGCTCGCCACAGGCAGACCTTTCACCAAGAGAGGTCATAGTCTCTGTTTTTATCCCTTTCTCCAAAGAAGTAAGTTGTGTGTTTGTTTGTTTGTGTCTGTATGTTTTCCTCCCCACCCCTCCAAACACAAGATGCTTTCTGCACCATGGAACACTTACGTTGGGCAAGACAATATTTGTATCAAAATCTCAACATAAATTAGTCCATGCAGGCACATAAATGGCAGGTCAACACATTGCTGGAGAGAGAGGGAACATATTTCCAAGTATTCATCTACCAGTAAAAAAATCACATGTAAATTGCCTAGGGATCAGTGAGGGTGGGAAGTTTAATGAAAGACACTTTGCTCCCTGTTGCTCATTTATTTGTTTATTATATTTATCATCTGGTTTTCAGTTAGAAAATTGACACCTCAAATGGCCTACACCCTATAACAATTAAAATCCTACACAAAATTCGCAGAAAGGACAAAATAGCAGTCATACTTCACTAAATCAATATGCCAATACATAAAAAGCATGCATTGAAAACAGTCAATAAAGCTGCATTTAATAAAATGGGTAGTCTTCTCCAAATATATTCAGGGGAGACCAACATTTTTTTTTAAAATTGTAACTCTTGAGTCCCTTTCGCTCTCACTTGGATTCAACCTTCCGACTCTACAATTCTATGATTCCTTGATTCTATATTAGCTCTGGAAAGTTCAGATCAGTTTATTTCTTACTAGAATTTGCATATAACAAATTCCTCAAGCATGTCTCGATGCGCACACTCATTAACTTTTGTCCCACTGGGCACATAGGTATTGCAGGTTTCTGCAGAACTACAAAAATATGCTAAACCTGTGAGCAATGTTGATTGCATATGTGCCATGGGTAGTAATATTTCCTTCACCAGTAAGCAGCCACATTGCCCTCCCCATCTCTCTAGAGAAGCTTCCCTCAACCTGATGCCCTTGGGATGTTGGACTGCAACTCTCATCCCTGACCAGGCTGGTGCTGATGGGAACTTTAGACCAAAACATCTGGAGACTGGGAAAGGCTGCTGGAGATGAATGATATCCAGATTTCTTGGATGGCTGAATGGCCCATGTGATGCCATAGTTATCAACTCCCTTCTTTAATCCACTCCTATACAGCAAGAATGAAACGACAACCGAGTGAGGTTGAGTTTGATAGGAAGTATAGTCTATATCAGGTGCCCCAGAGTTGTTGAGCTTTTCAGGGGGATCGATCAGGAGCATCCCGGAGATCTAATCTACCTGTTGGACGTGCCTTTAAAGACATGGATATTAACAACCAACCACATGTGCATTGGGACGCGGGTGGTTAAACCACAGAGTCTAGGACTTGCTGATCAGAAGGTCGGCGGTTCGAATCCCCACGACGGGGTGAGCTCCCATTGCTCGGTCCCAGCTCCTGCCAACCTGGCAGTTAGAAAGCACGTCAAAGTGCAAATAGATAAATAGGTACCGCTCCGGCAGGAAGGTAAACGGCGTTTCTGTGCACTGCTCTGGTTCGCCAGAAGCGGCTTAGTCATGCTGGCCACATGACCCAGAAGCTGTACGCCGGCTCCCTCGGCCAATAAAGCGAGATAAGCGCCGCAACCCCAGAGTCTGTCGCAACTGCACCTAATGGTCAGGTGTCCCTTTACCTTTTTACATGTGCATTGCCCTATGTATACATGAGCTAGGATGGCAACATCTTCCCAGCGAGTTTATGATGTAGTCTATTGTTTGGCACATATATGTATGATGATTGAAGGTGACAATCTGTCAGGGTGAAATTCCACATTACATTGTCCATATGCCCTTAAAAAGCATGGCCACTTCCATTTTGAAGAAAATCCATTTTGGGACTCCAATCTGGAATAGATCCTTGATCTAGATCAGGGCCCTGCAATGTCCCACAACAAAATTCTCCCCTGTCTGCTGTTTTACTCCTGAATGTGTTTCTTGTAGTAAACTGTACGCATTTAAGGGCAAACAGTTGCCTGTGGAGAGAGCGATTTTCAGAGGGAAACAGGAGCAGGGCCCAGACTGGGAACACATTCCAGACTGAAGCTTTGCACGTTATTTCCTTCCAAAATAAAAGTGGCAACTACACTATATATATTTTTGTTGTTGTTTAGTCGTTTAGTCGTGTCCGACTCTTCGTGACCCCATGGACCAGAGAACGCCAGGCACTCCTGTCCTCCACTGCCCCCCGCAGCTTGGTCAGACTCATGCTGGTAACCTCGAAAACACTATCCAACCATCTCGTCCTCTGTCGCCCCCTTCTCCTTGTGCCCTCCATCTTTCCCAACATCAGGGTCTTCTCCAGGGAGTCTTCTCTTCTCATGAGGTGGCCAAAGTACTGGAGCCTCAGCTTCACAATCTGTCCTTCCAGTGAGCACTCAGGGCTGATTTCCTTCAGAATGGAGAGGTTTGATCTTCTTGCAGTCCATGGGACTCTCAAGAGTCTCCTCCAGCACCATAATTCAAAAGCATCAATTCTTCGGCGATCAGCCTTCTTTATGGTCCAGCTCTCACTTCCATACATCACTACTGGGAAAACCATAGCTTTAACTATACGGACCTTTGTTGGCAAGGTGATGTCTCTACTTCTCAAGATGCTGTCTAGGCCTGTCATTGCCCTTCTCCCAAGAAGCAGACGTCTTTTAATTTCGTGGCTGCTGTCACCATCTGCAGTGATCATGGAGCCCAAGAAAGTAAAATCTCTCACTGCCTCCATTTCTTCCCCTTCTATTTGCCAGGAGGTGATGGGACCAGTAGCCATGATCTTCGTTTTTTTGATGTTGATCTTCAGACCATATTTTGCACTCTCCTCTTTCACCCTCAATAAAAGGTTCTTTAATTCCTCCTCACTTTCTGCCATCAAGGTTGTGTCATCTGCATATCTGAGGTTGTTGATATTTCTTCCGGCAATCTTAATTCCGGCTAGGGATTCATCCAGCCCAGCCTTTCGCATGATGAATTCCGCATATAAGTTAAATAAGCAGGGAGACAAAATGCAGCCTTGTCGTACTCCTTTCCCAATTTTGAACCAGTCAGTTGTTCCATATCCAGTTCTAACTGTAGCTTCTTGTCCCACATAGAGATTTCTCAGGAGACAGATGAGGTGATCAGGCACTCCCATTTCTTTAAGAACTTGCCATAGTTTGCCATGGTCGACACAGTCAAAGGCTTTTGCATAGTCAATGAAGCAGAAGTAAATGTCTTTCTGGAACTCTCTAGCTTTCTCCATAATCCAGCGCATGTTTGCAATTTGGTCTCTGGTTCCTCTGCCTCTTCTAAATCCAGCTTGCACTTCTGGGAGTTCTCGGTCCACATACTGCTTGAGCCTTCCTTGTAGAATTTTAAGCATAACCTTGCTAGCGTGAGAAATTAGTGCAATTGTGCGATAGTTGGAGCATTCTTTGGCACTGCCCTTCTTTGGTATTGGGATGTAGACTGATCTTCTCCAATCTTCTGGCCACTGCTGAGTTTTCCAAACTTGCTGGCATATTGAGTGTAGCACCTTAACAGCATCATCTTTTAAAATTTTAAATAGTTCAGCTGGAATACCATCACTTCCACTGGCCTTGTTATTTGCAGTGCTTTCTAAGGCCCATTTGACTTCACTCTCCAGGATGTCTGGCTCAAGGTCAGCAACTACACTACCTGGGGTATATGAGACATCCGTTTCTTTCTGGTATAATTCCTCTGTGTATTCTTGCCACCTCTTCTTGATGTCTTCTGCTTCTGTTAGGTCCTTTCCACTTTTGTCCTTTATTATGGAAATCTTTGTACACAACAAAAAAGAAAAAACACAGAAAAATGCACAAAACACAAAAAGTAGATAAAAATAAAAGAGAAAGAAAAAATCCATTATTCTTTTTCTAACTTTGAAGCTCATATCCTTATTTTCTTGACCTCCTCACACCTCCCCTTTTTGTATTCCCATTTACATAATCAAGTCAGCAAATCCTTACCCTCTTTCCATTTATCATCTTTAACTTTGTACCTTAACATATCACAACTCCAATATTTTCATCCATGAATTCATTTTTGCATACTCTTTCTAACTTTGTCACTAATACCACTTATTTTTAATCCAACCTCATTTTAACATTCATAAATTTTACAGTGTTTCTGTAGATAGTCTTTAAATTTCCTCCAGTCCTCTTTCACCAGCTCTTCTCCCAGGTCTTGGATTCTGCCAGTCATTTCCGCCAGTTCCATGTATTCAATTACTTTCATCTGCCATTCTTCCAGGGTGGGTAGATCTTGTGTCTTCCAATACTTTGCGATGAGTATTCTTGCTGCTGCTGTAGCGTACATAAAAAAGGTTCTATCCTTCTTTGGCACCAATTGGCCGACCATGCCCAAGAGAAAGGCCTCTGGTTTCTTCAGGAAGGTGTACTTAAACACCTTTTTCATTTCATTATAGATCCTTTCCCAGAAAGCCTTAATCTTTGGGCACGTCCACCAAAGGTGAAAGAATGTACCTTCAGTCTCTTTACATTTCCAACATTTATTATCGGGCAAATGATAAATTTTTGGCAACTACACTTTTTATAAAAACCACGAATAATGTAACATGTAATTTGACCTTTACTGACTGTTTCACGGAAGTCTCTTTATGTATAATGTCACCCTACAGCTACTAGCATGATGAGGCCAGTAAAATAACCCAATTTCTCCTTCTTGCATCTGCCAGGATGAATTTGTGTCAGCATTCCGGCAGGCTGAGCGCCGAAAAAATGCATTGTCTGTGACAAATTCTTCAATGAGAGTCCTTTTCCAGCCAGGCACTAGTGTCATCGAGGACATGGCTATTTTATATGGTGGCATTGGTCCTACCACAGTGAGCGCAAGAAACACCTGTCAGAAGCTCATTGGAAGGTACATTGACTGTACCATTTGTCATTATATAGGAATAGCTGTTTCTTGCTTTTGGAGGAGCTTGGGGCAGAATCTAGAACCTAGGAAAATTAAACTCTCTCTGTACTTAAACCTTGTCTGCAAGTAGTAATGAAAAACTTTTTCTTTTAAAAGGTGGGCAAATGTCTTCATTTCAAAATTGGTTTATATCATGTCAGAATGCTGCTCTTAAAAACTAACAAACAAAAGCACCTCTCCAACATTTCACCAAACCACACTGGAGTGGAAGTGGAGAAGAATTGCAATTTCTGTGAATATGAATTTGGGATGAAATTTAAGAGAACAATTATACATATCAGTTTTCTGGGAATTTTTTTCATTCTGTGGTCCCAGGGAATTGTAGGACTAGATGTCATGTAATTCAGTTCCCTGAAGTGCGGCAAGATCATTCAATCATTTTTTTCATTTATTACCCAACCTTCTCCCTAAGGTTCCAGGGCAGGTTACAACATTAAAACACCATGTTAAATAAAAGAAATCCTTCCACACTCTTATGTATTTGGGTTAAGTTTTAGAGAAGTTTTTAATATTTAATGCTGTATTGTTTTTAACACTCAATTGGGAGCTGCCTGGAGTGGCTGGGGAAACTCAGCCAGATGGGTGGGGTATAAATATATTATTATTATTATTATTATTATTATTATTATTATTATTGATGATGATGACACAAATCTTAACTGCATCGTTCCTTATTAGTCAAGTCATGACCTATGTACATCTTCATATCCTGCTTGTGAGTTTCTCAAGGCATCTTATCTGACTGGTCACTGTTAGAAACTGATTGTTCTGATCAACGACTTTAAGTGTTTTATCCATATGTTCCTAATGCTCACTGTGGAAGATGTAGGCTGGGTCACCAGCACCAATGTCCTGTTCTTCCATATTAAGATTAGCTGTGACTGGTTCATATTATGCAATCTATTTTCCTACCATAGAAATGACCTATTTTGAATAATATTATTTATCAGTTCCTAAGTAACCTGAAATGAAATCCCATCTGTTGAGTTTTCTTGTGGCAAAGTGTACTTCATTATCAAAGTTAATAAATGCATTTGGAAACCTTTTTCTCCTCGCCCCTTCAAAACTCTGCATATACATATCTATCGTTTGCTAAAATAAACTTATTTGGTTGTATTATTTCTCCCCCCAGCAACTGGGATGAAGAGATGCTGAATGAAGCTTGCAGGCTAATTCTTGAAGAAATCATCCTCTCTCCTTCAGCCCCGGGCGCAAAAGTGGAATACAGGCGAACTCTGCTTGTCAGCTTCTTCTTCAGATTTTATCTGCAAGTGCTACAAGGTTTAAAGAACATGGTAAATAACACCCCAAAGAACAAAGTAAGGCAATAACTTTAAGAATGTCACAAAATGGCGCCCAAGCCTTTGAGGTTCTCCAGAGCTCTTCATCAAGCTGGGTATTAAGCAAAGGGGGGGGGGGGAGAAAATAATAATCACCCTTCCTATTTGAGTAGAAAGCCTTATACCTTTCCACTCCAGTCTCCAGCAACTGTTCCCATGTGGTATGGGAAATAGCTCTGCTGTAAATCAAGCTGATATTAAAGGCACAAGAGCAAGTCTGGCCTTATTTTGGGGGTAAGACATTAGTAATTGAGCTAGGTACATATTCACACGGTGCTTATGGCACACATGCCTCTGAATACAAGTGGCTTGCAACACATATAAGAGGGTGCCATTGTCTTGCCTACTTTCCATAGGCACCCAGTTGACCACTATGAGAACAGAATTCTGGACCAGATGGACCTTTTGTCTGATCCAACAAGGCTTTTCTTGCGTTCACTATAGGTGGATAAGAAATAAACTATCCCTCCTCTTAAAAACAATGTTCCTCCTACTTTCCTGCCTCTACCAAAGATCATTGTTTCCATTAACAATTTTTACACACCGTTTTTTCTGCACCTATGTAGAAAAATTGTCTTACGTACAGCAGGCCTTTCTTCCTATGTAATAGATGCCATGCTGATTTCATTCAGCCCGTTCTTCATGTTGGCTCGAATACAACTTTTTACAAAAATTAAAAAGTTTGCTAAAATGTTATAAGTAGAGATTTTGCTTATATGACTGGAAACCTCCCCACGTGAAATTTGTGTAGAAATGACACACCAGAAGTAGTTGTGCAAGTCATATCTTAATTTCAGCACCCTGGTAGTACATATTTGGGCAATGAATTCCCATTATATGGTTGCTTGCCCCTGAAGAATTTCTTGGGAAAAATTGATGTAATATATAATTAATTTGTCTTCCCACAGAATCCATCTAAGTATCCTGACTTGCCAAAGAAATATGCCAGTGCTTTAGGCGAGTTCCGTGAGAAACCACCTCAGGGTATGCAAATATACCAGGTCAGTGAGATTGTTTTCATTGCTTTCCATCATCTAACATTAACATTCCTGTCAATGCTATCATGTTAACCCACACTTCTCCAAGTATAATGGGTTGTATTCAACTGAGATCTACCCAGAGTAGGCCCACTGAAATTAATGCTTCTAAGTTACTCATGGAGGACGCGGTTGGCGCTGTGGGTTAAACCACAGAGCCTAGGACTTGCCGATCAGAAGGTCGGCGGTTCGAATCCCCGCGACGGGGTGAGCTCCTATTGTTCGGTCCCTGCTCTTGCCAACCTAGCAGTTCGAAAGCACGTCAAAGTGCCAGTAGATAAATAGGTACCGCTCCGGCGGGAAGGTAAATGGCATTTCTGTGCGCTGCTCTGGTTCGCCAGAAGTGGCTTAGTCATGCTGGCCACATGACCCGGAAGCTGCACACCGGCTCCCTCGGCCAATAAAGCGAGATGAGCGCTGCAACCCCAGAGTCGGTCACGACTGGACCTAATGGTCAGGGGTCCTTACCTTTAAGTTACTCATATCCATTAAGTTCAATAGGTCTGGTCTCAGTACTTAGCATGGCTTACCACCCAGTGATCTGTGACTTAACTAATTGATTAAGTGGTTTACACCAGTAAAAATATAAAACAAAGCAATAGAATACAAATCAGGTATAATGAAAACAATTCCTTGACTCCGACACACAGAAGAAAAATCATCATGACATTGTTGTTCAATTCCATAAAATTCCAGCTGTGAAAAAGCAACAAACAAATCTTCGGCTCAGCCCACCTCCAAAAACTTGCCAGAAGAGGTGTATCTTGACCTGTTTCCTAAATGAGTATAGGGAAGTGGCCAGATGCACCCCCAGTGGGGAATTACATAGATGCAAAGCCACCATTGAAAAGGCCCTTTCCCAGGACCCTGTGCTATGTACTTCTCCCTGCACAGGAACCACTGCAGATCTCAAGGTATGGGCAAGCTTGGATGGGAGCAGTCATTCTCTCAGCTACATGAGACCCGGGTCATTCAGGGATTTAAACAGAAGTGTAAGCACCTTGAATTGGGCCTGGAACTCAGCTGCCAACCAATGTAGCTGTTGTAAAATAGGGGTTAAATACACTCAAGCCACTACCCCGACCAGCACCTGGCTGTCGTATTTTGCTCTAATTGCAGTTTATTGACCTTTTTCAAAGGCAGCCCCACACAGAGTACAATTCAGGCGTCTATGACCGAGAACAATACAGTGGTGCCTCTGGTTACGTACTTAATTCGTTCCAGAGGTCCGTTCTTAACCTGAAAGTGTTCTTAACCTAATCCAGTAGTAAATTAATATACATACATACATACATACATACATACAAATAAATAAATAAATAAATCAGATCACCAAAAAAACCAGGATCTCAGCAACAAAATGTCAACATGGAAGCAAGGAGACAGAATATCACTCTAAGCCCAAAGGCCCAGTGAAACATAATGCTTTTAAGGAGAGTCAGAAAACCTGCAGTATAGAAGCCCATATGAATCTCTTGCAGGGAGAGTTCCACAATCTAGACACTACTGCTAAAAAGATCCTGCCTGATGTCACCATTAATTGAACCACTGAAAGTGGTGGGACATAGAGCAGGGTCTCCATTGGTTATCTCAAGGATTAGGCAGATTCATGTGGTAGAAAGTTGCCTTCCATAATACCAAGGATACTAATTGAAAATATTTACATGTACTAACAAAAAATGTATATTTGGCCAAATAGCTTGACTGGTCCTCCTATATAAGCCAATATGGAATCAGAGCTTTGGGTACAGATAGTAACATGGTACAAGTTCTGGACCCAACGTTCAGCCTGTACAAACTGAAATACAACCATGTTGTCACCATATAATTTTAGTAGGATTTTCTGAGTAATACTCAGTAATCTAATGAACCATCTGTATAGTAAATGTCTCTACCATATGACAGGATGTAGACCCTCATCAGCCTCCTCAGGACCCAGTGGGGCGTCCCATCATGCACCAGTCTGGTATTAAACATACCACCGGTGAAGCAGACTATGTCGACGACATGCCTCCAGAGGAAGGGCAGCTCTACATGGCTGTGGTCACCAGCACATGCGCCCACGCAAAGATTCTGTAAGTAACAAGAAGGAATGTGCGTGAGGAAAGTGTGGCAGTAGAACGTGGAAAGGAGGACATATTTTAACAGATGCTGGTCATGCTTTGAATCTTGGTTTGGTTTACTTCAGGAGTGGGCTGGAATGCAAGTTTGCTTGCAAACGTAGGGGAAAAGAGGAGGGCATGACATACAGCTCTTTTAAATAAGAGTGGAGTGCTCTGGAAGTGCTAATTCAGTGCATCCAACACACAAGGCTGATATCCACACCCAGTTCTGCCATTAAGGACAGTGAGGCAGCTGCCTGAAGCAGCCGATTTGGAGTGTCATGAAAGGGTGGCAAATGGTTTGCTGGTTAATTTATTACAGTGGTACCTCGGGTTAAGTACTTAATTCGTTCCGGAGGTCCGTTCTTAACCTGAAACTGTTCTTAACCTGAAGCACCACTTTAGCTAATGGGGCCTCCTGCTGCTGCCGGAGCATGATTTCTGTTCTCATCCTGAAGCAAAGTTCTTAACCCGAGGTACTATTTCTGAGTTAGCGGAGTGTGTAACCTGAAGTGTATGTAACCTGAAGCGTATGTAACCCGAGGAACCACTGTATTGTTGTGTTTAAACTCTCAGGGACAGGGTGCGGGGGGGGAGGCGTGCTTGGGGGTCTTTTCTGCCTCAAATTACTTGACCAGATGGGCACTCTTCAACTTGATTTGAGAGAGGGGATGGCATGGGGGACGGCACCATTTATTGTCCTGCAAAATGTGTAGGGTAGGGTTACCAGACGTCCCCAGTTCCTGGGGAAAGTCCCTGGATTTGCAAATCTGCCCCCGGAATGTCCCCAGATTTGCAAATCTCTCCCCGGGAAACGTGGCAGCGGCAGCCTCAGCAGCCTGGAGCCCAGCCTGGTAGCACAGTTGGCTCTGGCTGGCTTCAGGAGCTGCTTGCTGCCATGGCGCCTGCCATTTTTCCTCGCCAGAAGTCCCCATATGATGTGTTGCGCACAAGACACATAATATGGGGACTTCCGGGAGGCAAACTGGTGGGCGCCATGGCAGCGAGCAGCTCCTGAAGCCAGCCAGAGCCAACTGCGCTACCAGGCTGGCTCCAGGCTGTTGATTGCCGCTGCCACTGCTGAAGGGGAACCAGGGATGTCCAGCGGTACAGATCTCCTGGCCCCTCCCCCCTTTGTTTTGACTGATCGGGGGAGGCTAGGGAGTTGCGAGCGGCCGGCTGTTGCCCAGTTTTTAAAAAACTCTGCACATTTATGTTTCACAGGGTGCAAAAGAAGGGCTTTTCACCTTTATACAATATGCATGTGTGCTTGGGCTCAGGATCTTTTGCCTCACCATCCCCACTACTGACTCCCTGTTGTTACTCAGCTTCAAAAAAAAGGGGGGGCCCTGGATTCATTGAAAAAAATCTGGTAACCCTGACCTGCACATACATGTATCAGCTGCCTGCCTGTATTGCAGTTAGGGGTGATTTCACACATATACAGATACCAGTGAAGATAGTACCAAGAGGTTTTTAAGACTAAATACATTGGATTGTTTCACTATCTGTTTCTAGCTGCAGAAATACTAGCTGTGCACAACTTAGGCACGTAGGGAAAAAGCGCATGTTTACTTTAGCCCCTGAATGTTTATTTCTTAAAACCGTTTATTTATTTAATTCATCTTGCCATCATGTTTGATCACTGCGACCCATTGGAACAAAAGTGTTCTATTTATCTCTCCTTCCCAGATCCATTGATGTGTCAGAGGCCTTAGAAGAACCAGGGGTGGTTGCCGTGGTAACAGCAGCTGATATTCCAGGGCATAATGGTGATGGAAAAGAGGAAGTTTTTGCTAGCGAAGAGGTATTTTCTGAGCTTTTTGCCTTCCTATCCAACATCTAAAGGGACGCGGGTGGCGCTGTGGGTAAAACCTCAGCGCCTAGGACTTGCCGATCGCATGGTCGGCGGTTCGAATCCCCGCGGCGGGGTGAGCTCCCGTCGTTCAGTCCCAGCTCCTGCCCACCTAGCAGTTCAACAGCACAATTAAGTGCAAGTAGATAAATAGGTACCGCTTTATAGCGGAAAGGTAAACGGCGTTTCTGTGTGCTGCTCTGGTGCCGGTTCGCCGGAGCAGCTTCGTCACGCTGGCCACGTGACCTGGAAGTGTCTGCGGACAGCGCTGGCTCCCGGCCTCTAGAGTGAGATGAGCGCACAACCCTAGAGTCTGTCAAGACTGGCCCGTACAGGCAGGGGTACCTTTACCTTTTATCCAACATCTACTCAGAGATAAGGAGGCCCAGAACTGTACCCTCAAAATATTTTTTTCTTTATCAAAGGCAGACATTTACAATTCCTTGGGCATGACTAGCCCACTAGAACCGAGTTGCTTTGGAGGAAAACACTAACAAACTTTCAGAGGAAGGAAAGTAATTACTAGCTGTAGCATCTTTAATCACCTCCTGGGCAGGAAAAGTCAAATAGTGAAAATCTCAGTTCTAGACAACCCTTAAATGTGCAAGAGGCCCCACAGTGTCTGTGTCTGAATCATTGTTTGAAGGATCCATGAATGCATGATTAAAGCATAAATGTATTTTAAAGGCTTGTGTTCAACATAGCACTGAGGCTAAGACTGCAAACGCGAAGGTTTTCCTTGTGCAGCAGAAACTCTTCTCCCTCTGCATCCCACTAAATCTGTTCTGGGGACTCTCCCAACCCTCCAGAGCAAATTTGGGAATGGTATGGGGCACACATTGGGGGAGAAGAGGTGAATTCCCATTATGCTGGGACCTTTAGCATATGCACTCTATCATAGAGCTATAACCCTTGGAGATAGGATCCTGCAATTAGAACTCCTTAGACTAACCCTGTATGGTGGGTCAATATTATTAACCCATATATCAGATGGATGTACTGGGCTATTTAAGGCCACCTATTTGGGTATGTGGTAGAGATTACTTTTGAGTTGGGAATTTGAAATTCGCTGCCTCTTAGCCACTGTCCCATAAAATTCAGACACAAGCCCAATCTTCACCCCTTAATTGTCATGAATTTGAAAAGATCGTTTAAAAAAATCAAATGTTTATGTTGGTCCTCAGTCATTCTATATACTTTATATTTTTTGGTCTCCAATATGTATACCCTTTTTTAAAAAAACAAACAAAACCCTAGCTACTTGAAAGCAAATTACCATATTTTTTGCTCTATAAGACTCACTTTTTCCCTCCTAAAAAGTAAGGGGGAATGTGTGTGCATCTTATGGAGCGAATGCAGGCTGCGCAGCTATCCTAGAAGCCAGAACAGCAAGAGGGATTGCTGCTTTCACTGCGCAGCGATCCCTCTTGCTGTTCTGGCTTCTGAGATTCAGAATATTTTTTTTCTTGTTTTCCTCCTCCAAAAACTGGGTGCGTCTTATGGTCTGGTGCGTCTTATAGAGCAAAAAATACAGTAATTTATCCACTCTTGTATGGAAGTCTTCTGCTTAAACAGATAAACTGGAAGCGCTACATGATACATGCTAAATACTTCATATTTACTTAAGATAAATGCCACGTATATATACTTTACCAGTGGCTTTCATTGGCAAACCTCTGACATATCCACTTGTCAGCTGGTCATTGCAGAGAATTCTGAGGAGTCTTCTAGGGTGGGCCCTCAGTTCAGTTGAGGTCAGAGATTACTCAAGACACGAGACATGCAAATTAGAATATGCCCACCCTTCCTCTGTGCCTGTACATTGAAGAAGAAGGTTGGTAGTGGTAAGCAATCTGCCATTCAGGGCAATTCACCTACTGTTACTAATATCCTCACTGTGCTTGAAAAGCTTCCAGAGGACCCCAGGATAAGTCTCTGGAACATGGTTTGAAACCCAAAGCCTAAGCATGAAATCTATCAAAGTACATTAAACAACCACGTTGTTGTTCTGTATAGTAAAGCCATTCCATTTCTGTTGGTCGGGTGTCATGCAGGTACTATATATCGGCCACATTATCTGCGGTGTGGTTGCAGAATCCTACGAGTGCGCAAAGCGAGCCAGAAGAAAAGTGAAGATAGAGTACCAAGAACTGGAACTGATCCTGACCATTGAGGTAAGAAATCAGCCTCTCATTGGTGAAGCTTCAAGAGGTACTTTACTTGCACTCTAACTATTGGAATAGATAAGAACAGTGCTTTTTTCCGGGGGGACGCATACCCCTAAACATCTTGTGAATCTTTGTACTTTTGCCCATTTACTGTATTCATTTTCCCCGATTTGAACTAGAAAATGGTGTGTTTTTCTGAGTCAAAATGCGAGTACCCATAAACATATTTAAAGAAAAAAAGCACTGGATAAGAACATTAGAAAAGCCAGGGCAATGGCCCAGCTAGTCAGTGGTACCTCGGGTTAAGTACTTAATTCGTTCCGGAGGTCCGTTCTTAACCTGAAACTGTTCTTAACCTGAAGCACCACTTTAGCTAATGGGGCCTCCTGCTGCTGCTGCGCCGCCGGAGCATGATTTCTGTTCTCATCCTGAAGCAAAGTTCTTAACCCGAGATACTATTTCTGGGTTAGCGGAGTCTGTAACCTGAAGCGTATGTAACCTTAAGCGTATGTAACCCGAGGTACCACTTTAAAGCCCAAAGTCAGGAATAAAAATAGCAGCCCTCTGTGGCTGCCTGCTTCATAGTATTCAAAGACATCCCAAAGGGCGAGCCAAAGGCATCTTGTACCTGAGGCAAAGAAGTGGCAAACACACACCTGCGTAGGATCTGCATGACCTTTCAGTCTTAAGGATACTATTAGAACATGCAATACCCTGGTTTGACAGCCCATAGATTAACACTGATAGCATTCAGATGACCATATATTTAAAGCTGTGTTGCATTTTGGCTACACCCCTCCCCATCAGCCACCCCAAACTCATGCCTTTGTGCAAGCGAACAAACAAGCCAGGAAGGATTTCACCAACTACAGTTCTCCATTTTGTCTGAACCAAGAAACTATGGCATCGGAACAAGTCAGGACATTAAGCCAAACTGATGCTTCGGCCCAGTATACCTGAAGGAACGTCTCCACCCCCATCGTTCTGCCCGGACGCTGAGGTCCAGCACCGAAGGCCTTCTGGTGGTTCCCTCATTGCGAGAAGCAAAGCTACAGGGAACTAGGCAGAGGGCCTTCTAGGTAGTGGCTCCCACCCTGTGGAATGCCCTCCCATCAGATGTTAAAGAGATAAACAACTACCTGACATTCAGAAGACATCTTAAGGCAGACCTGTTCAGGGAAGTTTTTAATGTATGACATATTAGTGTCTTTTTGGTCTTTGTGGAAGCCACCCAGAGGTACTGGGGAAACCCAGCCAGATGGGTGGGGTACAAATAAATTATTATTATTATTATTATTATTATTATTATTATTATTATTGTATTGCAGCTTGTTCAGATGAGCTTGAATCATCCAAATATGGCCACTGTGTGCATGTATTTTATAGTTAGGTTGTTCTGCCATCTCTTGAATCAGACATGTGTCTTTGAGAAAGAGGCAATGTCCATAAGTATACAGTAGTCTCCTTTCACCAATGTCAGGATGGCAGAGTACATACAAATGTATTTAGCATTTGTAGAGTACCTCAGACCATTTAGTGCACTTTGCATTCAGCAGGCGAGGGGAACCTGTAGCCCTACAGATGTTGTTGGACTACAACTCCCATCATCTGTATCCATTGGCCATATTGGCTGTTGGGAGTTGGAGCCTAGTGACATCTGAAGGGTCACAGTTCCCCACCCGTGGCATATAGTATCTCAGCAACCTTTAAAACAACCTATAAGATGTCAGTATCATTATCCGCATGTGATAGATTGTGGGGTAAGGTGGTTGAGCGATATTGGTTCCCTTGAAGACGCCTAGTAAATTCATGGCTGAGGCTCAAAGCTTAACACTCTGATTACTGTGCTACACCTCCAGCTGTTTCTGGATGAAATATGTTCCCCATTCTCACAGGTATCACTCATGTAATAATACTCACTAGGGAGCCGCAAAAGTAGATACAACTTTCAAAGAACAATACCAGAATGGGGGTTGAACAGAACACCAAATGCCTTCACCATAACATGAAAAAGGGCAGATTTTAGGATGCCTGAGACAGACCAAGGGTCTTTTTTAAATGTATTTGTTTATTATTTATTTCTGGAGATAGTTCTTTCCCATACAGCACTTTGGACACAGATCTTTGAACAACAGGGATTTGATGAACAGGAAAAGAACCTATTGTTTACTTTCTGATCAGGCATGAGCCAACTCCTTAGAGTAAAATCAGTGCAACTATACTGGGAAAGAATATCAGTGCATCTGAAAGAACTGTAAGATGGTAGTGGTGAGGACGACATAGTGCTTTGTGTTCTGGGACTGAATGCTGTGTTTCCTCCTATTTTTTCAGGAAGCAGTTAAGCATAAGTCATTCTTGACAGAAGAAAAGAAAATAGAAAGAGGAAACGTTACAGAATCATTTAAGAATGTTGAGAACATCATTGAAGGTAGGGTGATATCAGTAATGGATGGGGTTCTCGTGACATAGCAGCAAGCAGGTTCAGTCTATCTGTTTGTTTTTGTTTAGTCGTTTAGTCGTGTCCACCTCTTCGTGACCCCCTGGACCAGAGCACGCCAGGCACTCCTGTCTTCCACTGCCTCCCGCAGTTTGGTCAAACTCATGCTGGTAGCTTCGAGAACACTGTCCAACCATCTCGTCCTCTGTCGTCCCCTTCTCCTTGTGCCCTCCATCTTTCCCAACATCAGGGTCTTTTCCAGGGAGTCTTCTCGTCTGTCGGTTTACATTTCATTTAAATTGATCACAGATTGGGGAAAAAAAAAAATTGATCACAGATTGGTATGATTACTGGGTGACAACTGTACCATGAGCACTCCTTATGCAGAAAACATAGCTGTGTGAATCAGAGATGGGGAAGACTTTCGATTCAGTTCTTCTTCTTTTTATTTTATTTTATTTTATTTTATTTTATTTTATTTTATTAATTACCTTCTAAGGCACAATCTCAAGGCGATTTACACATAAAATAATTTAAAACGGTAAAAACACAAAAACAACAAATACATTTAAAACAATAGTAAAACCCTAAGAAGTGGACACTCGTGGCAAAGATCCATTTATCCATGTCATGGACTGGTTGGCTACAGAGGAATGGTGAGATGAACCAGCTGGGAAGCCACCAAGGCAGGCATCCCCAAACTCGGCCCTCCAGATGTTTTGAGACTACAGTTCCCATCATCCCTGACCACTGGTCCTGTTAGCTAGGGATGATGGGAGTTGTAGTCCCAAAACATCTGGAGGGCCTAGTTTGGGGATGCCTGCACCAAGGGAAGAAGGCTCAGAGCCCAGGGAGTGATGGTGGGACAACAACGAGCGGTCAGAGGGAGAAGACTGGGAAGAGGAGGTGTTGGAAGCTGAAGAGGTAACAGGGTTTAGTGAGTAGGAAGAGTCTGTAGCAGAGAGTCTGTGGCTTGCTGCCCCGTCCCCCCGCCCCCCCAGCCTGGCTCTGCTGTCCAGGTAAAACACAATACACTTAGATATCTTCACAATAGGGGTGCATGGATCAGTCTGCTTTTGGTCTGTGTTAATTCTGCATGTTTTCATTTTAAAAAACCCCAGTTTTGTTCTTTTTTGCTGTAATCTGTGGTTTAAAAAACCAACAAAACAGCATGAAAATTTGTATTTCTGTATGCATTTTCTCACAAAATACACATTTCTAACATATTTTTTCTCTAAATTCTCATTTCTATATAGCCTAAAACACAAATTGCACCATAAAATTGGGAGGCCAAAATCCACAGGATAGCTGACCTTTGTAGGGAACCAATTCCTCAAGCACCCCAGCATTATAAACGGCTCCCTTATTATTCTCAGACATGAAAAACCACCACTCAGATGTAAGCCCTATTGAACTCAATGGGGCATACTACCAGGAATGAGGATTGCAGCCTATTCCACCACCACCCCCAGTTTTGTAAAATATTTTTATTGTTATTTTCACACAGAAAGAGAAATACTCTAGTCTGAAAAGCTGCATAGCACACCACCTCAGCTCCAAGAAGAAGGAGAATTAAAAGCACTGTGGATGCCCTGAAGAGAAAATAAAAACTGAAAGCCTTTCCTAAAGCTAGACAGACACACAGTCGTACCTTGGTTGTCGAACGCCTTGGTATTCGGACGTTTTGGCTCCTGAACACCGCATACCCGGAAGTGAGTGTTCTGGTTTGCGAACGTTTTTTGGAAGCCAAATGTCCAACAGGGCTTCTGTGGCTTCTGATTGAGTGCAGGAAGCTCCTCCAGGCAATCGGAAGCCGCACCTTGGTTTTCGAACCATTTTGGGAGTCAAATGGACTCCCGGAATGGATTAAGTTCGACAACCAAGGTACGACTGTATAAACTCATCAGCTCCTCTCTTGTCTACACCAGTCTAGTCCTCTGAGTAGCTTTTCATATTTTATTTTGTTTGGGGCTCTTCTTGGTTGCCCTTCAGTGCCTCTCTACCAATCTGTTTGCTGTTCCTGCTCTCCCCTTTTATGAAGCCTACAGGCTAAGACATGCGATGAAGTGTCACGTAGTATAGTGAGGTACAAATCTAATCAAATTAGCAATGCAATTGTTTTTTAACAGGCGAAATCCACGTCGGAGGGCAGGAGCATTTTTACCTGGAAACAGACGGTGTGTTTGTCGTTCCAAGAAAAGAGGATAAGGAAATGGATGTATACACGTCTACCCAATATGGTTCGAAAGTCCAGGTGAGGCAACTCAAGTCTTTGACTGCTAGCGGTGTGGGGAAACTCCACAACTGTTTCAGCAGTACACACAAGATGGACCCCACTGGCACAAAAGAGTCTTAAACTGGATGTAATCAGTTGTTGATGTTTGTAATTAAAAACAATAGCATTTGTATTGTTACAAAAGTTAGGTGCCACCCCCACTCTCTGCAAGATTCTGGGGATTCCGGGCACTCACCCAGGGTCATTGTTCCTTTGGTAGCTGCCATCTTTTATTTCTACACTCAAAAATACATATACACACATGCTGAATTTCTGTCTTTCAGCATCTGTATCCATTCTCCATAGACATGCTGTTGTTGTTTGGCAGTACAGTGGTACCTCGGGATGCGAACAGGATCCGTTCCGGAGCCCCGTTCGCATCCTGAACAGAACGTAAGAGGCGACTGTGGTGTTCGTACGGAGCCCCCGGTTGTCTCACGGACTATTGACCTGTACACCACTAATCCGCTGCCACCAACCAGGTCCTCCCTGGTAAAATCACTTCAGTCTCAGTCAGCTTCTCAAATAATAAAGAAGAGTGTATTTTATTTCAGACACAAACAAAACTTTTACGGTATTCCAAACATTGTTGCTCTTTACTTTCTTAGTCTTATTTTCCTCTATCTCTTCTACCTCCACACACTCAAGAACCCACTGCCCTAACTGTCTCTCTATTACCAGCTGCCTTTCCCAACCAGCCAACCCACGAAATCCAACCAACTATCCACCCACAACTCCCAACAAACTCCTCCCAGAACTGGTTTTATAGACCCACTGACTCCACCCCCCTGGGTCCTGTCTGTGCAACTTATTTAACTATTTCCCCTCCAGCACTCTCTCATATATGTTAACGTCACAGTGACTGCGCATCTGCGCATGCGCGGGTTGTGTTTCGCGCATCCGTACATACGCGTAACATCATTTTGACTGTCTGCGCATGCGCAAGCAGTGAAACCCAGCAGCAGGAGGCCCCATTAGCTAAAGTGAAGCTTCAGGTTAAGAACAAGAATGGACCTCCAGAACGAATTACGTACGTAACCAGAGGTACCACTGTATGTACATCTGGAGTAAACATGCTGTTAATGATCTAGGGAAATACTAGGCTTTTTTACAACCTGAAAATGCTTTTATTTTTATTATTTTGCAGCAAACAGTGGCTTCAGCATTAGATGTTCAAGCCAATAGGATCATGACCCACACAAGGCGAGTTGGCGGAGCTTTTGGGGGAAAGAGTACAAAACCTTCATTTTTTGCCGCAGCTGCAGCAGTTGCTGCACACAAGTAAGTGTTGCAGTTGTCTGTGATTTTACTGAAAGCAACTAAAACTACAAGTGCCTTCTTCATATACAAAACCTCTTACAATAGAATTTTATAGACATTCTGTGTTTTCCAAAAAGGAAAGGCAATGCCCACACAGCTTATGACAGGGCGTGCATGTTTTATAACTCAAAAGCACCCAGTCAGCATCTACTTATTGTTTGCCTCCAGGGGTCAGTATTTTGCAGGAGAGATTCAAGGACATTCTAGAAATTAAAGGTAAATGTAAAGGGACCCTGACCGTTAGGTCCAGTCGTGGATGACTCTGGGGTTGCAGTGCTCATCTCGCTTTATTGGCCAAGGGAGCCGGCGTACAGCTTCCGGGTCATGTGGCCAGCATGACTAAGCAGCTTCTGATGAACCAAAGCAGTGCACGGAAACGCCGTTTACCTTCCTGCTGGAGTGGTACCTATTTATCTACTTGCACTTTGACGTGCTTTTGAACTGCTAGGTTGGCAGGAGCTGGGACAGAGCAACAGGAGCTCACCCCATTGCGGGGATTCGAACTGTCGATCTTCTGATTGGCAAGCCCTAGACTCTGTGGTTTAGACCATAGCGCCACCCACGTGGTACATACTAGAAATTAGGTTTGTACAATAAAAGCAGATTAAAGCACCCTGTTGCCCTGGTGCAACTTACGCACTGAAAAGTGTAGAATGAATGGATGCTTAACAGGAAGATGAATAAACACCGAGGAAGCAAATCAGCACAAGTGCTTATTGTCATATAACCTCACTGTAAACAGATCAAAATGCTACATAAGAGCAGACAAACAGGATGTATGTGGAGTTGTTGGTTCTGCTAACAGCTTACCTTGAAGGTAGCCTAAGTCTTTGTTGTTTGGCTTAGAACTGGCCGCCCGGTCCGTTTTATCATGGAGCGAGATGATGACATGATAATACCTGGAGGTCGACATCCTCTTTGGGGGCAATATAAAGTAAGTAATACTGATTATTACAAGTTCTGTTTCAGTGACATGCAAAACTTCCCCATGCTTTGAACTAGATTTTGCACATCCACAGGGCTAAGTCCTTGAGGTATCTCTCCCTACTCTTCCCCAAGAGGATTATTTTGGCCCAAAAGTATTTGTTTATTTATTAAAACACTTTTGGCTTTCCCTTCATTGCAAAATGAGTAACAGTAATATCGACCCCAGACAAGGCACTAATACCTTGCAGAAGTCGGGGGTGCATGGTATGGTCAAAAGGGAAATATGTGTGTTGGGCTGTAAAGGATAGATGGCAGGCATCAAGCATCTTTTTAGATTTATCCTTTCCAAGGAAACCTAGTAAGTTAAAAGAAACACCAGTGGTTTCCAAGATAAATTCACACAGTTCAGAGAATGAAGCATGAGTCTGATGTGTCTTAACTACTGCAATACGCTATTGAATTTTTAGGTGGGATTCACAAATGATGGCAAAATCGAAGCTGTTGATCTTTTGTTCTACATAAATGGCGGGTGTACACCTGATGAATCAGAACTGGTAAGTTTTTCCATGGCAGCCCATTGAATTCGCAAGTGGAAAATGGAATGAGAAAGGGGGTAATTCACGCATGATGGGATTTCAGAGTTTGGATCTCATTTCTGACATGAAGTTACTAGGCAGCCTTAAGCAAGTTTTTCTCTCGCAGTCACAGCCCTCATTATCAATACAGTCATACCTCGGGTTAAATATGCTTCGGGATGATTTTTTTCGGATTGTGCTCCGCGGCGACCCAGAAGTAATGGAGTGTGTTACTTCAGGGTTTCGCCGCTTGCGCATGCGCAGATGTGGAATGCCCTCCTCAGAGAGTCTTGCCTGCTGCCCATTTTGTTGTCTTTTCAATGTCAGGTACAGAGCATTTGTTTATGCATTTTGGGTTTTTTTATAAATAATTTTTATTAACAGACCAATCATATCAAATCAAATCACATAAATTCCGAATTACAGAGCCTAATTTTAAATTTTGTTGGGGGTACCCATATTTCAAGTTCCGAAAGGGGTCCAATCCTCTTATTGCTACTGCTTTAAAAGTCCACAAATCTGTCCAAATAATGTTCAAAATTCTGTCCAATCCTTTCTTACTGTTTTTTCACATCTCTTCTAGTTGTTTTCATATATTTTTCCTCTCTTGTCTATGCATTTTGAGCCAATAGCTTTATAACAAAATCCAGAGAAGTGCAAAATCCAAAGGATAATTATGTTGTACTCTGTGGCCAGGAATTGCAAATTAGGTCAGTTTGCCTAAAATGCGGACCAAACAAAATTCTCCTCCATCCCTTCCTGGGGCCCTCCAGATGTTGATGGATTACAACTCCCCATCTTCCCTGGCCATTGATTTGCCCTTTGTGCATTCAGGGACCACAACATATGGGCAGCCACATGTTCCCCACCCTGTCAATAGAACCAGTTAGACTATGGGATAGTTCAGACGTTCATCTCCAGGGGCTTGTCCACACTGACCCAAATACAGTAGATGTGAGGGTGAGTCTTTAGTCTTGGGGCTTGTGTTCATACTGGAATGAAAAATGTGAATTTGCACCTACTTGTTTTGCCTACATTAATAAAGGGATAGCCACATGATGTCCTCCCCATCCCAAACTTTCCTTCAGGAAAGCACTGTTTAATGTCTGGATAAGATATAAGGATTTGCTTGAAAACAAAATTCCAAGGTGGTTGTCACCAATGGAAGCAAAGGCTCAGAAAAAGCTCAATATGGAGGCCAATTGGCCGAAATATTGGGAAATTTTGGAACAAGAAGGAGACAGATTAAAACTGCAGAGTTTTGAAAAACTAAAAAACAAAGTGCGAGATTGGCTTCATTATTAGCAAATAATGGAGGCTTACAATTTGGATAAGAAAATTGGCTTTCAGGTGGAAAAATCAAAATTGGAAATAGAACTGTTAGATCCTAAAACTAAGAATTTGTCAAGAATGTATAACTTGCTGTTGAAATGGAATACTCAGGATGAAACGGTGAAATCTGCTATGATTAAATGGGCACAAGATGTTGGACATAACATTATGATGGCTGACTGGGAACAGTTATGGACCACAGGTATGAAGTTTACGGCATGTAATGCCTTAAGAGAGAATATAATGAAAATGATTTACAGGTGGTACATGACACCAGTCAAGCTTGCAAAAATCTATCATTTGCCCGATAATAAATGTTGGAAGTGTAAAGAGATTGAAGGTACATTCTTTCACCTTTGGTGGACATGCCCAAGGATTAAGACTTTCTGGGAGATGATTTATAATGAGATGAAAAATGTATTTAAATATACCTTTCAGAAGAAACCAGAGGCCTTTCTACTGGGCATTGTCGGCCAATTGGTGTCAAAGAAGGATAGAACTTTCTTTATGTATTCCACAACAGCAGCAAGAATACTTATTGCAAAGTACTGGAAGACACAAGATTTACCCACCCGGGAAGAATGGCAGATGAAGGTGATGGACTATATGGAACTGGCGGCAATGACTGGCAGAATCCGAGACCAAGGAGAAGAGTTGGTGGGAAAAGATTGGAAGAAATTTAAAGTTTATCTACAGAAACATTGCAAAATTAAGGAATGTTAAAAGGATGTTGGAATGAAGTAATGTGGTTTTAGCAGAAATGATATAAAGGATTAAGTAAAAATGGATTGTTAATTGGTGAAAGAACAGAACATTAAATTATAGTATATTAAGATAAATCATTAGGATAGAAATAAAGATGGAAAGGATTTGCTGAAATATCTAATTGAATTAGAATACAAAAAAGGGAGGTGTGAGGAGGTCAAGGAAATAAGCAAAGGAAAGAAAGTTATGTAAAGGATTGATTTTTTTTTCTTTTAATTATCTGTACCTTTTTCTGTTGTTGTTTTTTAAATCTGTTCTTTATTTTTTCTTTTTGTAACCTTTAAAATCTTAATAAAAATCTATTGAAGAAAAAAAAACTTTCCTTCTTTAAATGTGGGTTTATTCATCCCTTGGATGGTTGGGAAATGGCCAGAATTGGGGGGGGGGCCCACATTTAAAGTAGGGAAACAATACTGGAACAATACTGAGATGCGGAGGCTGTTTATGTGGACACCCATACATTAATGGCATGTGTACATTTTACTCCAGTGTAGACAAGCCCTTGGATTGTTCTGTGGATAAAGAAATATGAGTGTACATGCATCCAGGCGTATGCACAATTCAGTTGTTTGCCACATTCAGCTCCATAAGACGCAGTACTCGTGATTAACAGGTTTGTTATCTATCCCCATGCATTAGGTAATAGACTACGTTGTGCTAAAGAGTTGCAACGCATATGATATCCCCAACTTCCGAAGCCGTGGATGGGCCTGTAAGACTAACTTGCCGTCAAACACTGCCTTTCGAGGATTTGGATTCCCACAGGCAGCCCTTACAGCAGAAACATGGGTGGCAGCTGTGGCAGATCACCTTGGCATGCCACATGACCAGGTAAACAAACAAACGATCAGAGGAAGTGCTGAGCGAGGAGCTCTGTAATGTGATTTGGGTACAATACCACGTTATCATGGCAAATCCATGTTCCCAGCCCTGCATTTGCAAAATAATAATAATTGTGAATCTCCACTTGCAGGAGAGTATTGGCAGAAAGGAGGGGGGCTTAACCCTTACTGTGCCAACAGATTCTTCCCTCTAAATGCCCCTTAAGGCCACCACCACCACAGCTTCTTTTCAGTTGGCTTATGAAATGTCAAAAAATTAACAAGTGTCTAAATTTTAGGCCCCCTTTGAGATTGAGTACCAAGCCAGCTGGATCTTCTGCCTCCCCCCTGCCCCCCCCCCGCCACCGCCTCCAATTGTCCCTGGCCATAACCCCCAAACTCCTGACAAATATCAGCTGAGACTGAAAATAAGCTTCAGGTCACACCTGATTCAGTATTTGGATGGTTTCTGTTCCTTCTTTGGGGATAAATTTATTCTAATCAGGGACTTTCCCAGACTGTTCCTATTTTGTGGGTGGGACTCAGTCACATACTGGCAAATTCAGGTTATGGGATTAAAGTAGATTTGTGTTTTGTGAACAAGCAAACAAAAAAAGCTACTCAACATGGGCACAGCCAGGATTTTTGTAAGGGGAGGAGGCAGAACCTCAGTTAGTTAATTATTTTTATTGATTTTTTATTGATTTAGGGGAGGCAACTGCCCCCTGCCCCCCCCAGCTACGCCCATGCTTCCCCTCAAAAATTGACTTTTCTTGAATGGGAAACTGCTGTGGAAACAATTGCTTGATGCGATGTCATATAACTTCCCTGCAAGCAAATCAGAACGAATGCTTGATAATCAGCCAACATCATATAACCTTGCTGAAAACTTTGTGCAAACAAATCATGGTGAATGCTCAAGAAGCAGGTCATCTGGAAGTGACCTGGGATGTTTATTAGAAGAAACTAAAATTGTCTATGTTTAAAGATTATACAAACACTCCCTCATGTGGTAAAACTATGGTTTGCAGGCATTCAAGTCCTATATAAGCCATATCAGAATTAAACCATCCCCTCCCCCTGAAACACTCCAGATCTTTATGACTCTGTCCTTTACTGAAGTCAACTACCCTATTTACTCAAATCTAATGTGCACCTTTTTTGGCCAAATTACATTGCGAAAATTAAGGTGCGCATTAGATTCAATGGCACATTTACATTAGCCAGCAAATACGTTTTTTTGGTTTCAAGGTTCTGAAAACTGAGGTGCTCATTAGATTTGATGGTGCATTCAACTCGAGTAAATGTGGTAACTTTCTCAGGACTTTGGTAGTTTGGGCGCAATTCACTTTGGGGAACAAAGGGGTGGCAAAGACCATTACGGAAGCAGCAAATATTCTTCTACTCCTTCTGCAACACAATAGTCTTCATAGTTACTTAAAGTACAGACTTGTGAGGCAATGCTGGTAGATTTCACCCCAAATTATCCTACTTCTGCTAACTTTGAGAGCAATTCTTACTTGATTTTGGGGTACTTACCTGCCTTTTGGGGGCACGTCTTATGTGCTGAAAGGTTCTGAAATTGCCAGTGACATCTTAACAATAATAATAATAATATTGCCGCTAGATTATTAATTGCCCAAAATTGGAAAAGTCAAAGTACCCCAGCAATTAGAGATTGGCAAATAAAGTTATTTGAATTTATAGAATTTATAGAACTTGCAAAAATGACACAAAAAATTAGAAACCAAAAAAATACAAAGTTTATTAATGATTGGAACAAATTTATGACATACATTGAAGGGAATTATAAGAACCTAAAAACTACAGCAGGACTGATATAGATCTTACGATGTGTAAACCATTACAATTATTAGCTGCAGGAGAAATAAACTACTCATATTAAGAAGCCTGAAACCAGGAGGGATGGAAGTCAATAGGTGTGCAGAGGAACGATTTAAGTATTTAAAGATATAAAGATATAAATGAGAAGACAAAGAACTGTAATGGAAATTGACGCTATTTCTATGTTATGTTTAGATATTTATTTATTTTTCTTTTTGTGTTTTTGTGTTTTATGTAACTGTTGTAACTCTTGATTTGTTTTCCTTTTCGGTTATTTAAGTGAAAATTAATAAAAAGATTTTTTTAAAAAATAATAATAATTATTATAATTATAATTATTTATTATTTATACCCTGCCCATCTGGCTGGGCATCCCCAGCCACTCTTGCCATTTAAAACATAGACATTATACTTTGAGATTGGGGGCTGGTTATCAGACTGAGGGTACACAGCCTCTCTTACAGGCTACTGTCTGGATACTGTGAATGCAGCCAGAAGCTTTGAGCTTCAGTGGTGCCTGGTTCTCCTTGGGACTGGTAGGGCAGAAACAGTAGATAGAGGCAGAGCCAACTAATTCTAGTCTTGTCCACATCTTTCTCCTTGCTGGGTTCTATAAGGGAGCTCACTAAGCGCTGGTTGCAGGCTGTTTTGTTAGAAAGACCCATTAAAATTGGGTGTGCTAATTCCTCATTAAAAATCCAGACTTGAAAGCTATGCTTTAGTTTTCGAAAGTCCTGATGCTGTTGTTTGCCTGCTATAACATTTTCAGGGCCTGTCCTTCCATTACCAGGGGTCAGCAAACTTTTTCAGCAGGGGGCCGGGCCACTGTCCCTCAGACCTTGTGGGGGGCCGGACTATATTTTGAAGGGAAAAAATGAACAAATTCCTATGCCCAACAAATAACCCAGAGATGCATTTTAAATAAAAGCACAGATTCTACTCATGTAAAAACACCAGGCAGGCTCCACAAATAACCCAGAGATGCATTTTAAATAAAAGGACAAATTCTACTCATGTAAAAACATGCTGATTCCCAGACTGTCCGCGGGCCGGATTGAGAAGGCGATTGGGCCGGATCTGGCCCCCGGGCCTTAGTTTGCCTACCCATGCATTAGGGCCAAGTGATTCAGATGGCTCAAGTAGCAGTTGCTAGGGGGAAGAAACAGCAAAGTGTTGGAGAAAGAACACTCTGTACAGTACTTCCTGGCCGGCCCCAGGCCTCCCAGGCTAGTTTACTATTCTCTGGTGTGTTGGAAGATGCTGTCTCATCAGATAAAAGCAGTGGGACAAGTGTGGGTGAGTTGTTCCAGCCCAGGAGTAAGATTGCCTTCATTTTGATTTTGGGACAGGGCTTCTGTGTGTAAGTAACTGCAGCATGCAGTGATGGGGTGTTTCTGTTGCCTAGTACAGTGGTACCTCGGGTTACAGACGCTTCAGGTTACAGACGCTTCAGGTTACAGACTCTGCTAACCCAGAAATAGTGCTTCAGGTTAAGAACTTTGCTTCAGGATGAGAACAGAAATCGTGCTCCGGTGGTGCGGCGGCAGCAGGAGGCCCCATTAGCTAAAGTGGTGCTTCAGGTTAAGAACAGCTTCAGGTTAAGTACGGACCTCCGGAACGAATTAAGTACTTAACCCGAGGTACCACTGTAGTTATGGAATCAACACTTTTTAAATACAAAACCTCTTTAGCAGGAAAACAACAGCGTATGTAATTAACGTGTAATGTTCTGGCTTACAAGAACTTGGAAGAAATTAACAGTGTCGTGCATGTCTCCTTTAAAGGTCCGGTGGATGAACATGTACAAAGGAGTATCTGAGACTCCCTACAAAGAAGAGGTTGATGCTACAAATCTTGTCGCATGTTGGAAAGAATGCCTGGAGAAGTCTGATTACTACAACAGGAGAAAAGCAGCAGAAGAATTTAACAAGCAAAACTACTGGAAGAAGAAAGGGATTGAGATCATTCCTATGCTGTTTTCGGTTGGATTTAATACCACATATTACCACCAGGCAAGCTTTTTGATACTCCAGAAATCTACCCATCTACAAAGTAAAGCAGAGTAACAACAGTCAAAGTTGTTAGAAACATAGAGGGCAAACAGCAATTTGTGTGGGTACAATGGCACAGGGGGAAAGGGTTAAGCCTTCTCTCCTCTGGTGCCACAGTCCCGATTCAAATGTCCATCTCTTCCTAGATTTTCACTTACCATTAAATAAACTGTGGGACACCCATTCACAGATCTCTTGCCAACTTGTCTAGCTGCATGTCATCGCCCCACTCCCCCAGTGTATTGTTCAGGCCACCCCAATCTCTGCCGTACAATGCATGATTCCAGGGTTCTTGGCAGGGTTTGTGTTTCCATTGGAAAATCAAGGCACAGCGGAGACTGTAGTGTCTTTAAGAAATATGGTTTATTTATACATATTCAAACCGGAGTCTGAATGAAGAAAGGGTTCTGAGCATCACATCTCAAGAAGGCACAGCACTGGATTCAAAGGCAGCCCAAATGCCACTTCATTGTCTCCTCTACCAGCCCGCGTGACATCTGGCCCCACGCTTCTTCCCCAAAACCCCAAAACGCAGCCCAAGCTTCATGCAAAAAGGACACCTTTTTTTACATGCGGTGACATCATGCCCCTGCAACCCGGGCAACCTTCCCCTCCCAAATCTTCTGTCCACTACTCAGAGTGGTGGGTGGGGGGACAGGGGACAGTATTTGCATTGTCAATCACTCTTAACGTCCCAGTACTCTGCTCTTTAAGACAGCATCTTAAAAAGCAGAGACATCACCTTGCCAACAAAGGTCCGTATGGTAAAAGCTATGGTTTTCCCAGTAGTGATGTATGGAAGTGAGAGCTGGACCATAAAGAAGGCTGATCGCTGAAGAATTGAAGCTTTTGAATTATGGTGCTGGAGGAGACTCTTGAGCGTCCCATAGGCTGCAAGAAGATCAAACCGATCCATTCTGAAGGAAATCAGCCCTGAGTGCTCACTGGAAGGACAGATTGTGAAGCTGAGGCTCCAATACTTTGGCCACCTCATGAGAAGAGAAGACTCCCTGGAAAAGACCCTGATGTTGGGAAAGATGGAGGGCACAAGGAGAAGGGGACGACAGAGGACGAGATGGTTGGACAGTGTTCTCGAAGCTACCAGCATGAGTTTGACCAAACTGCGGGTGGCAATGGAAGACAGGAGTGCCTGGTGTGCTCTGGTCCATGGGGTCACGAAGAGTCGGACACGACTAAACGACTAAATAACAACAACACTCTGCTCTCCTTCCTTTCTGAATGGCACCTCTATCAGCTCATCTCCTGAAGAGGAAAACAATTATAGTCTGTATTTCTACATTGTGCTGGCATCTTCCCTTAATATTCCAAATATTAGCTCAATTGCAACATCTAAGAATTTAGGAGGCTCTGGGCCCCCCAACTCATAACAGTATCTATTTATTTGGAGTATTTCTATTCATTTTAAACATGGATGAGACATAGCTTTAACAATAGCACAGGGGCAATTCCCCCCCCCCAATAGTTCAGAGATGGGAATTGTTTCAGCTTTTTGATTTGTGCCCCATCTATAAAGGATGTGAGGGACGCAGGTGGTGCTGTGGGTTAAACCACAGAGCCTAGGACTTGCTGATTGGAAGGTCGGCGGTTCGAATCCTCGTGACGGGGTGAGCTCCCGTTTCACAGTCCCTGCTCCTGCCAACCTAGCAGTTCGAAAGCACGTCAAAGTGCAAGAAGATAAATAGGTACCGCTCTGGCGGGAAGGTAAACAGCGTTTCCGTGCACTGCTCTGGTTTCGCCAGAAGCGTCTTAGTCATGCTGGCCACATGACTTGGAAGCTGTACGGTGGCTCCCTCGGCCAGTAAAGCGAGATGGGCGCCGCAACCCTAGAGTCGGCCACGAATGGACGTGATGGTCAGGGGTCCCTTTACCTTTTATAAAGGATGTGATCAAGGGTGCAATGTGCAGCCATTAAAAAGAATTGGAAATTTACTATTCATCTGAACTAAATAGAGACATGACAGATTTCTCAGTGCGGTCATCATCCTTGATTGTTGACTAAGCTGGCTGGGAATTGTAGTCCAACATTATCCAGGGACTCAAAGCTGAAGAATGTTGTTATAAGGAACAATTCTCTTTATCCTGTTGCTTGGCTTCAAGAAGGCTCTTAAGACCAAAATCTCATCTAGTCAGTACCGTCATTGGCAACTGCTTTCCATCTGAGTTCTTTCCTACCCCTGCTAGTACCCCAAATTCTCATCAAGGGACTGAACCTGGGACCTGTGCTCGAGCGCTCTACTCTGTTATCAACGTGTCCTTTTTTCTGCCACTGTGGGATATACCGTATTTTTTGCTCTATAGGACTTTTTCCCTCCTAAAAAGTAAGGGGAAATGTGTGTGCATCTTATGGAGCGAATGCAGGCTGCGCAGCTATCCCAGAAGCCAGAACAGCAAGAGGGATTGCTGCTTTCACTGCGCAGCGATCCCTCTTGCTGTTCTGGCTTTTGAGATTCAGAATATTTTGTTTCTTGTTTTCCTCCTCCAAAAACTAGGTGCGTCTTACTTCCGGTCGGCGCCAGCGTTTAATGGCGGTCCGAGCCTCGAGCTCCGAGGCAGGACTGCTTCGCTAGTTTGGGTCTTACCCGCTACGGCAAGCGGGGGACCCCTAAAATCACAGGCGCGGAGCCTGTGAACAAAGGAGATTCGGTGGGCACCTTTTGCGCCCCCCGGCACTGTGAAGGAGCCTTTTTAAAGGCTTCTGAGCGGCATCGGGGTAAGCGCGGTGCTGAGAGTCGTTACCCAGCTAGCGGAGTGAAGCCGCGTCGCCATGAACGGAGAGCGCCGATTCCTTCCTGCAATTGGAATTTGACCACAGCACCCGTGAGTAAGACTGAAAAAGTAACGGGACATTAAATAAGAAATTTGGCTGAAAACGGGAAAGGCATAAATTAAGGAAGTCTGCCTTCCCGGAGCTGCATGAGAGACAAAGCAACAAAAACCAAGCTGCATTTGAAGGGAACTTTTCTATTTTTTTAAGCTGTCAAACTGACATCGGACTTAAACTTCCCCCCAGATTGGCAGGAGAAGGGGGGAAGGGATTGGGACATTGTTAACCTGCTGGAAAATTACTGGAAAATTAAGACCTTCCATTGCCAAACCCCCCCAGGTCGGGCTGCCCAAATAAGACACCGGGATGTGGACTGTCAAACCTTGCAAAGTGGGGGTTTGCTCGTAACAAAGTTACCGGACCTTAGATTTACCCTGTTGCATTTTGGCTACAGAGAAGATAGAGACGTTACGGTCTGGATATTGGAAACTATTGGCTACTGTTATACTTCCTTGCTTCTTTGTTTTTCTTTCTCCTTGCCACTTGGATACAATTGAATGCTCCCTCTAGAGGGTTTTAAGTGAAATTGTTGCACTTGGAAAAGTAACAGTGGGATTTTCCACTTGGAAATCAACTCTGTGAAAACGACCTTGAGGATATGAGTGCCCCTACAGAAGAGATAGTAACAAGGCAGAAAGCAAAACAATCTCACAAGAAAAGGGGCTCTATATCAGGAACTGTACCAGCTGCACAGGAAAAAACACCAGCTTCTATGGATCCTATGACTCAGGCACTACTTAAAATAAATCAATCCCTGGAAGCATTGACAAAGCTATCGACAGAGAACTCTAAAAAATTAACAGAGTTGACAACAAGACTGGATGTGAATACAGCTAGTGTAAAATCTAACACAGATTCTATAAATAGATTAATCCAGGAGAATTCAGAAACACGAAAGATTGCAGAAAGTGCAAAAACAACGGCTGAAGAGACAAGGGAAAAGTTTGGGCCTATTATTAAAAAAGTGAATGAGCATGATGCAGCCCTCTCCTTATTGGAACTTCAGCGTAAAGAGAAGAATCTAAAATTTAGATTGGTTCCTGAAGGGGAAGGGGACAACCTTGTGCAATTCCTTACAGAGAACATTATAGCTTTTTGGCAAGAGGAATGGGAGGAAGATGATGAATTTGAGATAACAACAGCCTTTCGACTGGGCAGAAAGCAGGATAAAAAACCAAGGGATTGTCTAATTACATTGAGATCAAAAGAAGAAAGAGATAAAATATTGAATTTGCATTATCAAAAGGCACTGGTGATCCAAAACTGTCAAATACAGATTTTTAAGGACATTCCCAAATATATTTTAGAGGTGAGAACATATTACAAAAGCCTAGCAGATCTGCTGAAGAAAAACACCATACCATTCAGATGGGAGTTTCCACAAGGATTGTCCTTTAACTTTAAAGAAAGAAAGATTAAAATAAAAACAATTCAGGACAAAGAACAATTTCTGGAGAGATACCTGGAGGATTTGCAGAAAGGAACTGTGGAGGAGAGGGAACCACCTGATATAGCAAATCTGTCATTTGGACTTTTACCACCACCATCGGAGGAAGAGCAGAAGCTTGGAGCAGTTGGAGGAACAGCTACTTAAATACAAAATGTCTCTGCAACTCCTTAGTTGGAATTGCAACGGCTTGAACCTTCCTCGGAAAAGACGACAGGTTTTTCACATTTTGAAGAGAGAACAATTAGATATAATATGTTTGCAAGAAACCCATATTGCCAGGATACATAGGAAATTACTGATAAATAAGAGACTTGGTCAAGAATTTATCTCATCAGACAAAGTAAAGAAAAGAGGTGTGGTGATCTATGCAAAGGAGAAATTGGCTCCAAAATTGATATTTAAAGACGAACAAGGAAGATACCTGGCAATTGAAATACAAATTCAAGGAGAAAAGATTTTAATTGTTGGAGTTTATGCCCCAAATGAGGGGAAGGCCGAATTCTTTAGGAAGTTGCATGAGACATTAGTTGACTTTTTAGACTATAAAATCCTAATGATGGGAGATATGAATGGAGTTGTCTCAACAAACATGGATAAAGCACAGAGACAAGTGATTTCAAAAGAAGGGAGACTACCAAAGATCTTTTTCGAAATGACGGAAACAATGGACTTGATTGATATTTGGAGAACAAGGAATCCTCTAGAGAGAGAGGGAACTTTCTTCTCTGAAGCAAAAATGACATGGACAAGAATAGACCAAATTTGGATTTCTAGCAGTCTGGCGTCAAGAACAAAAAAAGTAGAAATATGTCCAAAAACGTGCTCCGACCATAATGCGGTGAAGATGGAGATGAAACTAACAACAACTGGATCCTTTAGATGGAGAATGAATGACACCCTATTTAAGGATGAAGAGATCCACAAGAAGGCCCTTAAAACATTAAAAGATTACTTTGAGATCAACAGGAAAACAGATGTGGAAAAAAGAATAATTTGGGACGCAAGCAAAGCCGTGATGCGAGGTTTCCTAATTCAACAAAATTCTATAAAGAGGAAGCAACAAAATGAGAAGAAGGAAAAAATTTTAGAAAAAATAAAACAAGGAGAGAAGAAGCTGAGGTCTAAACCAAAGTCCCATGAGATTTTGAGAGAAATAAAGTTTTATCAGATGCAATACATGGAGCTCATGAACCAACAAATAGAATGGAAGATAAAGCAAATGAGACAAAGAACTTTTGAATCAGCGGATAAATGTGGGAAACTTCTGTCATGGCAACTGAAAAAAAGGCAGAAAATGAATACTGTAACAAGTCTAGAAGTGGATGGAAAAATTATCCACAAACCCAATGAGATAAACAATTGTTTTCAAAGTTTTTTTAAGAAATTGTATGCACAAGGGCCAATCAACGAACAAGAAATAGAAGAATTCATCAGAAAATACGGTCTACCAAAAATTCCAGAACAAAGCAAAAGGATCTTAAATGAGGAAATAACAGAACAAGAAATAGAGGGTGCCATCCAAAATATGAAATTGGGAAAATCACCAGGACCAGACGGCCTGACGGCCAAATACTACAAAATGCTGAAAGAATGGCTGATACAACCATTGAAGGAAGTTTGCAATGAAATTTTGAAGGGGAAAAAGGCACCTGAATCGTGGAAAGAGGCTTTCATCTCACTTATACCGAAAACAGAGACTGAGAAGAACCAGGTCAAAAACTACCGCCCTATATCTTTACTCAATGTGGATTACAAAATTTTTGCAGACATTTTGGCAAAAAGATTGAAAAGAGTGTTGACAGAAGAGATTCATAAGGACCAAACAGGCTTTCTCCCAGGTAGACATATGTCAGACAATGTGAGGAACATTATAGACATTTTGGAGCTGCTGGATGTTGACATTAACAGGAAAGCAGTTCTGATTTTTGTGGACGCGGAGAAAGCCTTTGACAATATCTGTTGGACTTTTATGAAAAAGAATCTCCAAGGGATGGGGGTAGGCCAAGGTTTTGAAAACGGTATAGGTGCAATATATTCTCAACAAAAGGCCAAGTTAATTGTAAACAATGTGGTAACAGAAGAAATACCCATAGAAAAAGGTACACGGCAGGGTTGCCCAATATCCCCTTTGCTTTTTATATCAGTCCTGGAGGTTTTGTTAAACATGATTAGAAAGGACCAGTTGGTTAAAGGAGTTCAGGTCGGAGCTAGACATTACAAATTAAGAGCATTTGCAGATGACCTAGTATTGACTTTGCAACAGCCAGACACTAGTACTAAAAGAGTATTAGAACTAATTGAAATATTTGGTCGAGTAGCAGGTTTTAAATTGAATAAACAAAAAACGAAAGTGTTGGGAAAAAATTTAACAATGGAAGAAAGAGAGAGTTTTCAGAATGAAACAGGCTTGGAAATAACAAAAAGGGTAAAATACCTGGGGGTAAACTTAACATCCAAGAATGTGAACTTATTTAAGGATAATTATGAAAAATGTTGGTCAGAAGTTAAAAAGGATTTGGAAATATGGTCAAGGTTGAAACTTTCCTTGTTAGGCCGAATTGCTACTATTAAGATGAATGTATTGCCTAGAATGTTGTTTTTATTCCAGACGTTGCAGATTGTGGACAAGACGGACTGTTTCAAGAAGTGGCAGAAAGACATATCAAAATTTGTCTGGCAGGGCAAAAAGCCCAGAATTAAATTTAAGATTTTAACTGATGCAAAGGATAGAGGGGGGTTTGCCCTGCCGGACTTAAGACTTTATTATGAATCAGCAGCTTTCTGCTGGTTGAAACACTGGCTACTTCTTGAGAATACTGACATTTTGGATCTGGAAGGGTATGACAATAGTTTTGGTTGGCATGCATACTTATGGTACGACAAGGTAAAGGTGTATAAAAGTTTTAAAAACCATATTGTAAGGAAAGCATTGTATAACGTTTGGATTAGATACAAAGATTTGCTGGAAAGTAAAACCCCTAGGTGGGTGTCACCAATGGAAGCTAGGGAAGTAAAAAAGCTTAATATGGATTCTAAATGGCCAAAATATCATGAGATTTTAGAACACGATGGCGAAAGGGTGAAACTTCAGAGTTATGAGAAACTAAAGCCTAAGGTTCGAGATTGGTTGCACTACCATCAGATAAATGAGACGTTTAAACAGGACAGGAAAATAGGATTTCAGAAAGAGAAGTCAAAATTAGAAACAGAATTGTTGGAACCCAATACTAAGAACTTATCAAAAATGTATAACTTGCTGTTAAAATGGAATACACAGGATGAAATGGTGAAATCAGCTATGATTAAATGGGCACAAGATATCGGTCATGATATTATGTTTGCTGACTGGGAACAGTTATGGACCACCGGTATTAAATTTACTGCATGTAATGCCTTAAAGGAAAATATTATGAAAATGATTTACCGGTGGTACATGACCCCAGTCAAGCTTGCAAAAATATATCATTTGCCTAGTAATAAGTGTTGGAAATGTAATGAGACTGAAGGCACTTTCTACCACCTTTGGTGGACCTGCCCAAAGGTTAAAGCTTTCTGGGAAATGATCTATAATGAAATTAAGAAGGTCCTTAAGTGGACTTTTCCTAAGAAACCAGAGGCTTTCCTCTTGGGCATGGTGGGCCAAGTGGTGTCAAGGAAGGATAGGATTTTCTTTATGTATGCCACTACAGCAGCAAGAATTCTACTGGCAAAGTATTGGAAGACGCAAGAACTACCTACTCTGGAAGAATGGCAAACAAAGGTGATTGACTTTATGGGACTGGCCGAGATGACGGGCAGAATCCGGGACCAGGGGAAAGAGACAATGGAAGAGGACTGGAAGAAATTCAAAATATATCTTAAAAATAATTGCAAAATTGAGGAGTGTTAAGATGTCAGGGGGTAAGAAGTAAAGAATTGCAGCAGTAAACAAAAAAACTTAAGAAATTTTTATGAAAGGGAATTAAGACAATGGACCTAAGGGTTGCTAAAGAATTATTAAACAAGGATGCAGGGATGGGGAGGTATGGGGAAGTCAAAGAAAGAAGGGTATGAACTGATGAGCTTGAAGTTGTACTGTTCTATACTGTTCTTTATTATTTGTGTGGAAAATTAATAAAAATTATTATATAAAAAAAAAAAACTAGGTGCGTCTTGTGGTCTGGTGCGTCTTCTAGAGCGAAAAATATGGTATCTTCTTTGCTCCTGAAATGTTTTTCTGTATCAAATCATAGTAGGATTTGATTTGATGGATAATCAGTTTGTTATTTTTCTGTAGGCTATAGCTCTGGTCCACATCTATCTGGATGGGTCTGTGCTGGTGTCCCATGGTGGAGTGGAAATGGGACAAGGATTATACACCAAGATGTTACAGGTAGCACAAAATACCAAACACCTACATACAAACAAAGCTACTCACTCCTTTGCTAGTTAATTGTATATGATCCAGTTTACATCTGTGTTTTTAAAAATAGAGAAAAGTTTCAATGTTTATATTTTCTGAGCTAGATAACTAATTTTCTCACAAGTTTGCTCCTGTATGTGTCTAACTGTAACCATAAATGTTATTTTCCCCTGTTGGTTTGAAGTTATGCTGTTAAGCCCTGGTCAATATCTTTGTTTTCTAAACTAAAAGGTTGCCAGCCATGAATTGAAGATACCATTGTCTTACATACATCCTTATGAAACAACTTCAGTAACAATACCTAATGCGGTGGTCACTGCAGGATCAATTGGCACTGAAGTCAATGGGAAAGCAGTCCAGGTTAGATACTTATCTGTGGCTATTGTTTATCTGAGAATTTCCCTCTTCCTGTTGTTCAGGGTGCTTTTGATATTTTGATATTGTTATGGTTTGTTCAAAATACTTCTGTGTATGTTCTCTTCTTATGGCACGCTGTGGCTGCATATACACTATACATTTTTAAAAAGTGTAACTCCCCCCAAAGAATATTGGAAACTGTACTTTACTCCTTCACAGAGCTACAATTCCCTAATATGCTATAATTCCCAGAATACTTTGGGAGGAAGATGTGCATTGCATGTGCTTTAAATGTATGGTGTGTACTACGATGATAACTCAAGGCCTGTAAACTGGCTTTGTTTTGGTTTTCTAAACTGATTTTTCCCAGCGTAAACAGATGCCTGTTAAGTTGTGGGCAAACATACCAGACGACACAGCGATTCTTCCAAAGCAGCTCTTTATTTGTAAGCTGGAACAGAACTGAACTGAGGAGCTCAGTCAGCCTGCTTATATAGAGCTCCACTAGAATGCAACAGTAACCATTTTCTGTAACTAGCCAATCACTGAACGTCACTTTCGATCCTTCATTTGCATACAAGCTATCCAATCACTGAATGTCACTTTCGATCCTTCATTTGCATAACTATCTACAGTATCCCCCTGCTGGCCCAGGGTGAGAACTTCAGTACATAACAATGCCAGTGTTGGATGCTGTTAAGGTTGTAGCTTAGAGATGAAGAACCTGCAGCAATTCAGAGGTTCTTTGGACTCCAACTCCCATCAGTCCCAGCCACCATAGCCAGTGGTCAGAAGTGATGGGAGTTGTAGTCTTAAAAAATACACACTGGAGGTCCGGCTGTCATTCTGTGCCCACTTACCTAGAAATAAGATCTAGTGAACTCAGCAGGGCTTGCATCTGACCAGACGTGTATTGGGTTGCACTATTAAAAAAAACACTGAAATTGGAGAACTGGCTTCAGTGGGATTTAAACATTACAAACTTTATTTGAAATGGGGCCTCGTTTTCTAGCTGTTAGAGAGTTCAGACTTACTCCTATACTCACTTGTAGCCTTACTAGGAAGTGTTGGGATACTGCCAGGGAGATAAAGTCCATCATGGCTCCCAAGCCGTCTCCGGACGTCCATCGACCTCCCGTAGAAACGCAGTATCAGCAATTAGTGACACAAGCTCCAGAAAATAGCTTGTGACATTCCAGAGCAGATGCACGCTCTATCAGCAGATAATGCACAACGAAAGATGCACGCAGAAGAGCATTATTTAGAAGTTTATTCAGCGTTGGTCAGAACAAAGAAAAAACATGACTGCCTGCTTCGGTCTGCTCAGGCACAGAGAGAAACGAAAGCATAGACACAACAGAAACATCCTGTGAACAGGAAATACGCAGACTCTGTGACTCACAAAGCCTGCTCTCTTTTAAGGTGGAACGGAAATATCCTAACAGGAAGGACCATAGTGTTCTAGAGGGCTTGGTGGTCCAGGCTCCTTAGCTTGCAGGCCTTAATGAGGCTTGCAGACCTCCTCATTTGGCCCTGAGGCTGTTTAGCCACATCCACCTGATATCAGGTGTGGGCAGGTAAAACTACTAAACTTGAAGGAACCAACTACCAGACTTGGTATAACGCAGTTTCTTAATATCCATTCTTTTTTGTTTATCATATTTAAGGACAAATGTAATTCTCAAGATCTGTCTTAGCTGTACTTTCCTTCATGAATTCCACCCTAGCTTCCCATTATTTTGTAATCTGTTGCAATACTCTACAGTTATTCTTTTAGAGTTCTCATTACACATTATTTTCAGAGTGGTTATTTTATGCTGGGCTATAATACTCCAATCTGTGGTTATTGCTCCTGGCAGTGAAATTTGAATTTCTTTGATTTTGCATTTGAAAATGTATTCTAATTTCAGTATCCACCCAGAGAAGAATTTGTCAAAATCTTTTAAACAAATGAATAAAAATAAAAAATGGCACTAAAAATTGTTTTTGACAAATTGCTCTCCTGTGCTGAGGAAACTTTGCCTATTTAATTTATCCATGTTATAAAGAAGTTTAAGGCCAGAAAAAGTGCCAATCCTAGAGTACAATACTGAGAATATATATTTTTTAAAGTGAAACTTGGGTTTCATTATTGTTGACTAATTTGTCTTAGCTTTTTTGCTATCCTACTTCACAGAATGCCTGCCAAATTCTCCGGAAGCGGCTAGAACCAATAATGAAGAAAAACCCTCAGGGGAAATGGGAAGACTGGGTAAACACCATCTATATCTTAAAACTGAATTATGAACCAACTTGCATTGCATACTCAGCAAAAACCTATCCTTTTTCCATTTGCTACGAATCTAAATAAACAAGCCTTCCCCAGCCAGGTGTCCTGCTGCACTGCAGCTTACCAGATCTGAAGAGGAACAAAACTTTCACCTAAAATGCAACTGATTAAGCTAGACCAAAATTAAATCTAAGCATGTTGTCCAATCTCAGATCTTGCACTGGTTCCAGATTCAATGTAAAACATAACACAGTATTTTTGGAGAGTTGTCAAAATCACAGGGCAGTTCACAGTCTATCAGTAGATCTCTAGCCCATTTCTGCAGGACTATTTAACACCTGCTTTGTTAATGGAATATTTGCAAAGAATGTAAGGTAAAAATAAAGGTAGTCGAAGGCTACTACCTTGCTTCAGGCCAAGGGAGCCTGTGTTTGTCCACAGCTTTCCAGGTCATGTGGCCAGCATGACTAAATCGCTTCTGGTGCAATGGGACACCGTGAGTGAAACCAGAGTGCACGGAAATACCATTTACCTTCCCACCGCAGTTGTACCTATTTATCTACTTGCACTAGTGTGCTTTCGAACTGCTAGGTTGGCAATAGCTGGGACCGAGCAACAGGAGCTCATCCCGTCGCGCAGATTTGAACTGCCGACTTTGCGATCAGCAAACCAAAGAGACTCAGTGGTTTAGACCACAGCACCCCCACGTCCCTTAATGCAAAGAATGTAGGATTTGGCAAACCTTTATCTGATCTTGTAATGCACTTCCTACTAGCTTCAGTAAAACTGCATGCTGAGGACTATTGTACTTCATTCTGATTTGTTATGCCTTATTAATTCAGAGATCCTTGCTTTAAATTGGACGATTCTTCTAGTTTAAAAAACAAGAGTAGTCCTCGTAAGGCTTTTCCTGCTCATTTTCATCATTGTGTTTTTAAATGGTTTTCAGTGTTCAAGAGTTTTAATAGGGTGCCTCATTTATTTATGTTTAAAAATTAATTGAGTGTTGTGATTTGGTCATAGCTGCTTTAATTCGTATTGTGAGCTGCCTGGGGTGTTGTATTTGGAGCAAGGTAGGATATAAATAAAATTAAAAAGAGATCTTGCACACGTAATGGACAAGAACCTCAGCTGTCTCCATTTTAAACGCAGAGGGACTTCAGCCTGTGATGGGCTTTCCTACCCATCAATGTAACACAGGCCACATTCAGACAATAATATCTCTGCCTGATAAGCTGAAACAAGATCATCCAAACTGGTCTGGACTGTAGGACCCATGCAGGCAGCTGGTTGCAAGCTGTCAGTCAGCAAAGGAAAAAGAGACAACCCACCTTTTGCTGCGATGCTTAGAATGTTTATAGTTCTGTGGGGCTGAATGGATAGCATAGGAAGCCTCAGTGCAGGCAGATATAGCTCTGGAAGACAAATAATAAATCCTGCCTGCATTGTGCAGAGATAGAAAGTTCATTCTGAATGTTCCTTGTTATTTTGCTGTGTACACATTTATTTTTGAAATCTGATTTAAAGATATTCCTCTTGCAGATTACGGAAGCTTATGAGGAAAGCATCAACCTCTCAGCTACAGGCTACTTCAAGTAAGGCATCTATCGTCGTTTCCTAAACTGCTGTCTTTTGGAGTACCACTAAGACTGATTGGGGTTGGATAGTTTAAAGTTAAGTCTCAAGCTTTGGATGGTGGACTTGATGCCAACTATACTTACTGTATATGTTACAACAAGGGGCTGTACTGTTTTCCAGGAGACCACATCTTATTTCGGAGGAGCCAGTGTTAGATGTAAGGCTTTCTTTCAGCCAGAACTCACAGGAACTTAGTTCTGGCACCTTTCAGGTGGCCGCCATTGCCATTATAAGAGAACAATGAAAGCGTTCGTGGAGAGTTCCGGCACCTCTTTTTCTAGAAAAAGCACTGGTTAGACAGCATCAAATAAACCCCAGGATTCTGGAATTGGGGTGTGGACCAGTGTCTATTGCCATAATCAGATAGGTTCAACAGGAAAATACCCATTCTGTCATTGGGTAGTCCATCTCACAGCGAGTTTCTTTTTCTGCTTCCCATCCTGTGCTGGCAAAATACAGAGCGTTCAAGTAATTTGGCCTTTTTTTTACATGATTTCTGTTGAGCATGCCGTAGTAAAATTGAGATCTAACATCTAAATGACTCTTTCCTTCCCCTCCACCCATCAGAGGATATGTCACCAATATGGACTGGAAGACAGGAGAAGGCCACGCATTTCCATACTACGTTTTTGGTACTGCTTGTTCAGAGGTTGAGATTGACTGCCTGACAGGTGATCATAAGGTAAAAATTGAGCACTACCTCCTCTTTGGCAATTCATAGGCCACTGGGTGGTTTGATATGGTTCGCTCTCTGTTTGGATATGAACTGCTCTTTAACTGAGGGAACATTGTGCCACTAGAAGTTTTGAAAAGTAGCCAATATGACTGTGTATCAAAAAGGAATAAACAGCCAGCCACTGGAGATGGAAAACTTCAATTGCTGTTGGAATGGACAGCTGGGTTGTGCTTAAGATGCCCATATACTGCAACAGCTAGAATACTCTTACTTGTGCCTTGGTAGTATTACAAACTGTATCTGGAACCAGGCCCTGTCATCACAGCCATGTTTTTTGGACGAGTACATAACTCAATGGGAACAACCCCTTATTTGCATAAAGTCCCAGATTTAATCCTTATAATTTCCAGTTGAAAGGATCAGGTAGCAGATTGTCTGGAAAGCTGCTGCCAGTGAAAGTATTTAGTACTGGGCTAGTTGGATGAACTTTATAAGACAGCTTCATATGTTCTAGCGTAGACAGACCATTGGCTGCACTAGAGTATGGCCTCTCCTTACAAGATAATGCTTGGAATAGGATTCTTCCTTTGTCGGAACCCTGGACTATCTGGGACACAACAGTAAACCCCAAGTTTTCCAAATGCAAGAGAGAGGCCGAACATCAAAATGTCAGGTTTCTGGTTTCCATCCCTCTTCCTAGGACCCTCGTACCTACGGGACCGCCTCTCCCGGTATGCCCCACGGAGAGCCTCAGGGTCCATAAATAGCAACACCCTAGTGGTCCTGGGCCCTAAGGAAGTTAGATTAGCTTCAACCAGAGCCAGGGCCTTTTCAACACTGGCTCTGGCCTGGTGGAACGCTCTGCCTCATGAGACCAGGGCCCTGCAGGATCTGATTTCTTTCCACAGGGCTTGTAAGACAGAGTTGTTCCGCTTGGCCTTTGGCTTGGAGCCAATTTGATTCCCTCCCCCTCTTTCTTTTTTCTTTTTCCTTTCTCCTCCTGTGATGAGGCTGCATTTTAATATTTTAATGTTTCAATATTTTAATTGTTGTATTTTAATCTTGTTTTTAAGTTGTATTCATTCAACTTGTTTTTATTATTGCTTGTTAGCCGCCCTGAGCCTGGCCTTGGCTGGGAGGGCGGGGTATAAATAAAAAATTATTATTATTATTATCATTATTATTATTCCTTGTTCTGGTCAGTGGGGGGAATCATCTGATGCTGATATTCAGGGACTTCTGCAAGCATAAGTTCAAAAGGGCGAGTCAGGGCTCAGGGCTTCAGAAATGTTCTGATGTGCTAGAAATTAAATTTTGAGGCCCCTGATATTGTGTTCATGGTTATTGTACTTTCAGGTTGGGTGTCCTTTGTATTCTATTTTTTATTAAGGCTTTATAAAAAGATAATGTGCTGACAACAGCTTATTTGTCCAACAGAACATCCGAACGGACATTGTCATGGATGCCTGCTTCAGCATCAATCCAGCTGTTGACATAGGACAGGCATGTACCAAGAGCTTTGAACTTATACTTTATACTAGCTGTAAGCAAATAGATCGGGGCCTTTCTGAATGGTTAAAAAAATAAATAAATGCCCTGTTGCATTTTATTCTTGGAGTGCTTCTTCCTGTAAGCTTTGATCCAGTGCCAAAAGTGCAATTTTCCACCTGCATCTAATGAATGGATAGGAAGCCTTGCTGCTTGCTGGCCAGGGAAGCAGCCTTTCATGAATAAGTTTGGTGGGCAGTCCTTCTGCAAAGTGTACTGATTTGGTATTCCCTTGTGCATAGTGCATCTGATTCAAGGAAAAGTAATATGCAGAGAGGGGGCTTGAAACAGCACCACAGCAAAGGGTATAAATGAAATGTCTTTCATATTGGAACTATCATTCAGTACCCATTTCTCCATTAGCAAGTGATCTGCCTACATTATACAGTATTTTATGAATAAATTTACACCAGCTTTATAGCTGACAAATATACTTGTTTTTGCTGCCACTGAAGCAGTCCTATATACTAAAAGGGACTTCCTCTTTCACTGATCGCACAGTATATCCACCCTGCAGAATGAAAGCCCCGACAACTTCCTTGAAAACAGGCAGTACCTTTCCCCACCCCAACCATTCCCCAATTCATTTTTATTGCATTTTTATTAAGGGGTTTAGCAATCAGCATGTCTGGAACTGCAGCACTGAACACAGAGGAGTGTCAAACAAATTCCCAGCCCTCGTGGCTGCACAGGGAAAAGAGTAAATACTTTGAGAAAAATCACAATCTATTTAAAATGAAAATCAGAATTTATGCATTTTTATTCTGTCAGATTGAAGGTGGCTTTATGCAGGGACTTGGACTTTATACGATGGAAGAAATATACTTCTCCCCAGAAGGACAGCAGTACACGCTGGGTCCAGACACATATAAAATTCCTGCTGTCTGTGATGTCCCAGAGCAGTTTAGAATCTACCTCTTGCCAAACTCAAGAAACCCAATTGCAATCTACTCCTCCAAGGTAAACAAATTAAAAGTGTGGTGATGGAGAATACATAAGAGGGTGTTTGGTACAGATTAGTTACTATTACAATGAATTTCCAGGAGGCTCAGTTAAAGCATTCATCTCAAAGCAGATGCTCTAGAGATGGTTATCTCTAGAAACAAAGGAAGGCTTTTAAAGCCATTTTCTGATATTTTATTGCCAGTTTAGCCTCTTATGTTTCCCCATTCCAGTTAATGCCTAAATATATTAAGTGGATGCTTTGCCAGTCTGGACACATTGTCTGCAATCTGCCAAACTCAGATTTGCACAACCACTCTTAATTTTAATGGGATTATGCAGAAAAATTTATTTAAAAGTTTTTTAATTGAGTTTTAGCTGAGGTGTGTTGGTGACACCTTGCAACCATTTGTGAGACAGGAGCTTGCATGCCCATCCAGAACCAGGTGACTATCAACTGGTGATTGGAAAAAATTATCGTCTAAACCAGGGTTGGCAACCTAAGGCCTGTGGGCCGGTTGTGGCCCAATCACCTTCTCAATCTGGCCCGCGGACGGTCCGGCAATCAGTGTGTTTTTACATGAGTAGAATGTGTCCTTTTATTTAAAATGCATCTCTGGGTTATTTGTGGGGCCTGCCTGGTGTTTTTACATGGGTAAAATGTGTGCTTTTATTTAAAATGCATCTCTGGGTTATTTGTGGGGCATAGGAATTCGTTCATATATTTTTTTCAAAATATAGTCCAGCCCCCCACAAGGTCTGAGGGACAGTGGACCGGCCTCCTGCTGAAAAAGTTTGCTGACCCCAGGTCTAAACTTTTTGGATCTTCCCTTATCTTTGTGTTCCATCGTTGGTTGTCTTCATCTTCCTACAGGGTGTAGGTGAAGCTGGAGTATTCCAAGCATGCTCTGTGTTTTTTGCTATTCGGGATGCAGTGGCTGCTGCCCGGAAGGAAAGAGGTTTGCACCGTGTTTTCACAATGGACAGTCCACTGAACATAGAAAGGATTCGCATGGCCTGTGTTGATGACTTTACAGAGATGGTAAATACTTCCTTAAAAACATCACCACCACCTTATATTCCATTCATTTTGTGCTTTCTTCCTGTTGGTATCAACAAGACACAGAAAACTAAGGCAGAGAACTGAGGGGCCCAGTATGACTCAGCAGAGCAGAGAACCTAGGATAAAATGGCTGGAGGACCATCTAGTCTAGTGGGCGTAGCCGGGGGGGGCAGCTGCCCCCCAAATAAGTACAAATCAATACATATCTGCTCCCTTTCCCTTATGGGGTATCTAAGAGCCCGTATAGAGTCCTTAAGTAGGTTCTCTATCAGTAGGAGAAAATAACAGAGGCCAACCAAAGAATATTCAGAAGTAAGCCTGATCTTTATTAACTGTTGCAACAGGGTGTTTACTACCACACTCAAGAGGCAGGAGAGGCCCAGATGGTGCGCAAGCCCTTATATAGACTTTTGAAGTTGCCCACCCTGTAGCCAGAGACCCACCCCCCAAAAATCATACATACCGGTACATCACAGAAAATTCCTGTTTCTCAGGATACCTGCTAATGGCCACTGATTCCTCTACCTGGGCAGCCTAGGCATTCTTTTGTGATGGTAAATACTTAGTTCCTGAATCCAGGTCACAGGCTCACCCTATTCATACTCAAATACGCCCTTAAGACAGGATTTGAGCAAAGAGACAATGGGGAGGCTTTCCCATTTCCTTCCTCACTGCAGAGAAATATTTGAGGTCAATTTGGGAGAGTCAAAATGGCTTCAGGATTGCTCTCCTGTACTATTTCAAACACGTGGTTTATATGTATGCGTTTGCCTTGTAGATTTATGAACATATGATTTATATATATGAGACCTTAGAATTCCTATAACACCTAACAAAAGCCTGCTCCCCTAACAAAAATCCTAGCTATGTCCATGCCCTGCCCCCGTTGTACCAGTAAAAAGGTAGCTATTTAAATGTTTTGTTTGTAAATAGAACATATTTTATTTATGATTTTTATAATTTATACAAAATACAATTACATAAAATGATAGGAACATAATGAAATATTGTTGAAGCAGAAAAACATAGAATCATGGAGCTGCAAGGGACCTCAAAGGTTATCTACTCTAACTCCCTGCAATGTAGGAAACTCAGCTAAAGCATCCATGACAGATGCCCAACCTCTGCTTAGAAACCCCCAAGGAAGGAGAGTCCAGAACATCCCGAGGGAGATCCATCTTCCATGTATTATACAAAAGTAAACAACACTTATTTGACCCCAGTTATTTGATGCAGAGGGGGAAACCTATTAGATGCAGTCCAAAAGGCACATAGGGAGTTCTGTATACAGTGGTACCTCTGGATGCGAACGGGATCCATTCTGGAGCCCCATTTGCATCCTGAAGCGAACGCAACCCGCATCTGCGCATGCTGCGATTCGTCGCTTCCACGCATGCGCATGACGTCATTTTGAGCATCTGCGCATGCGGGAGCAGTGAAACCTGGAAGTAACGCATTCCGTTACTTCCGGGTTGCCGTGGAATGTTACTGTTAAGTTGTGGGTTGACATAGCAGACGACACAGCGATTTCTCCAAGTAGCTCTTTATTTTGTAAGCTGGAATAGAACTGACTGCAAACAGCTCAGCCGGCCTGCTTTTATAGGCAGCCGGCTGTCAGCATTGTAGCAACAACAGCCCAGCGTTTCCCGCCTAAAATAACTGACGTGGACCTGAGTGAAAACTATCTACAGACCTGAGTGAAAACTATATACAGTATCCCCCTGCTGGCCCAGGGTGAAACTTCACTACATAACACCCCTCCCCACCGAGATAAGGCGTTAGTTACAATCGTAATGGTTTCCTTATATACAGCACTACGCGTAATGGTTCAATTAGGCACAAAAGCATATCGGTTGCATTTCCCATACTTAGACCAACAGTGATACATGTCCAACAACATAGTCCTTTAAATAAGTTGGGCGCTTGGAAACTCTGCCAGACCGCCGGGGACTGGTAGCCAAGTCCAGAGGGCCACACAGTTCTTGCTGAGGCTGTGGTGTGACCCTAGGTGGCGTTGGAACCAACTCCCCTGGATCCGCTGCTGTGGGTGGAGCCTCCGCAAGTGGAGTGGTCTGAGTCTGTGGTAAGTCTGGCAGACCCTCTGAAGCGGCTTGGTTCGGCTCTACGCTGGCAGTTTGCGAGGGAGGTGTAGGTGGGGCCTCGCCATCTGTACGTGTCTCTTCTTGAGCCGCAAGCGCAGTTGGGGGCACCACGGTAGTGTCCAAGTCCCCAACCCTGCGCCTAAGCTGGTCTATGTGCCGTCGCCACAAGCGTCCGTCTTCGAGTGCCACCTGGTACGAGCGAGGTCCAGTGACTCCCACTACTGTGGCTGGCACCCAAGGAATGTCCCCCACATAGTTCCGGGCACAGACCTGGTTTCCTGGGACAAATGACCGTGGCGCGTTGGCACAGCCTGGGGGTTCAGCCACGGCAAAGTCCGGGTGCAGCCAGTCGAGCGGTGACCTGAGGCGGCGGCCCATAAGCAGTTCAACAGGACTCCGCCCTGTGGCCGCATGAGGGGTGATGTGTTGCACGAACAAGTATTCGGCGACCCGCTCATGCCAGTCTCCCCGGTCCAGGCGCGCCAGTGCCTCTTTTGCCGAGCGCACCATTCTTTCCGCTTGCCCGTTGCTGGATGGATGAAAGGGTGCCGTTAGGGCATGGCGGATGCCCAGTCCCAAAAGATACCGCTCAAACGTGCCTGACGTGAACTGCGGTCCGTTGTCAGAGACAAGGACATCAGGACACCCATGCGTTGCAAACAGGCCTCACAGCACCCGGATGACGGCTTCGGTAGTGGTGGAGGGCATCAGGGCGACCTCTAGCCATTTGGAATAGGCGTCCACCACTACCATAAAGGTCCGGCCGTGAAAGGGGCCAGCCAGATCGATCTGCACCCTCGACCAGGGTGTCTTTGGCGTCTCCCAGGTGTGTCCCTTAGCTGCCGGTGGTGCAGGCCTCGACTCTTGGCACGCTTGACAGGCGGACACCCAGGCAGTGATGGCATCGTCCATATTAGGCCACCAGACGTAACACCGAGCCAACGCCTTCATTTTGACAATTCCCGGGTGGCCAACGTGCAGAGCCTCCAGGACGCGCTGACGGAGTCCCTGGGGAATCACGACGCGGTCTCCCCACAGCAGACAGCCGCGATGAGCTGAGAGTTCATGTTGTCTGGTTGCGAAGGGCTGGAACTCCGATGCAAAAGGCCCTTGTGGCCACCCCCTCCACACCCAGTTGAGCACCCGGCTGATGGTGCAATCCTGGGCAGACGCGGAGGCCACAGTGGCAGCCGATACAGGCGCTGCCGGAAGATTCTCAATCAGAAGGAGCCATGAAGCTGGAGCCGGGTCTTCCACAAATGCTGGAAGAGGGCAACGGCTGAGGGCGTCGGCATGGCCCATCGATTTCCCGGGGTGATGGATGAGCCGGTAGTGGTAGGCAGCCAGGAAAACAGTCCATCACAGCATGCGTGGCGAGAGGACCGGTGGAGTTGGACGATCACCGGCGAGGAGGCCCAGGAGTGGCTTGTGGTCAGTGATGAGGTCAAAACTCCTGCCATAGAGGTATTCATGGAACCTCTTCACTCCAGCCACAAATGCCAGTGCCTCCTTGTCGAGCTGGCTGTAATTCCGTTCCGTCGGAGATAGCGTCCTGGAAAAGTAGGCGAGCGGTGCTTCTCTTCCGTCTGGAAAACGGTGACTAAGGACAGCACCGATGCCAAAAGGTGAGGCGTCGCAGGCAAGGACCAGCGGCCTGGATTCACTGTACTGTACCAGCACACTGTCTGATGAAAGGAGAGCCTTGACCGCGTTGAAGGCCGCCGTCTCCCGATGACCCCAGGCCCAAGGCGTCTTTGTGCTAAGGAGTCGGTGAAGAGGCTCAGCCACTGTGGCTTTGTGGGGCAGGAACATGTTATAAAAGTTCAGCAGCCCCAGGAACGCCTGCAACTCCGTCTTGTTCTTTGGGGTGGGGGCCTGCTGGATAGCGCGGATCTTGGATGTGGTCGGGTGAAGGCCGGAGGCATCGATAAGATAGCCCAGGAACTCTACCTGTGGAACGGCGATCTGGCACTTTTCCCTCTTTACCTTGAGCCCGGCCTCTTGGAACCTGGTCAGCACGGCATGGAGGCGCTCGAACAGCTGCTGGTGTGAGTCTGCGGACACCAAGATGTCATCAAAATATGGTACCACGCCCGGAAGCCCTTGCAGGAGACGCTCCATAAGGCTTTGGAAGATGCCAGGAGCCACACTCACTCCGAACTGCAACCGGCGGCAACGGAATGCCCCCCAGTGGGTGACGATCGTCTGGGCTTCAGCAGTGGCATCATCGACGGGCAGTTGTTGATAGGCTTGGGCAAGGTCCAGCTTAGCGAAGACCTTACCCTCACCCAGGGAATGCAGCAGGTGTTGGACAACAGGAACCGGATAAGCGTGCTGCTGAAGTGCCTTGTTGATCGTGCACTTGTAGTCAGCGCAGATTCTCACTGACCCATCTGGCTTGACAGGCGTGACGATGGGGGTTTCCCACTTGGCGTGGTCAACCGGCTCCAAAACTCCTTGGGCGATCAGTTTGTCCAGTTGTTCGTCCACCTTAGCCTTGAGAGCAAAGGGAACCCGGCGTGGCTTTAGCTTGATGGGGGCGACTTGTGGATCAAGGCTAAAGGAGATGGGCGTACCTGTATATTGCCCCAAGGTGCCGTCGAAAACCTTGGCAAAGTCTTTGACCAGACCCTCAGTCTCTGCGTTAGAGATGCAGTTGATGCCGATGACTTCCAGGCCGAGGGCATCAAACCAGTCTAGCCCTAGGAGGCTTGGCCGCTGACCTTCGACCACCACCAACCGGAGCAGGCCCGAAAAATCCTTGAAGGCAATCCGGAACCGGCCAACGCCTACCACGGGAATGTCGTTTCCGTGGTAGTCTCTCAGGTGTACGCGGTGAGAGTCGAGTTGCATTTTGGACACTCTGGGTACCAGTCTTTTGATGGTGCTCCATGACACGATGGACAGGGCAGACCCGGTGTCGATCTCCATGTCACATGGAGCTCCTTCAATGAGCACCGTGACGTTCAGCTTGCGTCGCGTAGGCGAGTCGGTTTGGCCAATCGTGGTTCCAGACGGGCAGCGGCAGTTGGTGAGAGCGAAACAACTTTCCTTGGCAGACTGGAGTGAAGACTTGGACTTGCGAGTCAATGAAGGGGGGGTGTCAGACGGAGCCGATCGGCAGACCTTAGCGATGTGGCCCCTTCTGGAACACTTCCTACAGATGGCGTCTCTGAATTGACACTTGGCACGGGAATGGTTGCCTCCGCAGCCGGCACATTCCGGTTGGCCCTTGGACTTCTGTTGGAACTTCCTGCGCTCCCACTTTGTCTGGTGCACGTCATTGTCTTCACTGGAGGATGCCTCATCACTGCTGGCCTCTTCATGATACACCGGAACTGGCTCCCTAGCAAGACGCGGGCTGCTGGACTTGCGGATCTCCTGGGCGGAGCGTTCAGCAGCTTCTGAGGCCACAGCCTCCTCAATGGCTTTCTGTAGCATGAGGTCTGGCTTGGCGAGGAGACGCCGTTGCAGATGGATGTCCCGGACCCCGCAGACGATTCGATCCATCAGGGCATCGTCTAAGTCTCGGAACTCACTGTGCATTGCAGCCTGTCGCAGGGCGGTGGTGTAGTTGTTGATTGACTCCCCCTCTGCCTGGTTCCGGTGGTAGAACGCATGGCGGGCAGCAATCTTGGACGGCTTTGGTGCGTAGTGGTTGCGGAGCTTCTCTTGGATCGTGTCCCATGGTGTTGCCTGGACTGCTTCAGGCGCAACCAATGCTCGGGCCGTCTCAAACACCTCAGGCCCACAGAGGCTGAGGAATAGGCCCCGCTTCCGATCCTTTGATACTGCTGTCAGCTCGTTGGCTTGGAGGTAGCAGTCGAACCGAGCAAGGTAGGAGTCCCATGATTCAGAGGCTGGCGCAAACGGCGGTAGAGGCACAAGTGAAGCCATGATTCCGATGCCGGCGTGAAGGGCGATGGATGGAACACAGTGCTCTTAGCCAGAACAGTCAGCTCTGAATTGGTTCTGTCCAGTGATTTCGCTCAGTGATTTCGCTCTGTGATTCAGCTCAGTGATTCAGCTCAGTTCAGAGGCTGGCCGCATCTGGCTGTGCTCTGATGTCCATCGATCCCACCTTCGTCGCCAGTGTTAAGTTGTGGGTTGACGTAGCAGACGACACAGCGATTTCTCCAAGTAGCTCTTTATTTTGTAAGCTGGAATAGAACTGACTGCAAACAGCTCAGCCGGCCTGCTTTTATAGGCAGCCGGCTGTCAACATTGTAGCAACAACAGCCCAGCGTTTCCCGCCTAAAATAACTGACGTGGACCTGACTGAAAACTATCTACAGACCTGAGTGAAAACTATATACAGTATCCCCCTGCTGGCCCAGGGTGAAACTTCACTACATAACAGTTACCTAAAAACGCTCAACCCGAAGCTACTTCAACCCGAGGTATTACTGTATATGGGAGAATTTTAAAAAGCAAGTGGTCCTCACTGACCTGGTGCAAAAAGTTCTTGTCATTCGGAGGAGCCCTGGTTGCCTAGATAGAACACTATAGTCCCACACACACTTAACTGGGAGTAAGGCCCACTGATATCAGTGCAGCTTTCTTATGAGTAGACACTTAGTTATTTACTAGATGCAAGTCAGCAGCACCAGATGACCCCACTCAGCTCAGCGCTGGAGTGGATTTCACCCCAAGCCTTGCAGAGCCTGGCCCCTCAGCAGTGGCGTAGCGTGGGTTGTCAAGCACCCGGGGCAAGGCAAGTAATTTGCGCCCCCTAACCCGCACGCCTGGCACCCCCCCCCCCACAGTGGGCGACGACCCGGCGGCTTGGATCGGATTCGCACAGCAGTGAGAGAGAGTGAGCCAGGTAGGAGCAGAGAGCTGCGAGTGTGAGCGCGCCCCCCCCCCAGATGTTGCGCCCGGTGCGGCCGGCCCCCCTGCACCCCCACGCTACGCCACTGCCCCTCAGCAACATCCAAAGGCCCTGATCCACTAGGTGCTGCAGTGGATTGGACGCTGCGCTTTACAGAGTCAGGTCCAGACTGCCACCGTGCCCAGACCAGGCGGTAGCAACAAGTAGCTGTGGCTCGCTCAGGCCTACCCATTGTAACCTCACCTCCGTCCGTACCTGACCTGGGAGTTCTGGACTGAGGTGCTACAGAAAAAGCAGGACAAAAAGGAGCAGTTGGCCCTGGTGAGCTGCCCTCTTATCTGCTTGTGATTGGCCAAGCGGATAGCCAGTCAGTCAGGAATTTTTGATTTTTTTAAAAAAAAGATTCCCCCCCCCCTTCATTGCTCACTTCCCTTTGTGGCCCCCTATTTATTTGTGGCCTCCTAGCCTCGTACTGTGGCCCCCCCATTTATACATTTTTCACCTGTGGCCCCCTTGGAATATCCAGAGGCCCACAACAATCAGACAGTAAGTGATTCCAATACTTGAAAGGTGCTAAATAAAGCACTAGGGAGCAGTATTGTAAGTTAGAGTCCGGCACCAAAAGATACAAACTTCAGTCCTGGGATATGACCAGAATCCTACCCTTGCCCTTGTTGTAAACAAAAATTGCCCTTTTCCCTTATGGGGTATCCAAGAGCCCATATACAGTAGAGTCCTTACATAGGTTCCCTATTGGTAGGAGAAGATAACAGAGGCAAAAGAGAATATTGAGAAGCAAGGCAGCTAGTAAGCTTGATCCTTATTGATTTGTTGCAACAGGTGCTCCCCTCACCTGTAGGAGAGGAGGAGGAACCCAGAAAAATGACGCACAAGGCCTTATAAAGACTTTTGAAATTGCCACCCTGTAGATCAAGACCACCCCCAGAAACATCATACATACATCACAGAAGGTGTGTAACCTAAGACCACTCTTCAGATACATCATACCATATCACAGAAAAGGCGGTCTAAACAGAAATTTGAATGTTGTTTTTCTCCTGTCCTTGTTTATCTCCTGTCTGGCAGGTTACTTGATTGGATTGCCTGGGGAGCCTGGCCAGTCTTTTGTAATGATAAATACTTAGTTCCTGGGCCAGGTCACAGGCTCACACTCTATTCATATCTTAAATGTGCCCTTAAGACAGGATTTGAGAAGGAAAAGACAATGGGGAGGTTTCCCACTTTGACCTTGCAGAGAAAACATTTGCTCAGTTTAGGAATCAAAATGGTTCCAGGTCGGTCTTCCTATGCTGATCTATGTAGGTGCTTGGTTAATACATTTATGAACATTTCCATATATCTAAGACCTCAAAATTCCTATCATACTCTTCACCTTAGTTGCTTCCAGAGCCCAAGGACAGTCAGGTCCAGCCACTCAAGATTTTGCGCCATATTATACTATATAATAAGAATAATTATTATTACTTATCATTTTCAATAGGGAAGGCAGGGAGGGTGTGTGTCAGAAAACTATAATTGCAAAATTACTTTCAAAGGCTGCTCTTGGAAATATTTGACATCAAGGTTGTAAACCTGTAGCTAATTTTCTGGGAGTGAGCCCCATAGAACTCACTGAGATTTACTGTTCTGAGTTTGTATAGGTATGTATAGGTTTGGTCCTTAATATGCATAACAGTTTAAAAGATTTTTTTAAAATCATTTTTTATACCTCATAGTAATAGAGATACGGTATATGATCTCTGGTTTGAAAAAGGCATTGCAGGAAGTGTCTCCTCTCCTGCTTCTAATGGCTCCCCCTCAAGGCCACTCCAAAACATTTTGCTGCTGAGGCAAAAGTCAAAACGGTGCTCTCCCCCAACCATGCCTCATTCAGTAAATGAAATTGTGTGGTGTTTCCTGTGTGCCTGGTGCCAGAGCAGGCAGGCTCTGAGCATATTCAGAGTGCCTCACCACAAGAAAATAAATATGCAGTTATGAAGCTGACTACATTGCACAAGAATTGATGCTTTTGAATTATGGTGCTGGAGGAGACTCTTGAGAGTCCCATGGACTGCAAGATCAAACCTCTCCATTCCGAAGGAAATCAGCCCTGACTGCTCACTGGAAGGACAGATCCTGAAGCTGAGGCTCCAATACTTTGGCCACCTCATGAGAAGAGAAGACTCCCTGGAAAAGACCCTGATGTTGGGAAAGATGGAGGGCACAAGGAGAAGGGGACGACAGGGGACAAGATGATTAGACAGTGTTCTCGAAGCTACCAGCATGAGTTTGACCAAACTGCGGGAGGCAGTGGAAGACAGGAGTGCCTGGCGTGCTCTGGTCCATGGGGTCATGAAGACTCGGACACGACTAAACGACTAAACAACAACATTGCACAATGGAGGAAGCCTCTGGGTATCCTTTGCTGTTGGGCTTCCAGTATATCAATAAATTCACAGGAGGGAGAAAGAAGTATAATGGGGTATTGAAAGGTGTGGGGGCAAATAAACTAACGTACACTAGCCAGAAGACCCCCCCCTGTATGTGTGTGTGAATGATTTCACAGCTGTAAGTTGCTTTGGGTTGCCCTGAGCAAGATAAAAGTGATTAACAAGTTCTATAAATAATAAATAATAAATAATAATAACTGTTCATGCTGACTGTATAGCACGCAGGTATGGACACTTGCAAAGTGATGTCTAAAAAAGTTCTGTTAGAGAGGGAAAAAACTATACTACAGTGATTCAATGGCTGAAGTATGTACAGAGCGATATAAACTCGTATCTCACGTTTCAATGCACAGTAGCTTTCCTCTCATTAAAACAAGTTTTATATTGGTTGATTTTCTTTTATTTCCTAATATGAAATTGCACATAAGAATAGCCCTTCTGTTTCTCTCTTTCATTTTTAGATTCCAAAGGACATGCCTGGGACCTATAAACCATGGGCTATTGAAGTAGACTAACGTCCTGGTTTTCCGCCAAAGTTTTCCGCTTTTGTATGTTCTTCCTCATCAGAAGAGCAGTCGCAGTCTAATCACACACAAGAAGGACAATGATATTAATTTCAGCTGTGCAAGATTTTTAAAAATTATATTGATGTACGAAAACAAATCTGTGAATTTCAGCAGGTGTATAATCAAGCATAGACGTCGTATAAGGGATAAGAAAATTTAATTCCAAACTGTGAGAATTTGCACCTGTATATCTACATGTTATCTGTGTTCATATTGTATTGTAATGGCTATTGATATCTACATCTGTAACTGTAGGCATATAAAATGCTGTAATTAGGTGGCTGCCTACCAGGCACACAGATACACCTCAGCTTTTATTCAGAGGAGTTAGAGAGGGGTGAGATTGTTGGTTTGGGCTTTGAGGATCATGTGGGTGAAGGGAGAATCATTTAGTAAATGTTAGGGCACAGGGGAGAGTGCTGAAGTACTCATTTGGCTTATACATTCTGTCCCTTGCCAGTTAAGCAGACCTTCTCCTGGAACTTGCCCAGACTTGGCATTCAATTAACCTTCACTCAGAGTAGACCCACATAGCATAGTTGAGGAAACTGGAAACTGTCATCAGCAGAAAGTGACCACGTGTTGCCAAGGTGCGCTGTGGAGGCGGGCAAATTTTACTTGCAAAATAGGAACAACTCTGGACTACATTGCAAGGCTGTCATAAGCCACTGGTCTGTTCCTCAACCTGAACATACCGGGGGGGGGGGGTATCAGACCCATAAAAAGGGAAGCAGTTAGCCGGTAAAATAATGGCCAAGTACTTTTAAAGCATTAACTTTAATCATTTATTATCCTGATGATGATCACCTTTGCTCGCATGATGATTTGAGAAGTATTGTTTTCAAAAGATCTGACATATATGGTAATTAAAAATTGTTATTATGAAACTGTATGAGTCACAATGAATTACTTATTTCATTTTTGTATTCTGCTGTCTCCCCAAGGAGTCCAGAGCAGCCTACATAAGCTCTCCTCACCTCCACCCCCCCTCCAGGTTTTTAATTTTTCCCTCACAGCACTCAAGAGTGTATGAGATTCACCTGCACGGTTTTCTCCCGAATGTTGCAGGCCTAGGGCACAAGCAGATCTCACTCTCGCTGACAAGTGATACCACCATGAAACAAAAAAGATAAGCTGCCACCTATTATGCAATTAATTAATTAATTAGTATACTGCCCATCACCCGTACATCTTAGGGCAGTTCACAACATAAAAGCACAAGATTTTTAAAAACAATAAAAGCGATAGCAAAGCAAAGCATTAACCCCCCCCACTCGCCCTACATAGCAGCATTCTCAGAACATGAGATACCTTGCCACGATCAAGTACTGTAATAATGCATTTCAGTTTGACACAACTTGGCCAGGCCATTGGCTGGTGTGCCAATCGTAAGGATGACACCACCTGACTACAGAGCAGGATTGGGCTCCAGCCCCTGTAATGAAGGCATGAGTGATGTGTCTCGAATCCTGCACCCCACCTGCAACACGGGAATAATTAATATGATGATGGACAGTGCCGGAAGCGCCATCAGGCAGCCCTGTTTAGGGAAGTTTTTAATATTTAATGCTGTATTGTTTTTAACACTTGATTGGAAGCTGCCCAGAGTGGCCGGGGAAACTCAGCCAGATGGGCGGGATATAAATAATATTATTATTATTATTATTATTATTATTATTAAATTTACAATTTCCTCGCACTAGAAAACCCGACTGCGTTTAAAAGCAAATGAACCTTTGCATATTTTCCCCTCCCCCTTTTTTCCTTTGGCTGATGGAAACCGCTACCACCAAATTACAGAATTGTAGAGTTGGAAGGGGTACCCAGTGTCATCTAGTCCAACCCCTCCCCCCCTGCAGTGCAGGAATCTTAAGTAGACCATACATATAGAAACGCGGAAACAATAAAAGTCATAAGCACCATTTATTTATTTTGCAAGCTCTCATTGTTGCGAGACAGACAGACAGACGAAACTTCAAAACCAAACCAAAAAATCTGGGCTGCTTCCTCCTACGGTGATCACTACCTGGGCTCCCCCTACTTCGACTCAATGGATTGCGCCACGAAGTATCCCGGGCCATTCCCGGAAAAGGACGAACCTGGACGCGTCTACTTAGGGAGGGGAGGTGGAAGCAGAGAGCAGAGTCTCGTTTCAAACCCCGCCCAAAGGAACGCCGCCCATTGCTGCGTGACGTAGTTGGGGAGCGGGCGAGCTGGACGAGCCCATTTCCGAAATAAACGGGGGTAGGGTAAAACAAACACACTTGCTTCATTTTTAACTTGAACTCCCTCTCTGTATGAGGAAATAACCAACCCCCCACAATAAAAAAAAAAACCTTTAGGCCCAACCGGCGTCACACACTCGACCCTCAGCACGACACACTTCTCTTCTCTCCCCCCCCTCCCACTGTGTGACGGCTGTGAATAATAGTTCCTTCCCAGCAAGCCTCGCCTCCCTCCCGCCCGTCACCCGCGTGTTCTCGCGTGGTTTCCTCTCCTCGCGGGGGAGGTTGTGTGGGGAGGGGGGGAGTAGAAGAGGAGGAAAAGGGGTGGAGACTTGAAGCCGCTTCAGACCGCCCGCCTTCTCCGTCCTCCGTCGCGCCGCTTAGTCAAGCTCGTGCTCCTTGGACGTTCCTTTCCTGCCTTAAAAGTCGGTGAGGCCCGAGGCGCGCGGCGGGATTGATAGCTGGCGGGGGGGGGGTGGGGAGAGAACGCGGCTTGGCGGGCGCTGATTGGGCGGGGAGCGCGGCGGCGCGAGCCTGGCCCGTAACGGCCGCGCTGGCAGGGCCGGTTGCTGGGCCTGCTTCTCCCCTCCTCCTCCTCCTCCTCCTCCCCCCTCCTTTCCCTTCACTGGCCCGGCCCGGCCTGGCGGGTAACAAAGCGGCGGCCTCTGTTGGGCAGTGACGCCGCTGAGGGAGGGAGGGAGGGAGGGGACGCGGCTGTGGCGGCCGGGAGGGGCAGCAGCGCGGGACTCAAAGCCTAGCCGGGGCGGCGGCGCTAGCGGGAGACTTCCCCCTTCCCTTCCTTTCCGGGGCCATCGCTTCCAGCTCCTGCAGCGGCCGCCTCCGCCCGGAGGGCTCGGTGGGTAGGCCGGGAGGGAGGGAGGGAAGGAGGAGGGCGCCTCGGGTCGGCTGAGGGAACAGCCTTCCGGGAAAAGGCCCATTTCCGGCCCAGGCAGCGGCACGAGGCTGGGCAACACCCCCCCCCCACACACACACAACTACACAAAAAATACGTACACACGGCCTACCCGTGTTTGTAGATGGGGGGTGTCTTTCCTGAGGGGGTTTGAAGGGTGGAGACACCTCCCGGGGCTGAGTGGGGAAGGAGGAGGAGGAGGGGACTCAACGTTTGGCGATTGCATTTTGAAAAGAATTTCTCTCTCTTTTTTTTTTTAATAATATTTTTTATTAAGTTTTCCATTTTAACAATCCAATCACATCACACTGAATATTCCAAATTGTACAAATACATCAAGTCCAAATATTTTTGCCAAATTTTATATATATTTTTTGTTAGGGGTTCCCATGCTTCAAGTTCAGTAGGGTCCAATCATCTCCTGTTTCTACTGCCTTGAGTGTCAGAATTTCTCAGCCTGTTTGCTTCGGTGCGAGATGATTAGCTGGCACGTTTTCCAAAATCTGTATGCGCTCGTGACTCTTGGTTGTTGTTTTTTCTGGGAGAGACCATGGTGGGGAAAGGAGGAGTTTTAAATACCACGAGGATGGGTGAAATGAGCCCTGTGGATAAAACAGCTTTTTGCATCTCTCTCCCCCCCCCACATTTTTTGCAAAAGCATGAAGGGCGTCTTAAGTTATTTTCCTTCTTCTCCCTGGGCACCCTGAATTGATACTCTGTCCTGATGTAACATTATTCCAAGGCACGGGGGGGGGGGGTTCCCCTAGCTAAGCAGTAGCCATGGGGTTGTTGGTAAGTTTGGTCCCCTCAAAATCCAAGCCCTGCCACCCCACAAACGTGAAAGAGGATAGCTGGTTTCACTTTGGTTATGCTATATGCTCCCGGAATGCATTCAGGAATTCTGAGAAATTTTGGCCCATCCCCAAAACTTCATTCACACCCCAATACCTAGAAACATGCCGGAGGAATGTTGGCCCTGCCTTGTGTTTTTTAGACAGCTATGATTTTTTGGAAGAGCAGGTACTGTAATCCTAAGCACACCTGCTCAGAATCATCCCGTTTTGTTCAGGTGCAGTTAGTTCCAAGGAAATGGTCATAGGACTACAGCCTTGTTGGGGTATACGGAGTACCACAAATACCCCTTTAAAATACTCCTCTCGTTCTTGTTTACAGTTTAATCTGGAATGAATTCAAGAACAGGGCTTTAAACATTGTGATACTCTTGCTGCTCCGCCTGCCCCCCAACCCCTCCCTTTTCCCTTGAAGCCTTAAATGCAGTTCATGCTTTTGTTTTTTTGTGTTAAGGATGGATTCTATACATACAATTAATATGTTTGGACTGAGAGCCTCTTTTTACATATAATTATGAAGTCGAGGTGTGAGGGCATAGCCATGTACCCCTTGGCTATCTTGATACTTTCATCTTATGATTCATCTCACTGCAGGCAGTGTCAGGTGACTGTATCTAACCAGCTTAAAATCTATCACAGTGCCCCTAGCCTAGTGTTGCTGTGGGGCATTGCACTGAAATAAAAAGATGGCTGCACCAATTACCCAGCAGTGCTTGGAGCCCACTGACATAGGAAAGGGCCCACAAGAGAACGCTTTGTCAAGGAGCTAGTCCTGACTTAATTATGGCCTTACTTACGGTAGTTTTAGGCAGAGCACTGGTAAAAATCATGAGGTTGGAAGTTCCCCGATTCCAAGTTAAGTTTGACCCCAAGTTCATTAATAGGCCTTGATAGGTATCAGTCGCTGGTCTCAGCCCCAGTGCTCTGTCCAGTATCAACTACTCGCCTCAGAAGTCAAAGTATTTGGTCTTCAAACCATAGATTCAGATCATGGTTTGAAGGCAATGCTTGATTTGTTCTAACCATACTGTAGTTGGTTCAGTTTAAGACCTTAGGGAAAACTGTGGTAATAACCAACTGGGAAAGGGAGAAGGGAATTCTTACGCAAGGGGGAAAAGGAGGAAGAAAAACATCATGTTTCTAATCTCTCAGCCCAGATTTACTCAATTTAGGCATCATAGAACCCGAGGTCTGTTATGTATTTTGAAACATAGGAAAAGGTTTGTAAACACTTAATGTTTCCAAACATTAAAGTAGAAAATAATACTTAAATAAAATAGGAAACCATTAAGATTTTTAGCTGGCAGATGTTTAACTGAAGTCTTCCCAAGCTCTTAGCGATCATCTGCTTAACTGATACATCTTGAAAATTTTGTTTCTTTCCATAGGGTGTCTTTTATGAATAATCAAAAGCAGCAAAAGCCAACGCTATCAGGCCAGCGTTTTAAAACTAGGAAAAGAGGTAAGCCTAATTATATGTATGCTTAATTAAATTGTTTCTGTATTATACAGTTGGACATCTGAGAGAAAGTTTGCTTGTGGTCTGTACTGTGTTTTTGCGCGCATGCACACACACACACACACACACACACACAGAGAGAAAGCTGCATTGACAGTTTGGTGGAAAGTCTTTAGGATTGATCCTTGATCAACTATACCTTCTTTATATTAAGGCAGCTATGTCTTGCATATAATGCAAGAGTGAGAGTAGTATCAATATCCCTGTTGTTGTTTTCTTCACTTATCACCTGCTTTTAAAATAAAAATATTTGTTTTAACAGAAATCTTAATTTTATTAAAGCCAGTGAACTAATGAACCCATTCTCCTTTGTCTCCCAGTGACAGGTTTTTAGTCTGTTTAAAAATCACATTGCAGCCTTTGATTTATCTTACAAAGATGTTCTCACATACTGAACTTGAACAAAATTATTCAATGTGAGTTGTATCCAGCAGCATCCTAGCATGAGTGAAATAGACTTATGCCCATGCAGCAGGACTTACCCCTTCTCTGTCTAATCCTGTATGCACCCTCCGCACCTGCCCTTCACCCAAGGATCACAGGGTGGTTTACAATATCAGATAGTATAAAACCACTAAAATACATAGCATAGTAACAAACAAAAAACAACAATCTACACACAGTTTAGAAGGCCATAGATTGGCTCATTAGCCCAAAGGCCTTGGAAAAGCAATGGATGCAGAAGTAGCCTTAACCTGTGTATCTGTTCCTTCAGAGGGAATGTAACCCCATCAAGATCAGGCAACCTCCTATCCATCCAGTCAAGAGAACCACCCACTAACAGTGCCTCAATCTTATCTGGATTGAGTTTTAGTTTTTGGCTCTCATCCAGTCCGTTATTGAGGCAAGAAAATGGTCCAACACATCCACTGCCACAACTGCAGATGTAAAGGAGAAGAAGAGCTGTGTGTCGTTGGCATATCGCTGGCAACATACTCTAAAACTCCGGATGACCCCACTCAGCTGGTTCATGTAGATGTTAAATAGCAGGGGGAATACAATCCCGAGGAGCCCTACATTGAAGGCTCCATGGGGCCATATGGTATTTGTACCCATGGATTCAAATTTTCATGGTTCTTTAATGCCTGGCTTTAGGAGAGATGTTTGTTTTAGATGGGTAGATGCTATATTTAACTTTTCTTCAAGCCGGTCAACTACGAGCTTTCAAAGGTGTTATGGCTAGGAAAGGGCCTTAATTTTGCCTCTGCACAGGGCGTATATCTCTTGCTACTATGACATATAAATAGTCCAGCCAACTGGCTATGTGGCATGCCAGAAAGCACAGGAATACTAACTTGTGGGTAGTAATTATGTTAAAGAGTGTTTGTCTGTTCAGTGTTTCTTCAGTAAAAGGAGAGAAAAGTGTAGCTTTTATGAATTCTAAACTGAAACGTCCTTATTTTAAAGATTATTTTGGTATGGTTTCAGTTAAATGACTTGTGAAGGTGAAAGCAAATCTTGATCCTATGACTTAAAAGATGTATCACATGAACTTCTGTGCCAGCATAAAAACATCACAAAATTGATTATTGCCATTGAGCCAGAACCCTGAATCTAGTATTTAGAGTTGGGATAGGTCCATGATACAAGGTCTTATTTGAACTCACTTTTGTAATCCTCGTTCAACTTTATGGTGGACCTTCCAGCTTTTTTGTTTTGTTTTTGTTAAACCTTTGAAACTGAAGGAGCTGCACACTTCTTGTCAGGATGTTCTAGGGAAAAGAGTGTAATCTGGTGTTTAGTACCGCTCTGCTTAAATAAGTGAGAAAGAATGAAACTGGACTGAGTGAAAAAGGTGGAATTCCAATAAACAAATTAGTAGGTGGGAGTGGGACCCGGAAGCAGAAATAGATAAGTACTTTCTTGATCTGCTGAAACATGGTGGGTGAGCTGGAGTGCATACATGGCATAATACTGTGGTATTAGTCTTTGGATAACAAATGCCCAGTATCTTGAGGATCAAAGAAAACTGATACCTGAGTTCTAAATGACATAAGTGAAAGAAGATCCTCTCATATTCATGGAATTTACTTCTGTGTAATGTTTTCAGAAATTTTATTTATAATTTTCATTATTACCTTCATGTAATGTTTTCAGAAGTGGAGTAGCAAGCAACTATAACTTAACTTTGAATTGCTGTGGGTGGTGCTAAAATTTTAGCCCATTATAAATAGACTGATAATAGGTTAAACAGAAATTAAGATTTCAGGTGCAGCTGATATTTTGATTGTTTTTTACCAGATATTCTTGGCTTAAGAGAGTGCTCAAACTGACAACACTTTTTGCCAAAAATGATTTTCCTGTGACTGTGGTCCTTCGTTTTCTATCTGTTGTATACTTCTGGTATCTTACAGTGAGAGTATCTTGTGTTCTAGTACAGATAAGTGGCTTATTTGAAGCTGAGAAGCTGACCATTCAAAGATCTTGAGGGATATAGTAAATTCATGAAGGCAAGCCCATGAAGTTTGTATTTTTAATAGATGAGTTTAAAGAGAACTTCTGCAATGCATTCATATGAGGGTTTTTATAGAGAGAACCAGAATGTAATAAAATGGCGAGAGGTAGAAATAGCTCTTGGAACTGCTGGTGAGAGTTAGCTAGCTCCGTAATAAACTGATTTGTGTCAGAATCCCCATTTAAAGTGAAAGGGAAATACCTATGTTTGTGGAAGATTGAAGCAGACCTTAATGGTTGCTCAGTCATGAACACTATACTCATGACTTCCACATCCTGAAAATTGGGCTGGATACTGGTTGATAATTCAGGTAATTAATGTCAATTTACTGGTGCCATGCCAGAAAAAGAAGGGTGTAGCCAAAGGCTGATATGGAACCATTTTATTTTGAACGTGGGTGCTAACTTTTTACAGGTAAATTTCTTTGAATACAAAGCACACTTCTTGACGGAAAAGGGTTCGTTTTGTATTTTGCTAAAAATACCAAACCATTTATCATGCAAAAAAGGGGAAAGCATAGATCTTTAAAGGGCCTGGTGATGGGCCTCTCCAAAGTGTAATGGAAATCTCCAGTAACTTTTAAAGTGGAAAATGGCCATAATATGCTCCCCTGATGTACAGTATATTAAATGCCAATCTTCTATCTCAGCAGTGTGCCATACAGTGTGATAGTTGTCCATATACAAAACTTGTTGTTTTTCTTTGTGTTGTGATTATTGAGATGTTTTGGACTACAACTTGCATTAGCCAAATAGATGTTGTATTCGAGAACATCTGGAGGGCAGCTGGCTGGCAAAGGCTGATGTATCAGCAGTATGAACCTGAACAACAAGAGTGAGAGATACTGGGGAACTGGGTTCGGGACTTCACATATACAGAGGCCGTGTCATGCCCCAGCCCTAGAAGGCTCTTTTACCCACTACTGTACTGTTCTCTAGTGAATTAGCATGATTTGAGTGCCCTACTTCCTGGTCAACCCTGACTCTCGAAGGGTATTTCAAAGAAGAAAGGTTTCCAACCTTTGTTCCTCAGCATCTATTGAGGAGCTACATTACAGAGTGGCCCCACAGTAGGTAATACTGCTTTAGAATCCACTTACTTTCTTCTTGACTCAAGTTTGCTGTCATCATTCACAATATCAGTAAAGAAAAATCCTTTTATCTTGTTCTGTGAACCACTCTGAGACTTCCAGGTATAGGGTGGAATATTGATAATAATAATAATAATAATAATAATAATAATAATAATAATAATATTACAGTGGTGCCTCGCAAGACGAAAAGAATCCGTTCCGCGAGTCTCTTCGTCTAGCGGTTTTTTCGTCTTGCGAAGCAAGCCCATTGACGGCTTAGCGGATTAGCGCTATTAGCGGTTTAGCGGCTTTTAGCGGCTTAGAAAAAGGGGGGGAGGGGAAAAAACCGCAGGAACTCGCAAGACATTTTCGTCTTGCGAAGCAAGCCCATAGGAAATTCGTTTTGCGAAGCACCTCCAAAACGGAAAACTCTTTTGTCTAGCGAGTTTTCCGTCTTGCGAGGCATTCGTCTTGCGGGGCACCACTGTATTATTATTATTTTATCTGGCTCCACTATTTTTTCCAACTGTCAGCCTGAAATTAACTGCCACTTTGTTGTGTGTGTTATTTGTACCCATATAACTTGCTGTGATGAATTTCATTGATTGAACTGTGTACCTAAATTGGGGCCACTCTCTGTAATATGATTTTGTATTAAAAAACAATGTAATAAATAGTACTATGTTCACAGAATATTTATTTATTTATTTATTTATTTCAGATGAAAAAGAGAGGTTTGACCCCACTCAGTTTCAGGACTGTATTATTCAAGGTTTAAATGAAACTGGCAGTGACTTGGAAGCAGTAGCAAAATTCCTTGATGCTTCTGGAGCAAAACTTGATTATCGCCGCTATGCAGAGACACTCTTTGACATTCTGGTGGCTGGTGGAATGCTGGGTAAGTGACCTTAAGAGGGGCTCTTTTGGTTTACAAGTGTGCCTGTGTATTTGCATGGTTGGATCTTAAAACTAACCAACCATTCATTGGTCATGATCTCAGTTGCTACTGATTATGTAGCCTCTGTACCCTCCAGAATATAATAGCATTAGAGCTCTTTTCTCTGTGAAGAGTTTCACACAGAAGTGACGTAATATTTTATGGTAGCTGTTAGTAACTGATGATCCAGTTCAAATTTAGGAAGATGAAAGCTTCTAGTCAGCCTTCAGTGTTTTCCTGAAAAACTAGCATCCCTGTAAGAAGGTGGGGTTCCTAATTCTTAGCACTGGGAAAGATTTTTATCTTGCTCCGTTTGCCATTGAACTTTAAATAGTTGGTTTTCACTTGCTGTTGATTTACTTCACATTGCATTGTATTAAACTTAAATGCTGTTCTAACTAGTGAAAGTGATCTTAGCCAATGTTAGCTTTTCTTGTAAAACTAAACACCAATTTCTCAATAGCCCCAGGTGGTACACTGGCAGATGACATGATGCACACAGATGTCTGTGTGTTTGCAGCACAGGAAGACCTAGAAACGATGCAAGCATTTGCTCAGGTTTGTTTTGTTGGTTTTTAAAAAATGGCTTTTCTTGATTCTACCTCCCTGCAATATAAACATCCACAGAAAAGCAAGATTGCATGTATAAAGAGGGATTGTTGAGGGCTTAATTGCTGAGGGATACCTGCTGGCACTGACCAGAGCCGGAGCAGTGATGGGCACAGCCAGAGACAAAAGTGTTCTGGATTATTGGAGGGGTGGGATTTCCTTATCCTCAAGTCAAATAATAAGGAAAAAAGTTTTTTAAAATCAGTTGATTTTATCAGGTAAAATACTGCTTCTTCCAGTTGTTCTGAAATTACATAGAGAGGGGGAAAGCCTGACAAAATGAGGAAATTGACAGAAAGAAAGTTACTGCTGGGAGGCAGAGATTCTGGGGGATCCCCTTGCTGGGGAAGATTCTGAAGGCGCATGGGGAACATAAAACGAAAGCAGGAATGCATATGGCCCCTTGGTATCAGGTTGCCCACCTTTTCTATGAAAACTATAGTCTTAATTGCTAACATTTGTCTTTCAGGTCTTTAACAAGCTGATCAGGCGTTACAAATACCTGGAAAAAGGCTTTGAGGATGAAGTCAAAAAGGTATTGCAAGTTGAAACTATTTTTTGGACCATGGCCTTATAGATACTCCTGTATATTTGTGTGTTTGTTACTATTTAGCAAAACATTTAGTCTGCATGAGCACATCTTCCTTGGCTAGTCACTTAGGGCCTGAAAAAAAAGAATAATTTCTGTCCCATTTATAAAAGTTCCATTTTCTGGTTGGGGACGCAGGTGGCGCTGTGGGTTAAAGCCTCAGCGCCTAGGGCTTGCCGATCGAAAGGTCGGCGGTTCGAATCCCTGCGGCGGGGTGCGCTCCCGCTGCTCGGTCCCAGCGCCTGCCAACCTAGCAGTTCGAAAGCACCTCCGGGTGCAAGTAGATAAATAGGGACCGCTTACCAGCGGGAAGGTAAACGGCGTTTCCGTGTGCGGCTCTGGCTCGCCAGATGCAGCTTTGTCACGCTGGCCACGTGACCCGGAAGTGTCTCCGGACAGCGCTGGCCCCTGGCCTCTTAAGTGAGATGGGCGCACAACCCCAGAGTCTGTCAAGACTGGCCCGTACGGGCAGGGGTACCTTTACCTTTACTTTTCTGGTTACCTGGAGGGTATAGTTCTCCATAGGCATCAGAGTAAGTGGCTGTGCGGAAACTTCGTGTAAAACTTTCAGTCATTATAATAAAAACTCTGCAAAAGGGGGTCCTTTTCTTGTTTCCAGTGATACATTCCTTTATATCTCATGGTAGCATTCATAAATGATTTCAGCACTTTGCTTCTTTCAGAGTGTTGACTGTGCCTTTTCCCCTTTGCAGTTGCTGCTATTCTTGAAAGGTTTTTCAGAGTCTGAGCGGAACAAACTGGCCATGCTGACGGGTATTCTTCTGGCCAATGGGACACTTAATGCGTCAATTCTCAACAGTCTATATAATGAGAATCTAGTTAAAGAAGGTAATTGTGGTAAACTATTTTGGAAGTGTTCCCTGTCTGTTTTGATATTTAGAGGTGTCTTCCTGCACAGTGTGCTAGGTTTCTCTTCACCAGTGAAAGTCCTGTCCAACCCCAGTTCCTAGCATATGAGTACTGTATTTTTTGCTCTATAAGACTCACTTTTCCCCTCCTAAAAAGTAAGGGGAAATGTGTGTGCGTCTTACGGAGCGAATGCAGGCTGCGCAGCTATCCCAGAAGCCAGAACAGCAAGAGGGATTGCTGCTTTCACTGCGCAGCGATCCCTCTTGCTGTTCTGGCTTCTGAGATTCAGAATATTTTTTTTCTTGTTTTCCTCCTCCAAAAACTAGGTGCGTCTTATAGAGCGAAAAATACGGTATTTTTCTCAGAATTTTACAATACAAGATCCAGATTTTTTCTTAAGATTCACAGGTTGAAGTAGGTACTAGGTAACAGACTGTGCATTTGTTTTAGTTATAGTGAAGCAAAACCTTACCATTTAATCATGCAATGTGACCTTTGCACGTCCAGTGAGAGTGCTAGAAAACCTTTCCTCATGAAGCCAGTCAGGAAGTGATACACAAAGAGCGATTTCATTATCAAAATCTGCTAACAGTTTGAGACAACAAAGCCACCTGTGTTTTTATATGCTAACCTGTGGCCTACAGATGTAGATGGACTACAATTCCCATCATTCTTGACCATTGGCCGTGCTCTATGGGACTTATGGGAGTTGGGAGTCCAATCACGTCTGGAGGGCAAGGGTAAGTCACATCTGATAGCAGGACAGTATTAAGCAAGACACCTCTTCAAGAGTATTAAAAGTAACCATACAACTTCTCATGCAGGTGTTTCAGCAGCCTTTGCAGTAAAACTGTTCAAATCATGGATAAATGAAAAAGATATCAATGCAGTAGCTGCTAGCCTTCGTAAAGTCAACATGGACAACAGGCTGATGGTAAGTAAATAAGATAATCTACTTTTGGTGATGAAAATGGAGTAATTTGAGATGTGCAACTTTTTTTAAAGTACACCGCAAATAATCAATATCAATGTTTCAGGAACTCTTTCCAGCCAACAAGCAAAGCCTTGAACACTTCACAAAATACTTCACTGATGCAGGATTAAAGGAACTCTCTGAATACGTCCGGAACCAGCAGTGCATAGGGGCTCGTAAAGAACTGCAGAAAGAACTTCAGGAGCAGATGTCACGTGGGGATAACTTTAAGGATGTAAGTACATTGGTTTCCTCTGCTCATAGCTTATGAGCCTCTTTGGTCTCTAATACTCTTGTTTCGTAACTTTGGCATCTGCCATGGCAACCAAGGAAGGTGAAAGTAGCTTGGTTTTCTAGCTGTCTCAATTGCTATAACAATTTTTGCTGTTAAAATATTTTCTTTCCAAGTGTGTTTGGCTAATTAACATTGCACTAATGTAAAATGCTGACAGCAAGGTGGGAAGTATGAAACCTTGTTTAATAATGTTTGAAATAACTGCAGATATTTATGAAAATAACGATAATGTTCAGGAACAGTTAAGCATGTTCACATATACGTTTGTACCTGTTCAGGCTATAGCCTTTTCACCTGTGAATAATGCTATTGTGTTTATCACATTTGCATCCTACAAGGAGTCCAGGAAAGCATGCATTGGGTTATCTTGATCTATGCAGTAAGCCCTGTGAAGAAAGCTGGTCTGCAAGATGGTGACGTTCTCCAAGGCCACCGCCCAAGGAGCTCTGTGATTGAACAGGGATTTGATCCCTTTTCCTTGGCAAGGGTTTGGGACGCAGCTGGCTGGTTTCACCTTGCTTCCTAAGGACTGGTTGTTGCTACAGTGCACAAACCATAGATGTTTTAGGACTAGAGCTCCCACCACCCCCAGGCAGCATAGCCAATGATAGCTCATGGTAGCTGGGGATCCAAGCAATTTGGAGGGTGGAAGGCTACCATAGTTGGGCTGCCCAGTTTCTGTGCTTGGTTTCCATGATCAATGAGAAATGTATTAAGATTTTATATTCTAAAATGGGGGTGGGGAAGGAGAAGCAAGATGCCTGTGTCTATAGGCAGAAACTGTAGAAAGGAATGGGAGAATGGCTGTTCCCACCTTGAGCTGTGTCTTGAATTTCACATTCTGAGTCTTGACAGAAATGTCTTAAAAGGTGGTCACAAGGTACCCTCCCTGCGAGAAGTGAGGTTACAGGGAACCAGGCAGAGGGCCTTCTCGGTAGTGGCGCCCGCCCTGTGGAACGCCCTCCCACCAGATCTCAAGGAAATAAACAACTATCTGACTTTTAGAAGACATCTGAAGGGAGCCCTGTTTAGGGAGGTTTTTAATGTTTGATGCTTTGTTGTGCTTTTAATTCTGTTGGGAGCTGCCCAGAGTGGCTGGAGTATAAATGATAAGTAGTAGCAGTAGTAGTAGTAGTAGGTGTTGTTGTTATTACTCAAGGGCGGTGCCAAGTATTGTAGCATTTACTTCTTGGGTAGAACAAAGCTAATCTCTAGGCCCAAGGAAATCTATATCTGAAAATCTAAGCAAAGCTTGTCAATACACGTGCAAGAATGTTATGTAACACTCCCTGGAATTGCTTGTCTAGATCATCTTGTATGTCAAGGAAGAGATGAAGAAAAACAACATATCAGAACAGACTGTGATAGGCATTATCTGGTCCAGTGTAATGAGCACTGTGGAATGGAACAAAAAAGAGGAGCTAGTAGCGGAACAAGCCATCAAGCACTTGAAGGTATTTGTATGTTCATTTTTAAAAAAGTATATCATATAAGCAAACATCTGTGGGTCCATTGCAGTGCAGGCATGGGTGCAAAGTCCACGTGATCATTCCCTCTGTATCCAGCTCAGTTTTCAGGTGCTCATGCAGATGTCATGTTAGGGGTAACCCCGAGGTTTGCAGACAAATCAAATGAATTTTTTTTAAAAAAAAAAAATTATTGTAGCTGGGGTTGTACATAAATGTGTCTCCCACCACAACCCCCCCCCCCAAAAAAAAAAATAGGAGAGAGGGAAAGCCCCAAACAGGCCAATATGGGACTGAACCTGCTCAGTGGGCACAAAATGTGCACTGGACAGTAGGACAGGGAATGAAAGCTAGTGGCTAGTACCCCGAAAAAGAAGTATTCTACGCTACATAATGATGTACGGTTTCAGTCATAATACTGTATTGATATGCAGAGAATAGGCTACATAAAAATAAGAACTAGATTTTTCAAACGGATTCTCTTCATTTCTCCTGATTTAATATAAGCTTATTATCTCATTCAGTGTAAACCTGTTGATAGTGTACCCTGAATGCCACAATGTAGGGCTCACTTTCTTCCTAAAATGTTGAGTTCCTGGATTTTGAAAAATCTTACTTACTCTTGTCTGTAAAAGAAAATGGAAATCACTAATAGGTAACTTGGCGGTGCATGGTTCTAAGACTGGGGTGAGGAACCATGGGCCCTCCAGACGTTGCTGGACTATAACGCCCATGAGCGCCTGCAAATGTGGCCAGGAACAATGAGAAGCTGCAGTTCAACAGCAGCCAGAGGATTTTTTCCCTTCATGAAAGAGGCATTTTCTGGCAGCAGGGTTTGAAAATGTACATGTCCATTTTAGGACAAATTACATGTTGATGATTTCTGATAAGCCCAATTTTAAGCAGTATTCTGGTGTACGCTAGCTTGTGCATAACAAGTAGGCAAAACATTATTTTTATTTATCAAATTTGTATACCACACTAGATTTGAAGATCACATGGCGGTTCACAACATAAAAAAACAAAATGAAAGCACAAAATATGTAATACAAAAAACAACCACCCATAACTCACTCTCCAACACATTTAAAAGGCACATTTATGGAGAAATGGGAAGCTGTTGATCAGAATAAAAGCGTGTGTGGTTTTTTCCCTGTACGTAACTGTTCTTACAATCTTCACAGCAATACAGCCCTCTTCTTGCTGCCTTTACAACCCAAGGTCAGTCTGAACTGACTCTGTTGCTCAAGATTCAGGAGTACTGTTATGACAACATCCACTTCATGAAAGCCTTCCAGAAAATAGTGGTGCTCTTCTACAAAGGTAATGGTTTAACACTTAGTCATGTGTAAAAGAAGATAGAACACTCAAGAGTTTAACAATTTAACTCTCTTTAACTTATTTTAACTACTTAACCTGTAGCTTCTGATGCTTATCAGTAAGGTCTTAATCTCAAAGAAGAAAGCTGCAGCCCATAATTCCATTATGCCATTTGAAAAGGCTCTTAGTCTTCTGGTGTTGCATCCGCTTAAACAAATTTCTTGACAAGCCCACAATAGTGTTAACAGAACCCCGCTACCCATTGTGATGTCGTGACTTTTTTGAGATGTAGATGAGTATCCTGTTGATGAAAACAGGGTGTCCTAATGAGGCTTCAAGGGACTCGAGTGGTGCTTTGGGTTAAACCACAGAGCCTAGGGCTTGTTTGATCAGAAGGTTGGCGGTTCGAATCCCCGCGATGGGGTGAGCTCCCGTTGCTCGGTCCCTGCTCCTGCCAACCTAGCAGTTCGAAAGCACGTCAAAGTGCAAGTAGATAAATAGGTACTGCTCTGGCGGGAAGGTAAACAGCATTTCTGTGCGTTGCTCTGGTTTGCCAGAAGCAGCTTAGTCATGCTGGCCACATGACCCGGAAGCTGTGCGCCAGCTCCCTCAGCCAATAAAGCGAGATGAGCACCGCGACCCGAGTCATCCGCGACTGTCATCCGCGACTGGACCTAACGGTCAGGGGTCCCTTTACTTTTTTAATGAGGCTTCAGTTCCAAAGATGTGATTGAGCAACATATAAAATGTATTGCTTGATGAACTGGTCAAGTCTAGTGGAAATTTACAGCCCAAACAAAGCTAAGGCCACGGAGCATGAGGAACGTGGCTTGGCAAACTTACTGGTGGTTGTTTTTTTAGAGAGTTTGCATTTAAGCACTTCTGTGCTTTGAAAACACATGGTGTGACTTGGCATCTGTTTTCTAAACTGCTGCATGAAGGGATAGACACTGCTTGCCCTAACGCCACTTTGTTTTCAACAGCTGAGGTTCTAAGTGAAGAACCCATCCTGAAATGGTATAAAGATGCCCATGTTGCCAAAGGAAAGAGTGTCTTTCTGGAACAAATGAAAAAGTTTGTAGAATGGCTCAAGAATGCTGAGGAAGGTGAGTAAGCCTAATGCAATTCCGCTTTTCTTGCTGTGCATTCATTTGAGTAAGTTTAGTGTTCTCATGCTGGAATGCTTGTTTGTTTTCTTTCAGAATCTGAGTCTGAAACTGAAGAAGGTGACTAAGTTGTCAAAAACAGTAAAGCAAACAGGAGCAGTAGATAAAACGTCATGTCTTTGTGTCCTGATTCTTACATCCTACCTCCCTGTATCAAGCATGATATAAGGGCTCTCATGGCAAATTTATGTTTGTGTTTTCTATGGTCATTAGAGAACACCAGATTTAGGTTTTTAAAACCATGTGTTAGTAGCTTACAGGAGCTATAGATTTGATTCTAACATTGCATTAGTTTTTTGAGTTACCTTCTACCTCCTGTATTTTCTACTGTAACATAATTTAAGGCCTTCCACAACTTAAATTCATTTTATCCCTGGGTTTTCTATAAAAAAAAGTTTACAAGTAGACATGATTTGGAAAAATGAAATTTGTTATAAAAATTCTGTTTGCAAATTAAACTGTACAAGTATCCAAAGTAAAGAGGCCATACTTGTGTAATTGTGTGTGAAAGATAACTAGATCCAAGCAAGAGTGATGGGATTCCTAACATCACATCATTCCCTGTTCATAATACCACTGCAATTTGCAGTCACTAAGCTCAGTATTCAAACTACGCTCTTTGCCTTCAGCTTCCTGGTTCTGGTGTTCTTGCAGTCTTAAGCAGATCCTTGAACAATCTATATTCTCTTTGAAAAATGTATTTTTCCGCCTTGCTATTAGTTGGAAACAGAACGAACAATTTGCATTGACCATTTTTGAGCAATGTTGTATACTACTTTTTAGCTTGTAGTAAACCAAGTCCTCAAAAATTAATGAATGTGACTAGGTTATGTCCTTTGAGTAGGATGAGTGTTGAATACCATCCTTTTAAAGGTTAAAAGGATTTGCATTTTAGATACTTGGAGAATGTATTCTTGCTAACCAGGATCAGGAAGAGAAATATTGTGTGTGTGTGTCAATGCTTTCACTGAAAAAGAATGGAAGGAAACTAGGCAACTCTTGCATACTATCTGCATAAGCTATACTAGTTTTCGTGTTACTAGCCTCAGACCCCCTTGGTTTCTGTATCCCTGAAACTGCGAGAGAGGGGAACTGTCTAAATTGGACCCAATTGTTGATAGAGGAAAACTATTTCCTATAGGCGTCTTTGTTTCTTTAAGTGCATTAGGTGTGCTGAATATCCCCGGGTCAGAATATATTCTGGTTACATATAGCAAGATGTGATACAGCAGATGTGACTCTAGTAGTGGGCCTACTGGCAGAGAATGGATGAGTCAGGCAGTTCAGAATAGCAGCCAAGGAGTGCTTTCAATGCAGAAATACATGGGTTTCTATGGACCAATCTTTTTCAGTACATGCAGGTCCTGCTTTCCCACCCTGAAATGCCAAAGGAAAAACTTGTGTGTCTGATTGCTCTCCCTCTGTCCATTGTTTCTACCCAAAATGACTGCTTCTGACTAGTGAAATGTAAGTGGGCAAACTCCAGCAGTTTAGCTATGTGAATCAGCCACATGCGTTGAGAGGTTTTGGATGAGCATTCAGATAGCAAAGCCCTGTGTGTATACAGTTCCACCAAGATGCAGGTAAATACCTTTTCCCCTAACAAATTTTGCCAGTAAAAACTTGGAATAGGCTCCATTTACAGCAACTGTGCCTTTTCCCTGGTGCATTCACCCTGGGCCAGAAGACAGGATACTTCAGGGAGTTTTGTGAAAATGCAGGTTCTGTTCTTTTTAAAGGCTTTTTTAAGCTGGTGGGTTACATTCGGTTCTAGATAGCTTTCTAGGGGCTAGAGATTTTAATCAGCACACCTTGCCGAGCAGCTCTTTCAAACTGCAAAGGAGAGATTTCTGTCTCCACTACAAGGGGCATGTTCAACAATACTGATTTACAATTTCCTCTATTAGTTTGCACATCATGTCAAACCGACAAAGGTGTGAATTGTTTAACTGTATAGAAATCTGAACAATTAGCATGCCAACCTGGGACTTCCGTCCTCTTTAACTTTGGAACAGAACCTGTTGTTCCAACTGCAACAAGGCCGTTTAACAAAACTGCAACATTAAGGACTAGGAAAAAGAAAAGGGCAGATTCTTTTTGTCAAATGCTTTATTTCAAGTGGAAGGTTTAACAGATGAACAAGACAATATGAAAAGAAATTTACAGATCTAATTACAAAATAAATACATAAAAAGTTGCTTTTTGACTGACACAGTCTATAATCGCCTAGGGGACTCTGTTGTTTATATCTTTTCCTTACACGGGGAAAAGAAAGGATGCTCCAAGGCTTCTGCAAGAGTAATTCTTTTGGCTGGATCATACTCCAACATCTTCCCGATGAGATCAAATAGATTTTCATGGTCGGCGTCATGGCACTGCATGAATTCCTAGGAGTAGGGGGAAAAGAAAGTTACCACCCTGTCACTAAACAAATGAGGGGTAGGGGAAAGTATTGTATGGTTATGCAGTTACACCTCTTACCTTCAAGGGTTTACAGCGTCTCGAAACGTATCTTCCAGCAGAACTATGCTCATCCCAATCCAACTGGTCATGGTGGAAGTACTTGCGCTTTCTGGTTATGTTAAAAGAGAAGTAGTAATAATTATGAGTGACAGGCTGCATTCAGTTGCTTGAGATTTCTCATGAAAAAGGAAGAATGACTTTGAGGGTTCTTAAACACATTAAGAGCAGAATTATCTTCCCATGGCAAAAGTTACCCCTTCCAGAAGGCATGAGTTGCATGTTTAGAAAACATGAATACGGTCATACCTGGGCTCCTGAACGATCAAAAACCGAAGTTTTTGAACGTTCTTTCGGAAGCCAAACATCCAAAGGGGCTTCCTACAGCTAATCAGAAGCTGCGCTTTGGAAGTTGAACGGACTTCTTCAAAGTGTAACTTGAGTAATCCATTTGACATGTCAACTTCATGTTAGTACCATTTCCCCTATACAGTCCTACCTCGGGTGAAAGTTGCTTCACGTTGAGCGTTTTTGGGTTGCGCTCCGCGGTGACGGAATGTGTTACTTCCGGGTTTCGCCGCATGCGCTCAAAATGTCATGCGCAGAAGCATTGTGTTCTTTTCAGGATGCGAACTGAGCTCCGGAACAGATCCGGTTCGCATCCAGAGGTACCACTGTACAATACTTTGATAGTCCTGGATACTAAAACTAGCAGTGCACTGAGCACGAATACTACATTGAGCTTACCTTGAGTTATGTAAGCCATACTTCTTGCTACTATCCTCAAACAAAAAACAAGCAGTCAAGTAGTTCAAATAGTGACTTAGCAACTGATCTACACTGGCATTAGCAAGCCATTTTATACTCTACACCAGTGTTTCCCAACCTTGGGTCTCCAACTGTTTTTGGACTACAACTCCCATCATCCCTTGCTAGCAAGACCAATGGTCAGGGATGATGGGAACTGTACTCCAACAGCAGCTGGAGACCCAAGGTTGGGAAACACTGCTCTACACTACCATATTCTTGAATATGCACACTGACGAGTGAGAGGTGGTCTATAAATATTAAAACAAGTATCTGCAACCAGAGCTGAAAATGCATGAGGTTTCAGTTCCTCTAGAATTATGCAACCAAATGCTGCAAGTAAAAATTCTTCAAATTACAACTGCCTATAGAACAAGGAAGGACATTTCTCAAACCTACTTCCAGGTCAACCTAGTGAATACATTTAAATTTATAAGCACTTAGTAGTTATAACTCCTAAAGCAGCCCAATATTCCAAAAAGGAGGGTCTGGACTGTATTCATTATAACATTTATTTGTGAAGCGGCTGCTATGACAACAATGACTACAAACTGATCAAGGGAAACGTAAAATAGAAATGGATGGCACTGTGCTACGGGGCGGGAAATAGAAATGGAACCTTTAAAAAAGTTTACCTGGTTTTCTGGACCATATGAATTGGTAGCGGTCCCAGTATCTTTTCCATCATTGCCAGGTGCTCCTTACTGTCATGTGTCTGTTAATAAAGATGGAATATTGCCATATAAGTGTGTTTGAAAAACTCAAAAGGAAAGCTAGAACTATTCACAGTATATAAAGCCAACTACTATTGGAGTGTGGGTTCTCTGGCAGCTGCATAGCTTTGAGGATAGCAAGTTTGTTTTTGCATAATAGTACCTATATAAGGTAAGGTTAAGTAGTACCTAGCGTGCTCCTAAACAGTCAGCTCTCCACAGCAGCTGCAACTTAGTAAGACTCATGAAACTGATCAATGGCAGTAGGCACCCACTACACAAAGTACTGCTATAAAGGGACACAGCACTGGGCTCTGAAACTGAAGAAACACCCAGCTAAGTCCATGTGAACAAGAAGGGTTTGTACTATTCCATTCCTCTCAACCCTTTTTGGAATTCAACTAGTCAGTAAATTTGAAATGCAACATCAGAAGAGAGGCTGCCGTCCTATTGCAGAACTGAAGGTCAAATACTTCACACAAACTGGAGTTTATTCTGATTCATCAGGTAACATTAAAAAAAACAAAATTTAGCTCTTTGTTTTTATGATAGCATTTTCTGTAAAACATCTTATCACATGTTCCCAAGTAAGATTTGTCACTGCTGTCTCTATAGCCAACGTTTCTGCAGTTACGTACCGGAAATACAGTGAATCCAAGGTAATATTCAATAAGAATGCAGCCAATGCTCCAAACATCGCAAGGCTGTGACCATCCCAAGGCTGTGAGGAGAGAAAATAAAGGATTATGCTTATCTAATAACATTAAATCATGTAGCTTTTTCAAACCTAAGGTGTTACTGATCTGCAACTGAATTGCTTAAAGAGCTCTTCAAACTGGTTCATAATATTTTGTAAATGGGAAAGTCACAAAACAAGACTGCCTAAAAAAGAAACCCTAATTCTAATGTAAGTTCAAGATGAAACCAACATTTGCTACACTTAGAACTTAGAATTAGCATTTAGGTTGAAATTCCAAAATGCACAGGGTGCCAAGAAGGTAAACAGAAACTGATACTAGCAACTCCCAAAGCAGCCTCACTAAGATGGTCTAAAAATGACTCACAAAAGTACTGCAAGAAAAGTAACTTTCTAGACTACTTTTCTACTCACCCAAAATAACTTCAGGAGCTCTGTAATGCCTTGTAGACACAAGAGTACTATGGTGTTCATAGTCGTATGTTGCACTTCCAAAATCCACAACTTTGATATCTGGATTTTTCAGTGTACGCTCATCACGTTTCTGAAATAATACCATAATTACTAAGCATACACGCAAAAGAGATCAATGGTGAGAGGAGCTTTTTAAGAAATGAGAGATTTACCAGTTTGGGATTGTATGCTTCTGTGTAGTCAGACTTCACAAACAGTATGTTTTCAGGCTTCAGATCTGTATGGGTTAGCTTGTTTGAATGCAAAACTGTAAAGAGAAGTCAGAAAATTATTACAAGAGATGTTAAACAGAACTCCTACATATACTGTGCAATTGTGCCTTTTCTTTTAACTACTAACTGCTTCGAGTCTTAAGAGACATTTTAGAAACAGAAATAAAGTGCTATGTGTACTTACAGTTTACAGATTTGCAAATCTGGTAAGCCATTCGCCTAATGTGGTCAAGACTGAATGGCAGAAAACTGTTTTCTTTAATGAAGTCATATGTACTGAGTCCCAGCAGTTCAAACACAATGCAAACATGGCCATGATGTTCAAACCATTCCAACATCTGGACACAGCGACTGTAAATACAATAATGTCATTCACAAGATGCTACAAAATAGTCAGGATAATACTCAATGTTAGTTATACTAACAGTAGACCCACTTAAAGCCCATTTATCTTAACAGGTGTACTCAAAATTCAGCTCAGCTAGAGATGATCCAGGGTTCTCAACTGAGCTTACAAACTTAAAATTTAACATAAACAAAAAAATTGTATTCAGTACACCAATGAAAGCCCCAATTATTTTCTTCTGAAAAGGAATCACACAAATAAACACAAAGCATGCAAGCATTTGTAAAAACTTCACATTTTTATAATATACTTACAATATGTTGTTAGGATCGGATTTATTTATGTGCTCCAGTACTTTTATTTCTGAACGAGCTGCTTCTGTGTATCTATCAACATTTTTGACTATTTTTACTGCTACATGTCTGCCTCCCCTAAAAAAAAAGTTTTGAAAAGTCACAAGACTACTCCATGGCATAAAGCGAAGTTTAAACAAATTTTGTTCAGTTAAATAACTATTCATATCAACACTTAAATTATTTCTAGCATATTATTTTTGTGGAAATGCATATTATTTTGAAGGAAAATGACAAGCTGAATGAACAATGCTAACAGGGAAATGCTGAACCACAAAAAGCTGGTGTATCCATTTTATTATCACTCTAATAGCACCATGGTGCCTTACACAGCAACAAACAAACAGATCCCCTTTCTGAGGAGCTTACAACTTAGATTTAGACCAGGGGTCTGCAACCTGCGGCTCCGGAGCCGCATGTGGCTCTTTTACACCTTTGCCGCAGCTCCGGGGTGGATACTAGCGAGGGGAGGAGGCACATTGTGTGCCCCAACACTCCCCACTGTGGCGGGCGCTGTACTGGCTGTGACATCGCATGGGGGCGGTGCGTGCGTTAGTTTTGTGGCTCCCAGTTTTTTTTTTCTTCGGAAACAGGTCCAGGTGGCTCTTTTTGTCTTAAAGGTTGCAGACCCCTGATTTAGACAATGAAAAGACAGAAGAATTGAGACCAGATGGGAAAGGGAGATGAGCATGTGTAAGTGCCATCTTAAGTACCTAGGTTTCTTTGTTTCATCTGGAGGGAAAGAACTATGTGTCACCATTTAGGTGTCAGGCTCTTACAAGAAAAAAGTTGAACTTACGCTTTGTTATCAATGCACTCCACGACTTTCCCAAAAGCACCTTCACCCAGAATACTGACAATTTCATCTAAAAACAGAGGGGAGAAATTAGTTATACAAACAGTGGTGTATTGTCATTATTCAAAATACCATGCTATGTTCTAGGTAGTGCCGCTATGTTAAAAAAAATGTAACTAGACATCTTTAAAATATTTAATTGGACAACTCTTCAAGACAGTTATGTCTATCTCATTCTAAATTAACTTGCTCACTATATAAGAAGTTCCAATTAAAATTTAACTTCTATATAAAAATAATCTCCCCCCAAAGAAAAAAACAAAACACAGAACAAAAAACCAAAGAAAGGAAAGGACTTCCAAAGACTCCTGGCTTCTTATCTAAAAGAAATTATTCTATCTGAAAAGTGTATAAGTTTTGAAAAATATTCTATACATCTTGCACTTAGTACGTCTCCACTCTGACAGATCAGGTGACCCTCCTCATCATCCTCTACACTCCTCGATCTTTTCCTTCGGTGACTCCTCTGGTAACGGCAAGTGCGCGGCACCAAGATCATCCAGCCAATCAATAAACCCGAGTGAATTCAGGGCAGAATACGAAATTCATTCAGCAGGGAGATATTCAGGCATTCAGATACGCGCCAGGCCACAAACGGTTGGCAGGAACAATTTCAAATTCCCCAGAATTTCACAGGGCACATAGTTTAGGGTTACAGGAGAAAAACATGGCAAGGAACAGATTTTCAGATAAGGTACTTCAAGTGGCAAGGCAATAACACACAATATAAACGCTTTTAAAAATATGGTTCACTAGAAAAACTATATATTTTAAGATTTGCAAATAAAATGTCTTCTGTTTAATGCTGTAACATAACAAGCACTGGAATTTATACTGCATAATGTGCAGCCTTTTACTGGTAAATAAGGTGTGTCAACAAAATGTAAAGCGTTTAAAGTACATATTGTACAGTACACATAATTTGTTATAGGTGTTCTGTGAGTAATGTCAAAAATCACAAAACCTACTTAACTGCACACAGCCACCACTTCAGTTGAGGAGATATGTGCATTACACATATCCATCCTGAGCATTACACAGCACCCACTGCTATCCTTGTAGACTTCTCCCTCCCTCAGCCAATTATCAGCACCACTTCTGGCAGCACTGATCCACTACTGGATGGTTGGGAGTGGGGAAGAGAAATGTGTGGACCAAGTCCATCAGCTGATAACCCAACAGTACTAGCTGTACTAAACATGCAACTCCCATCCTTGGAGCACCTATGTGCAAGCTTGGTAAGATAGATCGGTGTAAAGAAACTTGTTTCCCTGCACCATCAACCTTCCTGATTTGGGATCACGGTCTTGTTTGGCTGTTCCACAAAGGTTATGAGAGATTACATTAATCTAATAAATAGTGTTTAACATTTAACACAAGCACATCAGTATCAGTTTACAAGGCATTTATTCCACTTTCATTTTTGTACTGTCCAATAAGACATTCAGAATGTAACTTGAAGCCACTGGTTCCACTGAATTTGCCTAACAGGGGAAACAATATTCATGGTGCATCTTAGCCATACTTCCAACAAATGCCTAATTCAGGTATTCAAACAGAAAAATGGAATACTGCCTGATAAACAAGCAATAGTAATAAAACTAGAAAATATTTGTCTACATGTTACAGAACTTTCCCATTTCAGGAACGTAAGATCTAGCAGAAAAAGCATACTTCTATGCTAAAATACATCTCCAACTCGCTTCATTTGTGTGATTATTCAAGTGAATAGTTATATGTATAATCACATTCAAGGTGCTCTAAATTATACATACCGCGTGTGAATGATGTGATTTACTATGATGAGTCTTGTGTTTTCTTTTGTAACTGCTTCCACCGCTATGCCCCGATGACTTGCTACTGTGGTTGTGATAACCATTTTCATGGTCTCTGCAATGGTGCCTGGTTTCAGACAGTTGACTGTAGTTGTATCTGTATTCTTCCACATAACGGCGTTCATGATTATCTCTTTCATGGAAGGAGCTGGCATCTGAATAAAGGCTAGGAGAGAAAAAAACAAAAGAATATAATGTGGAACATTAAACTAGCAGTTCTCATGCATGCAAGTTATGTCTGTTTACGTGTATTTCAAATTCAGACTGAGATTTAAGGTATTCATTGGAAATTTGAAGACAGAAATTGGATGACCATCTGTCATGGATGCTTTAGTTGAGATTTCTGCATCGCAGGGGGTTGGACTAGATGACCCTTCCAACTCAACAATACTATGATGCATATTGATAACTTTAATAAGATACAGACTTGCCATATGGGGTGGGGGTGAACTAACTCACCTATCATAATTTTGGGTTTGAGTATATCTGCAGCGCTTTTTCTCATGCGTACTGCTGTATGATTCTCTTCTTCTCTTATGATGGCTGCTGCCTTTTTTAGGATCCAAACATTGTTTTTCTTCCCAATCAGAATAGTGTGTTTGTTTTGAATACCGCATCTGTAAATACATACAATTATGAGACAAAAAGTCAACAGTAACTTTTTCTGTATACACCAGTTTTAGAACTATTTCCAGTAAATCTCTCTCTTCCTATCAGTCTATTAAGCAGTGCAATGAGATCAAACTTAAATATACAATTTAAATGGCTTCAATTCTACCACAGTCAAATGAGAATTTTTTTATTGGGGCCCTACACTTTGAAGCACAGAAATGCCTCAGACTCATATTAACAGTAATTATTTGAATAGGACCAATCCATATTCACAATGCAGTGTAAGCTTTTGAACTACAGAAATCTTACATTAAAAAAATAACAACATATAAACAGAAAACAAAAAACAAACTGATCAGAAGTACTGCCACAAAGTTACTATGCAAGCTTGCATATTTTGTTTACCATTGGTTGCTCCTAATAAAGCATTTTACCAAGTAATTTCTTCGCCTGCTCATTTTAAAGCCACATTTTAATTCTCAATGTATGTGCGAGTTCAGTACATTTTAGCAACACATTACTCTTAATGATTATACTCAAAACTGCTGCCACCTAAAACACATCAACGAGACTAAATACTACCAACTGCTTATGCAACTGACTAGCAGGGATTTCCAAAATACTGCAGTGACAGCAATCCCCATTCATGCACTGCAATATGAAGCCTAACATGGAAAAGAAAAAGCACTAATATTAATGGAAAAGCACAGCACTTTACACCCCACAGTACAGATCAAGTGCCGAAAATCGAAACCCCTTGAAATGCCCCAGCGTGAGAAGTCTTACCTTCCAGAGCCAGCACACCCTAAGAGTCTACCCCACCAAGCAAGGTAGAGTGCTTTTAAGCTCTCCACATTGCTTGCTGGGCTCTGAAAGGCTCCCAGCAAGATCTTGTGAGGTCATCTGAGATCTCAGGATAGCCTCCCAGAGCCCAGTAAGCAAGGAGAAGAGCTTAAAAGCTCTTTTTGCGCATCGTTAGTTTTTAAGCATGCCACCTTCTGTACATTTAATTTCTGCAATTTCAACTGGCCAGCCAACAACCACATAAAAGTTGAAACTGTACAAGTTAAACGTGCCTCAGATATGAGTTGCCTGTATAGCCAGTGGCAAAATGTGCCCACAAATTTGGGCAACTTGTATGCCAACACAGTATTACTATGCTAATAGAATTATATATTACTGGGCATTAACACCATAGGATTTCAACTTTTTAAAACCAGTCATCCCCTTTTGTATACAAACTATAGTAGCAACCCAACTGAAACTGACATAATCAACCACAATCACACAAAAACAAAAACAAAAGGAACAAGTGACTGACACTGTATAGTTCAGCTACCCGATACCTAGCTCCTGAATACACTTCACAGTGTTTGACTGTATTTCAGTAAATGTTCTTTCACGGGAAGTGAGAAACAGGCCTTCTTGGAGATGGCATACTCTAGCTGGGGTGCCACCAGTTGCCAGCCCCCACATCTCTGATACAGAAGGATCTCAGATGAAGAAGACCTGAGCATCCAGACAGGCACATATTCAGATGGGTGATGCCTACCGGTTTGCCTCCTCTTTTTCTCTCTCAATTGGTTTGAATTCGCTCCTTTTATTTATATACCTATACAGTGGTACCTCGGGTTAAGTATTTAATTCGCTCCGAAGGTCCATTCTTAACCTGAAACTGTCCTTAACCTGAAGCACCACTTTAGCTAATGGGGCCTCCTGCTGCTGCCACGCCGCCAGAGCACGATTTCTGTTCTCATCCTGAAGCAAAGTTCTTAACCTGAAGCACTATTTCTGGGTTAGTGGAGTCTGTAACCTGAACCGTATGTAACCCGAGGCACTACTGTACCTATAGATCTCTGAACAGCTCCTTTCTCTCTCTTCACGTCCCAACGAAACAAGCTCAATCGGGAATTACAACTGGGAGGTACTAAGAACAAGGCCTTTTCTGGTGGCGACACTGCAGCTCAGTGTCCCACGGGGCAGCAACAGCACCACAGGCTTTTCTTCTCTTTCCTGCTTTTAGCCAGCCTATGCAAACTTCCTTTTCCTTATCAACAAGCAGTCCCTTTTTGCTATTTTAACCACCGCCCTTAGTTTTACCAAGGCCAATACTCAGGGTTTGTTTACCGAGTACGGTTTGGGGGGGGAGGGGCAAACAGGAACTGAACAAGCAGAGAGAAAAAAGGGGACTTCGCCCTTGTGATTTGCCCCAAATGGATTTATTCTCTGGAGGGACCCATCTCCTTTCCGCCCACTTCCATTCCGCCTTCGTAATTTTTTTTTAATTCCATTTGTTACTGCGGAAGGCATTTTTTCGGCTATAGGACCCCCCCCCCCGGGTTGCCAGGTCATGTTGATGATCTTGTTTGTCGCCGTTTTTACAACAACCCCCTTAATAGATACCCCTTCAGTCCTGCTCGCGGCTGTGCTAAAACCACAACACTTTATTACTACGACGCCGCTGACGCACTGGGAAGTTTATGTGGCTCGTGTTTGCACTGCCTCGGTTCTCGGGGGAGACGACAAAAAAAGCAGGTGGTTCTGCCCTCGACATGTGTGAGCCGGGGAAGCGCCAAAAAAAGCGGATGAATTCCACAAGAGGAGCTCGGTCGGTTAGAAAGGGACGCGACGTGCCTCTCGCGTAGGCGACGCCAAACCCAAGGCCTCGAAGCCATTTTAAGCTCGCCTTCCCTGAGGAGAACATGGCGGGAAGGGCTCGGCTTTGGAGGGAGGGAAGCCATTCTCGGCCAGCCAAGCCAACCCCATCCCGGTGCGGGGGAAACAAACCTGAGGTAAAGATAGAAGCTCCCCCTTTCCCCCCCCCCCCAAGAATATTTCCCCTCACGCGCCATTACTACCGGCCGTTCCGTGGCCCCGAGCCTTTCGCCGACCCACACCCGACACTTACGGCTCTCCTTTTCGGAGTCGACTCCGCTTCTCAAAAGGCGCCTCCGGACACGACGAGCCTTCCCGTCTCTCCTCCTCTCCAGCCTCAGCAACCGCCGCTGGGGGGGGGGGGGGAACAACAACCGTCCGCCTCGACAAAATGGCGCCGGCTGCGAGGAACCTTCTGGAAGTGGGAAGGTCGTCACAATGGCTGCGCCTGCGCGGCTGCGTCACGGGCCTCGCTCCCCAGGGGTTTCGATTGGATGGTATAAGCCCCGCCCACCTGTTTCGATGGTCGGTGTGTAAATCCTGATTGTTATTCTATTCCTTGGCCCCAGGAGGCAACTCCTAGCAGAAGTCCCTTCGCCCCCACAATAAAATCTTTTTGAGTCTCTTTCCCCCCCCCCAAAAAAAAGTTAATGGGCATAAGGCCCTAGGGCTGCCATATTTCAAAAAGTGAAAATCCAGACACAAAAGCTGAACTTTTTCGGGCCAAGTTGTTGAGCTTCTTTTGCAAAATATTTTATTTTGTAGTGCTTTTTTTCTGGGGGGACACAGGGATACGTATACCCCTAAAGATTTTTTGAATCTTTGTACTTTTGTCCATTTATTGTATTTATTTCCCCTGATTTGAGCTATAAAATGGTGATTTTCCTGAGTCGAAAGTACATACCCCTAAACATCTTTTTTTTTTAGAAAAAAAGGACCGAGTGTCAGCTATTTTTATGGATAATTGCCCAAATGTATACTGCCAACATTCGAACCGCCGACCTTTCGATCGGCAAGTCCTAGGAAAGGTCGGCAGTTCGAATCCCTGCGGCGGGGTGCGCTCCCGCTGCTCGGTCCCAGCGCCTGCCAACCTAGCAGTTCGAAAGCACCTCCGGGTGCAAGTAGATAAATAGGGACCGCTTACCAGCGGGAAGGTAAACGGCGTTTCCGTGTGCGGCTCTGGCTCGCCAGAGCAGCGATATCACGCTGGCCACGTGACCCGGAAGTGTCTCCGGACAGCGCTGGCCCCTGGCCTCTTAAGTGAGATGGGCGCACAACCCCAGAGTCTGTCAAGACTGGCCCGTACGGGCAGGGGTACCTTTACCTTTACCTTTATACTGCCAACAAGGGTTTCCATATATCCGAATTTTGCCGGGCTTTTTTTAGGCAAACCTAGATGTGGGGCAGGTTGCAGTTTTGAGAGATAGCTAGATATATTTAATCCTTTTTGTGTCTCCATCTAATCTTGCCCCTTTCAATAAATAGAGAGAGAAGAGAAAGAGGCAAGATTAGATGGGGACACAAAAAGCATTACAAAAATAATCAAGATCCCTGCACCTGCTCAGCTCATGGCCTGTTTGGAAAAGTTGTGTTTTGCTTCGCAAGAGGGCAATGTCAATGTGGAGCAAGAAGACTTCTTCTATGGCCTGCATTTTGGCTGGGTGTGAGGGAGTCCTGGAGGGAGGGAAATTAAACTACATAAGCTGGCCACTGAGGTGTGTAGATGAGGGCTAAGTGTGTACATGAGGCCTGCCATAAGGTTGTGGGACTATTACACCATTAGTCTCAATTGTTCAACCAACCCCGGCCTTGAAGACAAGAGTCCGCATACAAAGCATTTTGAAAGAATAGCTGGTATAATCCAGATGGAATTTAACAGGAAATCATGAGTTGATTTAATATATATATATATGTATGTATGTATTTATTTATTTATTTTAAAAACATTAGCCCGGGTTTGTTAAATGTGTTCAGTTTCATACATCAAACAGTGACGTCCCCCCCCCCCAATGAAATGCTGAAATTTGAACAGCTTAGGAAGTCCGTAATTCCAAGAGAATGCACAAGCCCATGTGTCTTCAAAGACCCACCAGCAGTTTTTTAACCCAGGAATCTGCATGGGCGCTTTGCAGCTACTGAGCAAAAGGGTTTGCGTGGATTGTAACATCTTTAACATGGACGTCATTAAGGGGACGGAATGTCTTCTCGTTCACTGGCAGTTTCTCCAGCTCATCCAGGGTATCCAAGCCATCGATGACCCTGTTTGATCAGGCAAGAAATGAAAAATAGCAATGAGAACCTCCCTGCACAGAAAGGCACAAACTTTGGATGACAATTTTTCAACCTCCCGGAATGATACATCTTCTGATATACAGTGGTACCTCTGGTTAAGTACTTAATTCGTTCTGGAGGTCCGTTCTTAACCTAAAACTGTTCTTAACCTGAAGTACCACTTTAGCTAATGGGGCCTCCTGCTGCCGCCGCGCTGCTGGAGCACGATTTCTGTTCTGATCCTGAAGCAAAGTTCTTAACCCAAGGTACTATTTCTGGGTTAGTGGAGTCTGTAACCTGAAGCGTATGTAACCCGAGGTACCACTGTACATAAAAACTTAAGGCTGGCATGACCCAGTTCATGTGGCCACCAGCTCAAGTATGATGTCAGAATTAAATCCTGCATTATACAATTCAATACTGTAATACTCACTTCCCAAACACGGTGTATTTCATGTCCAGATGTGGCTGTTTGCCGTAGGTGATGAAGAATTGAGACCCATTTGTATTTGGACCATTATTTGCCATAGAAACAACTCCACGGACACTGTGCTGAGAGAGGAAGGTGCAATGGGAGTGGGGACCCAAAAACAAGGGTTTTTTAATTATTATTATAGCATTTTTCTCCTTTCGCCGGATGGTCTTAAAGTGTAACACACTAAAATGCAATAAATTATTATTATATGCTACTACATCTCTGGGTTTGTTTCGTTTCCTTCCAGACCCCCAAAAAGAGACAACTTCCCTGTTCACATAAACGTACAGCAACAAGAAACTGTTAATGAGCAAAGCAAAACATACTTTTAAGTATTCACTGTATTCATCTTCAAATTTTCTGCCCCAAATGCTATTTCCTCCTTTTCCGGAGCCTGAAAGAACAAGAGGGATGGGGGAAGTTGGGTAGAGAGGTTAGCAGGATTCCTACAAATCCAGGCACTTTTCCCCCATGTCCACAACATACACACATCTCCCTTAAGTCTTTAGCAAATATGTGATAACTAAGCAACAGGAGATGTCCTCTCTGGTTTGTGCTGCTGTTTGGAAAAAAGGCAAGAAACATTGAAAAAGACTTTTTCAGCACATAACATCTACAGGGAAGAAAGAGCCAAAATTGGGAGGACTGTATTGTAGCTCCATTTCAGAAGCAACCTATTTATGACACTATTATCCCCCTGGTTAATATCATAGAACTCAAAGGAACTTGCATTGGATTTCTAAGTGGTTTTTCGTGCAGATTCTGGTTAGATTCCGCAAGGTTCCTGAATCATGTACGTTCAGATGAGGTCCAAGCCTAACCCCCTAGATTTCCCCTTCTTAAGCACCTTTCAGATGATTTAGGACTTGCATAGTTATTAGGTACTAGGGTTAAATATTACCACCAATTTCAAAGGAAACAGACATTGATCTGACTGGCTCCAATCTCTATGTTGGCAAAGGATGGTATTAACAGGGCAGCATGAAGGAACCAGGTGGGTGCCATCAATATCAGAGCAGAATCCACTGATCTAAGAAAAGTCACAGCAGATTCCACTTGCAACTGACCTTTTCTGACATATTTTGTACCTTCACTAACGAGTGTTTTCTCAATTTCCTGTTGTATACAAGAACCAGCCATTTCACTCAGAGACTGAGCTGTGAATCAGGAGGTCGAATTGAGAATCTCCTGGTTTGCAGAGTTTCAATTCAACTCTCACCACCGTGAACTTGCCACTCTTAGAAAGATCACTATTCTCTGCATCTCAAGTCTTCATAGGCAACATGGGATATTAGAGTTGGCCTACATTATAAGTTTGCTCTAATGGGGCTCTAAAAAAAGTAAAGGTAAAGGTACCCCTGCCCGTACGGGCCAGTCTTGCCAGACTCTAGGGTTGTGCGCTCATCTCACTCTATAGGCCGGGAGCCAGCGCTGTCCGCAGACACTTCCGGGTCACGTGGCCAGCGTGACAAGCTGCATCTGGCGAGCCAGCGCAGCACACGGAACGCCGTTTACCTTCCCGCTGGTAAGTGGTCCCTATTTATCTACTTGCACCCCGGGGTGCTTTCGAACTGCTAGGTTGGCAGGCGCTGGGACTGAGCAACGGGAGCGCACCCCGCCGCAGGGATTCGAACCGCCGACCATGCGATCGGCAAGTCCTAGGCGCTGAGGTTTTACCCACAGCGCCACCCGCGTCCCATGGGGCTCTACAAACATGCTAAGTATTATGATTTTGATGCACTGGATACTTTTTTTGAAATATGATCTATACAGCCTGTAGCCTTGACTGGCCTTCCTTGCATATACAGTACTGCCTTTTAAAAATCAAAATTAGTATCTATTTGTTTGAAAGAATTCAATAGCACAACAGCAGTTCTCATGTTGACTGATGCTTCTCTCAGTGCTCCAAGAGAATGGTTTAAGAGATACCTAACTTTAAAAAAAGGAATTACCTGTTGGATCTCCAGTCTGCACCATAAATCCTTTGATATTCCGGTGAAAAATACAGCCATTGTAGTAGTTACTAGCGCAGAGTGCCAGAAAATTCTAGAAAAAGAACCAGAAGGCTAGTTATGAAATAAACCAGCAGTAAAATTCAAAATGGTACAAGGACATAAAAATTTGTCCCCTTTGAATCACATGTTCCTTTCTTTTCCCTTTTCTTTCCAGCACTAACTGCTGTAACCTTTAAATTATTTAAACCACTTTTTTCCAATCTAATTTTTTGTGGTGCTAAAAAATCCAGATTAAATGTAACACAATTTTGGTAAAAACAACTGTGTGTAAAACTTGCATAGACAAGCTGCTGGCAATGCACAATAAACTCCTGCCTGGAAAAACCTTTCATCTAACCAGCATTCATTTTATATTAATATAGCTATAATGGAGAAAGTTCCGCATAATTTGAGATGTAGACAAGGTCTAAAACCTCCAGACAAATTTTATACAATTTGGCATCCCTTTGTTACATACACAGTGGAAGCATCTTTTTCAAGACAACCTTGACAAATCTGGAATGATACTTGGGAATCAAATAACATAAATAGTCTTCCTTTATGTGTATACAACTTTTATTCTTGCTTTTTTCTTTCATTCTTTTTCCCCTTTCCTTTCCCCCCTTTTTATTCTTGCTCGGTTTTTCATCTTTTAATTTTCATCTGTTGTTATGAAGTAACAAATCTTTACCCGAACGCCACATTCATTTATGTTACTGTCAGGGGTTCAGGGAGAGAGGCGCAGAGGAGGGAGGAGACCGAGAGTGAGGGAGAAGGATTCCAGCCTGACGAGGAAGAGGACGACAATGACCCGAGATGGTCCATGAGTCCGTCCAGTGAATCGGAGGATTCCCAAAAGGGAGCCCCCCTGGTCAAGCCAAGGGGAGCCCAAGGGGGAAGCAGTCAGGAGCAGGGGAACGTAGGGGGAACCGCCAGTGGGAGTTGGAGATCGAGACCTGCTTCTCCACCGGAACGGAGTGAAGAGGGTGGAGTTACCAGTGTGTCGGGAGGAACAGAACAAGGAGCAGAGGGGGGAAGGAGATCGGGGCAAGACGTCCTGCCGGAAGGGGCGGAAAGCAGTACCGGGAGCAGTGTGGCTGTTGAAAGGAAGGTCAGGAGCAACGTACGCGCGCCAAGTTCAAATGTGGAGGCGCGCGGAAGTGGGGAGAGCTCTGGGGAGGAGCCTGGTGCTAAAGCACGAAGGAGGGGGCAGCAGGCAGGAGAAGACTCAGCCTCTGGGGAGTCCCGGAAAGAGGGAACACAGGGGGGCAGGAAGACCCTGCGGAAAAGGAAGGAGAGGAAAAGGTGGAGCAGCACAAGCCTCTTAAATTGGTGCAGGGGAGGGACGGACTCAGAGGGGACTTCTAACATCTAAGGGTAACAGATGTGGAGCCACGGAGTTTGGATGTAATGACGACAATGATCTTCAATAAAACCTTTTGTATATAACTTGGACTGGACTTTGGTCTCTTGTGAGCTGGGACCCAGGGTGGCTCTGACAGTAAGTCCCCTCCAAAGAACGCAAAATTTTTTTTTGCAAAGCTCACGAACGGTGACAGCCATGAGTGCGGAGGAGCAGTTGACAGCTCTGCGAACTACAGTTTCCGAACTCACTGCTGCAGTCCTTGCGTCTCAGAAGAAGCATGACGAAGTGGAGAAGCGCTGCCAGGACCTGCAAACCAGGTGGGAACGTGCAAGCAGGGAAGGGTTCCCAGGGTCCAGATCAGAAGGGATTGGACTTGGACGGAGGGGGGGCAGACTAGTCACCCACTTCGATGGGAACCTGAAGCACTACCCCAGTTTCAGAGCAGACGTTTTGTATGCATTGCACTTGCTTCGTCATGACTTTAAAGATGAGGAGGAGAAAGTGGGGTTTATTGTTTCTCACTTGCATGGGCCGGCCAGAGACTGGTTGCGCAATTTGTGGCGTGAAGATGGCCCTGCCCGCCGCGATGCAGATGAATTCATTAAAGCAATGGATGCCTGCTTCCAGTCAACTGTAGATGTGGATCTTGCACGCAGGGAAATTTTTGGATTGCGGCAAGGCAAAGCCACTGTGCGTCAGTACCATTCCAGATTTTTTGCTTTACTGACTGCGCTAAGCTGGGAGAAGGATTGTGCACCTGTGAGGGATTTGTTCTGGGAGGGGCTCAGCGGTCCCATTAAGGATGAACTTGCCAGGGGAGACAGACCCCAGACCCTGGAGGAGCTTGTGCAGAGGGCTTTGGCGATTGGGATAAGGCACGAGGGACGTCCTTGGCACACTGAGGAAGAACGTCAGGTGCGTCTACCAGCGAGGACGTCTTCTTTCATCCCCAGGGAGTTCAGTCAGTCACATCCTTCGCCACTGGGAAGGCAGGGGGAGGAGCCCATGGAACTTGGTGGTGCTAAGGCTCAAGCAACAGCCAGAGCCCCAGCTTCCGGTGCAGTAAAGGCACAGCCTCCTAGAGGGACCAGGAAGTGTTACATTTGCGACAGTGCACAGCACATGGCGAAAGGGTGTCCCCAGAGGCTGCAGAAACACACTGCAGTTTTAGCAACTGTTGCAGCAGAAATGATGCAAGCAGAGCAACCTCAGGGAAACGACAGTGCCTGGCTGGAAGCAGAGCTGCTGGGGCTCAGCCAGGCGAATCTGTAGAGCAGTCCCCAGCGCTTTTGCAACGCACAGACCCTTTACCACCCAAGCCAGCGGTGCAGCTCACTGCAACACTTCAGTTGCCGAATGGAACCACCCTGGAAGTCCCCATCACGATTGATTCTGGGAGCAACGCAGATTTTGTGGGGACGCACTTTGTCAAGCAGCATCGCATAGCGCTTCTGCCAGCGACAACACCTCTGAACGTAGTCACGGTGGATGGCAGGAAATTGCTAGGAGGACAAGTTGTGCAACAGACGCCTCCCATGGTGATGAGGATTGGAAATCATCGAGAAGTCATCAGCTTCAATGTCACCCGCCTTTCAGACACGCCTATAGTATTAGGCATGAGTTGGCTGGAGAGACACAGTCCTGCTGTAGCGTGGTACCAACGGCAGATCACCTTTTGCTCATCGTACTGTGCTCAACATTGCATCCAGTCCAGCCAGGAGGAGGGAGCTGAGCAGCAGTTGCAACTTGGCATGGTGCAGGCAGTACCCCGCAAGTACGAGGGGTTCCTGGAGGTTTTCTGCGAGAAGGAAGCTGACCAGTTGCCGCCCCACAGGCCTTATGATTGTGCCATCGACCTGGTGCCAGGGGCGCAGTTGCCGACTGCAAAGCTGTATTCCATGTCTGAGGACGAGATGCAAGAACTCAGGGAGTTCATAGAGCACAATTTGAAGCGCGGATTCATCCGAGAATCGAAAGCGGTGGGGGGCAGTCCTGTTTTCTTTGTAAAGAAAAAGGACACGCCCCAAAAAAGACTCATTGTGGACTATCGATTCATAAACAGTAAGACCAAACCCAAGGCCTTCCCCATGCCCAAGATAGATGATCTCCTGGCAACCGTAAGGAAGGGGAAGATCTTCACCAAATTGGATCTGCGTGGAGCGTATAACCTCATACGCATCCGGGAGGGCGATGAGTGGAAGACGGCCATGTTCACGCCTCTGGGCACGTACGAATACAGAGTGATGCCATTTGGTCTCCAAAATGGATCTCACGTCTTTCAAGCATTTATGCATCACGTGCTAGCGGGACTTCTATACAAGAAATGCGTGTGTTTCCTCGACGACATCCTGATCTTTTCGGAAACGGAGGAGGCCCATGAGAAGGACGTAAAGGAAGTCCTGCAGAGACTACGGGAGAACAAGCTCTACGCCAAGTTAGAGAAGTGCCAGTTTGATGTGACGGACGTGGATTTCCTAGGCTACAAGCTGTCCGACAAGGGGCTGGCCATGGACAGCGCCAAGGTCCGCGCGGTGTTGGACTGGAAGAGCCCTCGCAATCGGAAGGAAGTCCAAAGATTCATCGGCTTCGCCAACTTCTACCGCAAATTCATCAGAGGTTTTGCAAAGGAGACGGCAGCGATCACGGACACTCTCAGTTCCAAGAAAAAGAGGTTCGTGTGGACGGAACAGGCGGAGCGCTCTTTTCAGAAGCTTAAAAGCCTTTTCGCCTCCGAGGAGCAGCTGCTGCACGTGAATCCAGGCAAGCCCATACGAGTAGAGACCGACGCGTCAGACAGAGCGGTTGGAGCCGTACTCCTGCAAGAAGATCCACATGGAAACTGGAGACCCGGTGCCTTTTACTCCAGAAAGCTCAGCAAAGCGGAGCAAAACTACACCATATGGGACAGGGAGCTGTTAGCCATTCACGCAGCGTTCAAAGCGTGGCGACATTTCCTCATTGGAGCCAAGCACACAGTGCAGGTCCGCACGGATCACAAGAATTTAGAGTATTGGCGCACGGCGAAACTCCAGAGCCAAAGACACATGCGCTGGGCAGAGTTCTTCGCGGATTTCGACTTCAGGATAGAGTACGTCCCAGGGGACTCCAACGTTATAGCCGATGCGCTCTCCAGGAAACCGCAATATCTTGAGGAAGCGGCGCCAATAGCAGCCAGGCACATTTTTGCACCGCAGGCGTGGGCGTGCGCTGCCATCGCTGTCGACCTGGACGCAGTGCGACGCGCGTTGCAGGTAGATCAGTTTGCACAATCCAAAATAGAGGAGCTGCGTAGGGGTTCGCTGAGAGACGATGAGTTCCAGTTACGCGACGGACTGTTAACTCACAAGGGTGCCCTCTACGTGCCGAGCGACGAGCTCCGAGCAAAGGTTCTGCAGCAGTTGCACGACGCTCCCAGTGCGGGCCATTTCGGCAGGGAGAAGACAATAGAACTGGTGGCCAGGGACTTTTGGTGGCCCCAGATGCGAGGAGAAGTAGCGGAGTACGTCGCCAGATGTGACACTTGTCAGAGGTCCAAGCCAGTACACCAGAAGCCGGCGGGCTTGCTGGAACCACTGGAAACACCACAGCAACCGTGGGAGAGGGTGGCGCTGGACTTCGTCACTGACCTGCCCAGTTCCAGAGGCAAGACGGCGGTACTGGTGGTGGTGGACTTGTTCACCAAGATGGCGCACTTCATTCCCTGCGCGAAGGTGGCGACGGCGGAACAGACCGCCAAGCTCTTCATCGACCACGTGTTCCGGGCGCATGGGCTGCCGCGGGCCATCCTGTCCGACAGGGGGCGCCAGTTTATTTCCAATTTTTGGCAGAAGCTCCTAGGTATCCTGCGCGTCAAGATCAACCTAGCGTCGGCAAGACATCCACAAACCAACGGCCAGGCCGAGAGGGTCAACGCGATCATGCAGCAGTACCTGAGATGTTATGCAAATCAGCGACCCACAGCTTGGGTGGACTACCTACCGATGGCGGAGTTTGCCTACAACAACACGAAGCATGCGTCGACGGGGGTGACGCCGTTCTTCGCGAACAATGGACGTCATCCCAGGACCTTCCCGGGGTTCGTAGCACCAAGAGAGGGGGAGCCGCAAGAGGCCGACCAGTTCGCTGCAGAACTACAAGAGGTGCACGAGGAGCTGCGGAGACATTTGGAGCTAGCTAAACAAGCATATAAGGTGCAGGCAGACAAAGGCAGAAGAGTGGGAGAGGACATCCAGGTGGGGGACTGGGTGTGGTTAGCGGCCCAGGCGATGCCAACCAAGTCGTTGGCCAAGAAGAAGCTAGGGCACAGGCAGCTAGGACCATACCAGGTGGAGGCTAAGATCAACCCCGTGGCTTTTCGACTGGCCCTCCCCGAAGGTTCCAGAGTCCACCCGGTTTTTCATAGGTCGGTGCTCACTCCCTACAAGGCCCCGCACAGGTTTCAGGAGTCTGAAACAGTACCGCAGCCACGCACAGAGTCACCTAGGAGGGAGGGATCGCCTAGGGTCGAACCACTCAACGAGGTCACAGAGATCCTGGACTCGAGATGGGGGGAAGAGGGAATAGAATACTTTCTAGTCAGAGAGGGTGCACCAGTCAGTGCCAGTGGGTGGGTGCCGGACTACGCTTTAGACGAACCTCTTTTAAAGGACGAGTTCCATGCCCTTTTCCCACATAGACCCATGCCAGCCGAGTACTTCGATGACTGGCTCTTTACCCCCACATGTTCAGGCAGCACTTTCCACGGCTTTTCTTCAGCCGAGGAAAGAACACCGAACTCAAACTCGCCCAGGGGATCGTGTTCGGGGGTGGACACAGAGCCCTCTTATTGGTGGGATGAGCAACCAGAGGAAGCCTGGCGCAAGAAATGGCTGAAGGGGCCTTGGACGGCAGCACCAGACGAAGTAGCAATGGAAGAGGGAACTGCGAACATTTTGGGTGAAGAACCCGAATTCGAACACACGTACACCGAGCTGCCAGCAGAGGTCATGGACGTAGCCGAACTGTATCCTGCATCTACCTCCGAGGAGCTGCAGTTCCCACAACCCGCACCCGATGGGGGGGAGGGGGGAAGGGGGGGCTTCGAGGGGGGGATGGATGTCAGGGGTTCAGGGAGAGAGGCGCAGAGGAGGGAGGAGACCGAGAGTGAGGGAGAAGGATTCCAGCCTGACGAGGAAGAGGACGACAATGACCCGAGATGGTCCATGAGTCCGTCCAGTGAATCGGAGGATTCCCAAAAGGGAGCCCCCCTGGTCAAGCCAAGGGGAGCCCAAGGGGGAAGCAGTCAGGAGCAGGGGAACGTAGGGGGAACCGCCAGTGGGAGTTGGAGATCGAGACCTGCTTCTCCACCGGAACGGAGTGAAGAGGGTGGAGTTACCAGTGTGTCGGGAGGAACAGAACAAGGAGCAGAGGGGGGAAGGAGATCGGGGCAAGACGTCCTGCCGGAAGGGGCGGAAAGCAGTACCGGGAGCAGTGTGGCTGTTGAAAGGAAGGTCAGGAGCAACGTACGCGCGCCAAGTTCAAATGTGGAGGCGCGCGGAAGTGGGGAGAGCTCTGGGGAGGAGCCTGGTGCTAAAGCACGAAGGAGGGGGCAGCAGGCAGGAGAAGACTCAGCCTCTGGGGAGTCCCGGAAAGAGGGAACACAGGGGGGCAGGAAGACCCTGCGGAAAAGGAAGGAGAGGAAAAGGTGGAGCAGCACAAGCCTCTTAAATTGGTGCAGGGGAGGGACGGACTCAGAGGGGACTTCTAACATCTAAGGGTAACAGATGTGGAGCCACGGAGTTTGGATGTAATGACGACAATGATCTTCAATAAAACCTTTTGTATATAACTTGGACTGGACTTTGGTCTCTTGTGAGCTGGGACCCAGGGTGGCTCTGACAGTTACGTTCTACTATTTGCAGCCGATGGAATGAACTGAAGACTGGCTTATCTTTATCTGGTGAAACTATTTTGAAAACAGAACGTGCCTCAAAGGAAACTGGATCAGCGGGTGCAAAGGCGTCAGGGCGTAGCTCTTTTAATTACAGCAGACTGCCTGCTAAGGAATGAAAGCACCTATTCTAACAGGAAACAAGGATGATTCACTAACCCTACCTACCTTTTCATGTTTGATTGTACCTTAATGAGAATTAAATTTAATTGAATTATTTTATTCCATTTTTATCCAACCATTTCCTCCCAGGAGCTGAAGATCGCATACATGATTCTCCCCCCTCCCATTTAATCCCTACAAAAACCCCATGGGGTAGGTTAGGCTAAGAGTGACCGAAATGTCAGTGACTGACCTAATGTCATCCGGTTACCGTATTTTTCGCTCTATAAGACGCACACTTCCCCTCCTAAAAAGTAAGGGGAAATATGTGTGCGTCTTATGGAGCAAATGCAGGAGGGAGGCTCTGCTCAGGGCTCCCTTTAAAGAGGAAAAGCCCCTAATTATTATTATTATTATTATTATTATTATTATTATTATTATTTATACCCCGCCCATCTGGCTGGGCCTTCCCAGCCACTCTGGGAAGCTTCCAAAAAAAATATTAAAATACTCTAATACATCAAACATTAAAAGCTTCCCTAAACAGGGCTGCCTTCAGACGTCTTCTAAAAGTCTGGTAGTTGTTGTTCTCTTTGACATCTGGTGGGAGGGCGTTCCACAGGGAGGGCGCCACTACCGAGAAGGCCCTCTGCCTGGTTCCCTGTAACTTGGCTTCTCGCAGTGAGGGAACCGCCAGAAGGCCCTCAGCACTGGACCTCAGTGTCCGGGCAGAACGATGGAGGTGGAGACGCTCCTTCAGGTATACTGGACCGAGGCCGTTTAGGGCTTTAAAGGTCAGCACCAACACTTTGAATTGTGCTCGGAAACGTACTGGGAGCCAATGTAGGTCTTTTAAGACCGGTGTTATGTGGTCTCGGCGGCCGCTCCCAGTCACCAGTCTAGCTGCCGCATTCTGGATTAGTTGTAGTTTCCGGGTCACCTTCAAAGGTAGCCCCACGTAGAGCGCACACACACTCCACACGCTCTTTAAAGAGAACGCGGTTCTTGGGGGAGCCTTCATCCCGCTACCCGGGAGAGGCTGTGCGCAGCTATCCCATAAGCCAGGACAGCCAGCGGGATCACTGTGCAGCGATCCCACTTGCTGTCCTAGCTTCTGGGATTCAGAATGTTTTTCCTCTTGTTTTCCTCTTCCAAAAACTAGGTGCGTCTTATGGTCTGGCGCATCTTACAGTGCGAAAAATACGGTAGCTTCATGGCTGAGTGGGGTTTTTCAACCCTGATCTCCCAGATACTAGTCCAACACACTCAACTAACTCATCGCACCGGCTCTCAGTTTGGTATATGAAATCTAAACATGGAAGGTGGCTGCTCATATTATTTAACAGACAGAGGTGGGGAACCTGTGGTCCTTTAGCCTAATTTCAATAGCTCTTTGCAAGCCATCAGTTCAGACCTCTGGAAAGAGCAATGTGTCCCGTCCCCCCCTCCTGAAGTGTGTATGGGGGCGGGGGGGGGGGAGGAAAGAGAAGGGGGGGCCATCACTTACTTCACATGCCTTGGGTGCTCTTTCACAGAATAGCTCTATTTTAATTTCTCCCACATCGGTGTGTAGGGTCACAGCCTGGGGGGCGGGTGAGGAAAAATTATTATTTATTCACAGCAGTCTAGGCAAACAGCAGCCAAATCAGCAATACAATTAAGCCGGGTTATCTCAGAGCAAGAGGAGCAGCACACACAAAAGTATCTTAAAATTATTTGCAGACAGCCAAAAATTTTAATATTTATTCTTTTATTTTATTTATTGATTGAATTTATATACCGCCCTATACCTGGAGGTCTCAGGGCGGTTCACAGAACAAAATTAAAATATAAAACCACAATATATATAATCAAAATAAAAGCAACGACCCAGTAACACACGCCGCCGCCCCCTAATTCTGTTTAGCTATCCTTCTGCAAGTAAAGTAATGCATTTCCACAACTAGTTAGCTTCACCTCCACCCTGGCCCAGGTGTCTGGCTCAGAATGAACACAGAGAATATCAGGATGCAAACAAAACTCTCCCTTCAAACAGGCAGGTTTTCCGATTGTGGAAACTTGACCTCTCTTGCAGGAATTACAATGCAAGGAGGTATGAACATTCAACCGGCTTCCGCAAAGATGCTTCAGGAATGTTTAGGGAAAAGGCCTAAAGAACATTTGCGCTGAAGTCCTGATCAAGTCTGCAGCCCAGAGGAAAAAATAATTCAACTGCAAGGTATTTATGTAGGACACATTCTATGCATATGACACAGGAAGTACATGCAACTGAGTTAAAGGTCACAGTCTGGGAAGTGGGGAAGAATTAAAATCTTAAATCAAGCATGCACATCATTAGTTTTTAATTAAAGCTATCCAATCCAGGCTTTATATGTTTTATATAATTATTACTGTATTGATTTTGTTCATTTGTTTCAATGTTGTTATTGTGTTTTATTGCATTTTACATGTACGGTAGACCCGCAACTTTGGCACATTTAACTTGTGTGCATTCGGCTTTATGCACTTGGTAAAACAATAACAATGAAAGGGAAGGCGGAAACTTTTGCAATCCCAGCTGCCACTGCACCCAATGTGTTTTCACTATGTGTGATTTTGGCTTTATGCACTATCCATGGAACGTTAACCACCATGTCAGTTGCAGGTCTACTGCATTGTAAATTGCTTTTTAACGTAAAGTGATATACAAGTCTAAGAAACAAAACCACTTTTTTAAAATTGAGAGGATTACCGAGATAATGTGTGAGAAGCAATTTATACTATCATTATTATTATTATTAATTATTAATAATAATTGAATCTATATGGTGCCCTAAACAGTCCTACCTCGGGCTGAATATGCTTCGAGTTGAGTGCGTTCGAGTTGCGCTCCGCGACAACCCAGAAGTAACGGAGCGCATTACTTCTGGGTTTCGCCACTTGCGCATGCGCAGACGCTCAAAATGACGTCACGCGCATGCGCAGAAGCGGTGAAAAGCGGCACGTGCATGCGCAGACATTCCATCGCTAGTTACATTTGCTTCTAGATGCGAACGGGGCTCCGGAACGGATCCCGTTCATATCTAGAGGCACCACTGTACCCGGAAATCTCAGGGCCGTTCACAGAACAAAATCAAAGTATAAAACCACAAAATATATAATCAAAATAAAAACAATTGGACTACTAAATAACTGTATTATGAAACTAAACTGGAAGATTATTTATGGAAGTCTCCAATGGTTATCTTAAAAGCAGATAGGATACTGGAACAACCAGTCTTACCATTTTTGCTGGCCAGGAATGCAAAGCATATCAGAAGAGGCAATACCATCTGAACCTGTCAGGATTTTACAATTCTGCAGCAACAGAAGACAGAGCATCATGATTTGCCATGGAAGGTGGGAGAGAGAGAGCACGTAAATTCAGTTTGTTGCTTCTTCTTTTTTAAGAAGATTGCCAACAGCAACATCATAATCTTACCCATTTTGCCTTCACCCACTCCTTGCTATATAAAAAAAAACGGCTGATATTTTTTCTAGGATAATAAGCTACCCAAAAGAAAAAAAGCAATCTCATCTATTCACCATTGATGTAACAACAACCCCATTTTGGGATCCCCTCCACATAGATATATTTTGTTTTCCCTCTCCATGGGAACCTTTAAATTTGAGAGATTCTGCATTTCTTATCTGGAAATAATAAGTACATGTCTATCCTTAAGAATTGGGTGATCTGACCTTCAGGACAGCTCTAAACATTATTCCCCACCCCTGTCTCTCACACTCCTGTCATTCATGTACATCTACATCAATGTTAAAGCTATTTAATATTAGGTAAAGGGACCCCTGACCGTTAGGTCCAGTCGTGGCCGACTCTGGGGTTGCGGCGCTCATCTCGCTTTACTGGCCAAGGGAGCCGGCGCACAGCTTCCGTGTCATGTGGCCAGCATGACTAAGCCGCTTCTGGCAAACCAGAGCAGCGCACGGAAATGCTGTTTACCTTCCCGCCAGAGCAGTACCTATTTATCTACTTGCACCTTGACGTGCTTTCGAACTGCTAGGTTGGCAGGAGCAGGGACAGAGCAACGGGAGCTCACCCTGTCGCAGGGATTTGAACCACCGACCTTCTGATTGGCAAGTCCTAGGCTCAGCGTTAAAGCTACATTTAATACTGAGGTAGCACTGTGATAGGAATTTTATGGTCTTAGATATATGGTAATGTTCTTAAGTGTACTAACCAAGCATGTACATAGATCAGCACAGGAAGACCAACCAGGAACCATTTTGATTCCTAAACTGAGCAAATGTTTTCTCTGCAAGGTCAAAGTGGGAAACCTCCCCATTGTCTCTTTCCACACAAATCCTGTCTTAAGGGCACATTTAAGATATGAATAGGGTGTGAGCCTGTGACCTGGCCTAGGAACTAAGTATTTATCATTACAGAAGACTGGCCAGGCTCACCAGGAAATCCAATCAAGTGACCTGCTAGACAGGAGATAAACAAGGACAGGAGAAAAACAACATTCAAATTTCTGTTTAGACCGCCTTTTCTGTGATGTAGGTGTGATGTATCTGAAGAGTGGTCTTAGGTTACACCCCTTATGTGATGTATGTATGATGTTTCTGGGGGTGGTCTTGATCTACAGGGTGGCAATTTCAAAAGTCTTTATAAGGCCTTGTGTGCCATTTTTCTGGATTCCTCCTCTCTCCTGCGGGTGAGGGGAGCACCCTGTTGCAACAGATCAATAAAGATCAAGCTTACTAGCTGCTTTGCTTCTCAATATTCTCTGGTTGGCTCTGTTATTCTCTCCTACCAATAGGGAACCTATGTAAGGACTCTATATGGGCTCTTGGATACCCCATAAGGGAAAAGGGCAATTTTTTGTTTACAACAATTGTATACACAAACACATAGCATTCTGGTTTCACCAAATCCATGATGGCTCCTATGACCTGATCCTAAGCATGTTTACTCAGAAGTAAACACCACTGAACTGGGGTGGGAAATACATCTAAAGAGCAAAGATATAACCTGATCTGAAGAATACATGCTGAGTTCAGGAGCACTTTCTCCCAGGTAAGCGAAATAACAGGGACGCAGCATCCTTCCTTCCTCTCCCCCCCTACTTTGTTTGGGTAAATTTTTGATGTTTGATGTTTTAGCATGTATTTACAGTAATATCATGTTGGGAGTCGCCCAGAGTGGCAGATGGGCGGGGTAAGAAGGCGGCCAGTGAAAATCAAGGCTGCTTCTGCAGCTACGAACTCTTGTTTTATTGTTTATCGTTGCAGAAATACGTTTTGATCAACCCGCTCCATCTCCACCCACCCCGCTGCAAATGGACAGATCCTGCACTGCTCTGATCCTGCGCCGCTCACCGCTTACCTAGGAAGGGACGGCTTTGCTCCTCGTGGGACCCGGGCAGGAAGTAGCGCTTCCCGGAGCTTGTGAGCCCGCCGGGAGGGCAGGAGGCGGCGCCGGATCTGGGCCGCGGAGCGAAGGCGGAGCCGAGCAGAGTCAGGCCTGAGTGAGCTCCGGTTTTGCCTGATCCTCGTTCTGCACGTTCTGTAAGTACCAAGAAAAATGTACCAAAGAAAAAAACAACAACCAAGAAAAATGCATGCAAGAAAATGCATGCAGGGCTTGGGTTTTTAAAAATTATTATCGTCTCTTTGCACAGGATAACATCCGTCTCCCTGCCCTCTGCCTACTCACTCACCTCTTTATTCGCTCCGCCACACTTTCACTTTTGGGGCGTTCATATTAAAGCGTATTCTCTACCCCTGAAATACTTAATAGAAGGATTTTATAAAAGACAAGCACAGGATTCTTGTGCTTGTCCTTTCGATTTTTGGCCCACTAGGTTATTCTAACTGGAATGGAGGTGGGGGGTTTTGGACACTAGGGAGGCTGCTTTTCTAGATTCACTTCTGTGAGAGTACTGTAGGTCTCTTAAGATCTAGCTTCATCTTGAGCTCCCCACCTTTCGCCCCCCCAAAAAAGATTTATTGGGTTTTCACAAAATTAAAAAAACACTAACAAATAAACAGACAAACATAAATCATAACCTTATTAAAACTAATCTTCTTAACATTGTTAAGTGACTTCCTCCTATCCCCCTAGTTGGATTTCAATGAATATCATTTTAACGGTTTTCCAAATCAAAGTTCTTAAAACCTTAACTTAATCACTTAACATCAGTCATTCTTCCCAATCTTCATTAAACATAATAATTCCTCGATTTTCCCCCTTAGAGGGTTTTTTCTTTTAAGAGTAGCCCAGATAATTTCCACTGTGATTAGATTTTTACATCTATCTATGAGTTTTTAAAACCAGCTGTTCAAAAAAAGTGTGGATTGAGAATAAATGGGGAGAAGATTTATTTGCAGCGGAGGGGACATTTCTCTCCCTCACCAAAAAAAAAGCTGGGGAGACTTCGGCTATTACCACATTGTTAGAGAAATGAAAGTTTGGATGAGGCCAGCAATTGTGTTGTTTGCTGCTACAGTGTAAATTCCTTGGATGCAAAATTTCTTCAAAAGCTAGTACACAGTAGCGCTCAAGCTCAGCTATAGCACTGCAAAGAGGCGCACAATTTTTTCATCCCCACGGTTAATCCTGTGAACAGTGGTTCTGAACCTTTTTGTCAAAACACTTCACTTTGGACAAAATTTTGGTGGAATCCTTGCTGCTAAAATCCTGTCCACAGTTAGGCAGGTGGCTCATGATAGATGTAACATTCCCAGAGAAGATGTTATGATTGGGAAATTTCCTGCGAAGTTTGTTTGTCATTCATTTTCTGTTCTGCATTAAACAAGAGTTGTTTTAAATTCTTAAGGGGTGTATTTCTTTAATAAGTCATCTTATTCTATTGCATCTTACCCATCCCAGATGTTTAGGAAGCTTGTAGGAGTTTTGTTTTAGTCTTATTCTACTGCGGGCTTAATCTTCTGCATATTTTAAATTACGGTTGTACATTTTTTAGTGATAATTTTATTCTTTTATCTTTTATTGTAAACCAGGGGTCGGCAAGGTTTACCTCGCCTGGGCCGGTTCACTACAGCAGAGATCACTCTGTGGGCTGGATTGCGTGTGTGTGTGAGAGAGCGCATGCACCCGCAATTTCCAGCATCTGTGTCTGTGCAGACATGATTTTTGGCGCATGTGCATGGTGCTGCAGAAGCGAGTCCCCGCGCTGTGCCAGTTTAGCGCAACACGTGGGGACTTGCCAAACGGGTGACTCGGTTTGAGGGTGGCTCGTGGGCCAGTTAAACAACCCCCGGCCCATGGGCCTTAGGTTGCCTAAAGGTAAAGGGACTCCTGACCATTAGGTCCAGTCATGGCCGACTCTGGGGCTGCGGCGCTCATCTCGCTTTATTGGCCAAGGAAGCCGGCGTACAGCTTCCGGGTCATGCTGCCAGCATGACTAAGCCGCTTCTGGCGAACCAGAGCAGCGCACGGAAACGCCGTTTACCTTCCCGCCGGAGTGGTACCTATTCATCTACTTACACTTTAATCGAGCAACGGGAGCTCACTCTGTCGCAGGGATTCGAACCACCAACCTTCTGATCGGCAAGCCCTAGGCTCTGTGGTTTAGACCACAGAGCCACCTGCGTCCCTCTTTAGGTTGCCTACCCCTGTTGTAAACCTCCCTGAGGTTTTTCTACACTTGGTATATAAATTTTATGAAATAAAATAAATATTGGTAGACCTACTGATTTTTTTCTTCTTCCTTACCTTTCAGGTTCTTTAGGAACCTGTATGCAACTGACGCGGATTCCGAGGCAGTTCTTGCACATACGGTCTTTGATCAATTTGACTGTGCGATCCTTCATGGATCTGAAGGTTCTCATTTCTTCCCTTAATGATTTTGCTTCGCTCTCTCTGGCCGAAAGTTGGGACAATGTGGGGCTCCTGGTTGAGCCAAGCCCTCCCCATTCTGTCCGCACCCTCTTCTTGACCAATGACCTCACAGAGGAAGTGATGGAAGAAGCCCTGCAGAAGAAGGCAGATCTCATTCTCTCTTACCACCCACCTATTTTCCAACCACTGAAACGCGTAACGTGGAAAACGTGGAAGGAACGTCTTGTGATCCGAGCCTTGGAGAACCGAATTGGCATTTATTCTCCACATACTGCGTATGACGCTGTACCTCATGGAGTCAATAACTGGCTTGCAAAGGGACTTGGTGAGACATTACTGTTTTTAAATATAAAATGAATGTCAAAATTTATATATTGGGATGGGCCATGCATGAAGAAAACCAACCATAACATATCAGTACTTTTTTAAAAAAACAACAACACTTAATGTTCCTCCTAACATTTAATGTTGATATTTTCTGCTGTTGGACACCAAGCTCAATGGCTTGCAAAAGGATGGCTGTGTCAGTGAATGTAGAAGCTGCCCTATTATACTGAAGCAGTTCAGATGTGAGTTCACGGCCAATCTCTTCACCATGTTTAAGTGCTTAGGAATGGACTGCGGGCTCACACTCACACACATATTCCTGACCTGTGGCACAAGTTTCATCAATTCAGCCTATTTTCTACTTTTGACTTGTTTGTGGAATCAGCAAGGTCTGCATTCCAGTTCACCAGCTGAATCTGGATTGCATTTGCCATTCATCTTCTGAAAAAATCTGACCCGGCTCTTTGATATCAACGTAGTCCGATGACATCTAAATGTAGTCATTGCAGTCACACGCCCGCAGTCTCGGTCTGAGCCTAGGCTAGGAGGCAATCTAGGATCTTCACATGTTCCACCCTGAGTTCCTCGGAATAAGGGAGGGATACAATTATAAATGAAGGGACACAGGTGGCACTGTGGGTTAAACCACAGAGCCTAGGACTTGCTGATCAGAAGGTCGGCGGTTCGAATCCCCGCGACGGGGTGAGCTCCCGCTGCTCGTTCCCTGCTCCTGCCAACCTAGCAGTTCGAAAGCACGTCAAAGTGCAAGTAGATAAATAGGTACCGCTCTGGCAGGAAGGTAAACGGCGTTTCCGTGCGCTGCTCTGGTTCACCAGAAGCGGCTTAGTCATGCTAGCCACATGACCCGGAAGCTGTATGCCGGCTCCCTCGGCCAATAAAGCGAGATGAGCGCTGCAACCCCAGAGTTGGTCATGACTGGACCTAATGGTCAGGGGTCCCTTTACCTTTTTATAATTATAAATAAACACTGCCATGGAATCACTGCATGGTTATAGGAAGAGAGAGGTCTAACACAGACCTAAATGGTGACTAGGGCTTTATGAAATGAACTGCCTTTCTAAAGCAGTGCAGAACATTGTCTTTCTGTACATCCAATTTGCTGGCAGATTTCCTAGAGAAGCCTTCCCAACCTGGTGCCCTCTGGATGTTGCTGGACTTGAGCTCCCGTCGTGTGTCCAGTGGCCATTGCTGGCTGAAGCTGATGGGTGCTTGGAGACATGGCAAAAATCTTATGATATCTGCTTTCAGAAAATACGGCATCTGGTTGCAAGGAAGATAGAACTTTGCCATGTGTGTTGTACAAATCCTTTAATGTGCTACTATTCTTTTTCCTCAGGTGCCTGCATCTCTGCTCCCTTGCAGCCTGCAACAGCTTCCAGTTACCCCACAGGGGGGTCTTTCCGCGTTGAGTTTACTGCTTGCCAGGACGACAATCTAGACACAATTTTGTCCAGTTTGCGTGGGGTGCCAGAGGTGTCGCTTATCACAACTGTTCCTGCCAGGTAATGTTGAAGGCTACCCAAGGTGTTTCACTCTAAACAGAAACCAACAATTCTGGCAGGTGGCCTTGCTGGCCCAGTCAGATATTGTGGTTTGCCAACCCCTTTTTCTGCAGACAAGCCAATTCCCTAGATAATCTAATCCAAAAGTGACTAGTGTATGAATAAGGAAAGGGCTCAACTGGCATACAAGTATAGGAGCAAATTGTGGAATGATGCATTAAGAATCTTGGTTTGGTGTTAATGACTTTTAATGAATGTTTGGTATATTGGTTTACATTTAGAAAGTAACTTGCCCTGGGATTGCTGTGTGGTGAAAAGCAGGATAGAAATTTAATGTATGAATTAAATACGATATTACTGGTAGAAGCCACTTCTGGCTACTTTGAGCACCCAGGAGCAGGGCTATATAAAAAAAAACCCCAAACCTTCAGAGGGAAGGCAACTCTTTCCAGAACATGCGAAATACCTCCTAAGATCACTAGATCCTCTAGTCCCCAGTATGTCCATCTTAACTGAATAAAGCTTCAGTTTCTTCATCCTCATCCAATCCATAACTGCCACCAGACACTACAGCAGAATTTCTACTATAACCCCCAATATCATATTATGGGAGATGAGTGAGCATTGTGGATATTGTGAGAGCCAGTGTGGTGTAGTGGTTAAGAGCGGTAGACTCGTAATCTGGTGAACCAGGTTCGCGTCTCCGCTCCTCCACATGCAGCTGCTAGGTGATCTTAGGCTAGTCACACTTCTCTGAAGTCTCTCAGCCTCACTCACCTCACAGAGTGTTTGTTGTGGGGGAGGAAGGGAAAGGAGAATGTTAGCCGCTTTGAGACTCCTTAAAGGGAGTGAAAGGCGGGATATCAAATCCAGAGTTAAAGATATGGGTGATACCCTGCCGTGAACATGTGAATGACCTGACCCAACCTTTTCAAAGAGAGGTTAGCATGGAAGAGGAGATGGACCCTTGTAGTACACCTGTGGCCCTGCAGATGTTGGACTCCAACTCTCATCAGTCCCAACTAGGAACCAGTAATGAGAGATGACGGCACAGAGTCCACCAACGTCTGGAGGGCCAAAGACCATGGATGGGGTAGAGAAGCAGCAGGAGCTTCTGAGCCTACTTTCAAGAGAGCATTGGAGTTAATGTTATTCACCCAAAGCATAATTAGTAGATCACAACTGATTTTTTTTAAAAAAAGAATATTAAAAAGTTACAATTTCCTCAAGGGTTGAAGAGGAAGAGCAGACGCGAGTCGGCGTGAACTGCACCCAGCAAGCCTTGCTGCACGTGGTGGCCTTGCTCTCCCAGAACAGTCTTCTCTATCAAAAGACTGAAATCGTATCATTACAGAAGGTAAGTCACACGTGTGCATGGAAACAGAGAATTATAAGAATTGGGAGGCATCGCGAGGATCATCTAAAGGTAAAGGTAAAGGACCCCTGACAGTTAATTCCAGCCGCGAACGATTCTGGGGTTGCAGCGCTCATCTCGCTTTACTGGCTGAGGGAGTCGGCGTTTGTCCACAGACAGTTTTCCCAGGCCATGTGGCCAGCATGACTAAGCCGCTTCTGGCAAAACCAGAGCAGCACACGGAAACGCTGTTTACCTTTCCACCGGAGTGGTACCTATTTATCTACTTGCACTTTGATGTGCTTTCGAACTGCTAGGTTGGCAGGAGCCGGGACCGAGCAACGGGAGCTCACCCCATCATCACAGGGATTCAAACTGCTGACCTTCTGATCGGCAAGCCCTAGGCGTTCCCGAGGATCATCTAGCCCTGCAGAAATATGCAGCTGTCTCATACAGAGATCGAGCTTGCAACCTTGGCATTATCAGCACCATGCTTTAAGCAACTGAGCCATCCAGGCTTGCTTTGAGGAAGGGGTCTGGCCTGAGGCTGCAAAATATACCATGCTCTGATGGAAGAGTAGAGACTTCTATCTTAGGAAGGAGGTGGAATGAATGGGCCAGCCACCTCAATGAGCTTAAAAGAGCCCCTCCCCTTCTCCATCAATAACCCTTGATGCACAGCTTGTCTGTCCATATCTTTGTTGTTTAGTTGTTTAGTCATGTCCAACTCTTCGTGACCCCATGGACCAGAGCACGCCAGGCACTCAGGTCTTCCACTGCCTCACGTAGTTTGGTCAAACTCATGTTAGTAGCTTCGAGAACACTGTCCAACCATCTCGTCCTCTGTCGTCCCCTTCTCCTTGTGCCCTCCATCTTTCCCAACATCAGGGTCTTTTCCAGGGAGTCTTCTCTTCTCATGAGGTGGCCAAAGTATTGGAGCCTCAGCTTCAGGATCTGTCCTTCCAGTGAGAACTCAGGGCTGATTTCCTTCAGAATGGATAGGTTTGATCTTCTTGCAGTCCATGGGACTCTCAAGAGTCTCCTCCAGCACCACAATTCAAAAGCACTGCCCATATCTACTTAACGTCATATTGCAAGTGTGGGGAACTTTGGGATTGCTGAACTACAACTCTGAGCAGCCCCAGCAAGCATGGCCCATGACCAGGAATGATGGGAGTTGTAGTTCAGCAGCATCTGAAGCCCTGTTATATTGGATGTGTGTGTGTCTCACACACCTTTTTGAAGCCTCTGGGTAACTGTTTCCCTGCACTGTTAGCTTGATTCTGTTTGGAGGGTTGCTGTGCCCTGCCTCTAGGATAAGCATGAGCTCAAGAAGCCAAGAGAGGTCTTTCCTGGGTGTGAGAGAGAAGATTGGGAACTGATGGAGATGGGTAGAGGGCAAGATTTCAAACGCTTATTTTATGCATCAAATATTAATCGCTTTCCTCTGCCATGTAATCTCATGGAGGCTATAATGTGTTGATCCAGATTTGGATGCAACTGCTGTTTCCTGGCAGTGCTTCCCACTAGGTTAGTTGCTGGTAGGGTGGGGCGTAGGATGAGCTGCTGCAATGACAGAAAAGGTGACCAGGAAGTTGTGGCTGCATCCACTATTTGAAGACAGTTTGGGATCCATTTATGTCCTGAGACTCCAGTTACAGCCCGTTCCTGTGCATTTTTGCTGAAGTCCATGGGGCCTGCTCCCAGGTAGGAATGCAAAGGCTCTCAGTCTTTCTGTTGGCACATCAAAAATTTAAATAACTTATAACTTTTTCATATCGAAAAATCAGAACTCCTATTAGAATAAACAAGTTCCGTTTCAAATACTGAAATACTAAATAAGATGGATAACAATGTGTAATAGAAAAAGAAGTATGAAATTAGGCTAAAGGTATGTGAAAGAAAGTAATAGAAGTGGAAAGAAATTGCAATTGAGTAGATTGAAAGTCTAACACAAAGGTGGGGTGAGGGGTGGTGGATGGTGATGGGAAAAGGAATTATCTGTGGGATTGAGTGTAGGTATGTTTGAACACTTTTAAGGACTGTATGAAATGTATGTTTGTATATTTGTAATATATGTGTATTAATGCTGAATTATTTTAACAATAAAAACTTTTCCAAAAAACATTAAAATAACTTATTAGAAAGAATAACAAATTACGTGAAATAGTCCAGGGGTTCCGAAACTGCAGTGTTTCTGTGGATCTGTGGTTGAAGATGGGAGGTGGCACATCCACTGCATTATATACTCGTATTATTGTATTGCTTATATTGTATTTGGTATTATTGCAATTTGCATTGCATGGCATTCCAAGTAATACGAAACGCAATGTATATAAAAAAGGAAAGGAGCAATAAAATTGCAATTATAAGTCCCACAAGTGCATTTAAAATGGTTAAAACAGGCAGAAGAATCAGGAAGCAGCCTGCCCAGACTTTCAGTGGCCCGCGAGAGGAAAACGTTTGGGAACAACAGTCCTTTAAAAGTATCACGTCTTTGGAAACGTGCTTGTATTTAGGGAAACTGTCACTTGTTGAAGTGGGCCAAGATGTGTGTAAGCCCTTCTAAAGGAACTCTTTAATTTTTGCTTCTCCTCAGCCTCTTCTTGAAGATACTGGCATGGGACGCTTGTGTGCACTGAAGGAGCCAGCTTCTATTTCCACCTTGGTTGAACGAGTGAAAAGCCACTTAAGACTGTCTCATATTCGCCTAGCCCTTGGAGCTGGAAAATCATTGGGTATGGTATTTCCTCATATGAAGAAACATTGGGCCACAGACATGCATTACTTACTTCCTATAAATGGTCTATTGTTCTGTATGCAACGGGAGAATGTCCACTCGCTGCAGCAAAGAGAGCTAGTTAATTCTGAAGTGACTGTTTTTCTTCCTACTGTTAAACGGGGGCAGCCCATTTATCCTGGCCGTGTAAGCAGCCTTCAGATCCTTGAGGGAAAGGCAGGTTATAAATATTATAAAACACTGCTTGAATGCCAGTCTTGGCCATACACAATCTTAATGGGGCTTACGTCCAAGTAAATATCTTTGAGTTCAGTGGGACTTCCTCTCTAGGAAGCGTGTTTAGAATTGCAGAAGTAAAAGTGACTAAAGCAAGTTCAGACAGTCTATGATTGGACCAGCTGGAACTTCTGGAAGTGGTTTAAAAACATGCACACAAAGAGAAAGCAGATCCAAACGAATGTCTTCTGAACAGAACATCTTTTTGAGGGTAGGCTAAAAATAATTATAATTCCGTCTCAAAATGGGGAACATGGAACAATTGAAGCGGTGAAGCTCACTACGATTTGTGGAGGACTTAACTTGGTTTTATAGCATTATATGGATCTAGGATGCAGGCTTTGACTGCTTGCCCACCTGGGCTGTGTGGTATCTTCCTGGCAACAGCTCCTTATGGTCTTCGGCTGCTGTAGGTTTTTCAGGGTATTGCGACCAGGGTTTACTTACGCTGGAGTTTGGTTTGTGGGAGCTGAACATGAGGCTTCCTGTAGGCAAAATGTGCTCTTCTGCCAAGTTACAGCCTCCTCCTGTAGAAAACTTTGGAAACTGCATAATGCTCCTTGGCACAGGGCTGGGGAACCTGCTGCCCTCCGGACCGATGTTGTTGGACCTCAACTCTCATCAGACCCTTGAGAGAGCCACAGGTTCCCCAGCCTCCCTGAGAGGACCAACGGTGTAACAATGCGGTTTTACCATTTTGTAGAATCCCAGGTGAAGGCGGTTGCCCTTTGCGCTGGCTCAGGAAGTAGTGTTCTGAAAGGCACAGAAAGTGATCTCTATCTCACAGGTAAGAACCTCTCATTAATAATGTAGTTGATTCAAAGAACCTATTTGGTTGCTGTCTGGGAAGATTGGCGAGTGCTAGCAGAGGTAAGAGTCCAGGAATCCAGCCTTATTTACAGGGTTTATAGGTTTCTTCTTGCTATTTACAAAGAGCTCTGAGAGTCAGCCTCCATCATGGTGAGTCAGTTGCAGAGACTGAAGAAGCTTTCGTTTTCTTCCAGCATATCCGCTTCCTGAACCCACCCACCCCCTTCCTTCCTCTGTTACGAGAGTGGCTGGGCCCCGGAAGTGGCTCCCCCCTCTCTGATTCATTGCTTCCTGACAGCCCTTCGTCACCCTCCTCGTCCGAGGAAGTACAGCTGCTAAGTAACGGAGGCTTATCTCTACAAGTCCCCATTCTCTCCCCCTTCTCTGCCTCCAATTCCCTGACAGTTGCCTAGGAATCGAGGTAGCGAAGACACCGGGATTAACGGCGGTTAAACCAAAGGGGCAGAGAGAAGAGCAGCAAGTATAACACACATGGAAATCTCGTGTCGCAGATTTAATTAAGTCTTGGGGAGAAGGGAAAAGGTGAGGTGCAGGAAACAGGCACAAAAGGAAGATGGCGGATTGGGTAGGGATGCAAGAGCCATGCACAGCCTTCAGTTTCCTGCAATGCATCCTCATGGTTCTATGGGAAATTGGAAAATGAAGCTTTTTGGTACCTAGGAGGCCTCTTCCTCAGCAGTGAACTTGCCTGGATTGAGCCCAGATCGATCTTTCTTGAAACCTGTGTTCACATCACTACATTTTTTTAAAGTATGCATTGTACTCCGCTTTTCAGCCAATGCCTGTAAGATCACTAACCAACACGGCTATTGGCTCTTTTCTGTCTTAATTACAAGCGAAGTGCCCGAGTCCTAATCAATAACCAGTATCTTAATTATATTGGTAGGAGAGATGTCCCACCATGACGTACTGGATGCTGTTTCCAAAGGGATAAGCGTGATCTTGTGCGAGCACAGCAACACTGAGCGAGGCTTTCTCCTGGAGCTGCAAAAAGAGCTGGCTGGGCACCTTCAGAACAAGATCTGTATCGTAGTTTCTGAGACAGACAGAGACCCCCTTCAAGTGGTATAGCAAAAGTGTGAGGTCCAGAACATCAGACTGTATTTAACATACAAAAATATAAAACGGCTGAGGCTCTGGTTAAAAGCACAATATGGTTTTCAAAGTGCTAGGGATAACCTGCCTGGAAATAAATGGCTGACTGACAATCTGTTTGCAAAATGTGACATTCTTTATCACAACTGAGAACTATGTGCCCTGCTATTTAATTTTTATTCCACATAATCAAATGCTTTGTATTTTTGGGCAGCTGATACTGTTATCTCATCTCACTGCATTTTCCCTTGTGGGATAGGCAGTTCTCAAGGGGAGCAGAGCTCTCTCTCTCTAAGGCGGGGCGCGATCAGTCAGGCAAAAGACTAAGCACTGGGAAGGTGAGAGAATAATTTCAACAGCAGTTCCTCCTGGGTGATGTGAAACTTCCCTCCATAGTAAGGAGGCATTTGCTTCCCAGAAGTGTAAAGAGGGGGGTACCTGACGGAGAACTAGAAGGGCACCAAAGCGAAGAGGCACTAGCAACGTAACACCATTTGTGGGGCCCCAAAGAGGACTTCTGGGTATAGGTTCACAGGGTTGCAGCTAAAATCACGCTTTGATTGGTCGCCTTAGCACAAAAATTAATCAGGAATTTTAGGAGAAAACTATTTCTCAACTTCACTTTGGAAATTTTATGCTGTGCAAGGAATCTCTCCCCCCCCCCCCCAAAGAAAGCACTTCTACCTGACAGCTAGCTTTTTTATCCTGGAAAATGTAAGTCAAAAAAATAAGCTAAACCAATGATTTATGTAGTACATGAAGATGCACATCTCAGAACTTTTTCAAACAAACTTTCAATGGTCTAATGGTCATTGAACTGTCAGGGGTTGATCACTTCGATGTCAGAACCAGCAATATATAATTTAGGCTGCAATCCCATGAACATTTATTTTGGAATAAGCTCCATTGAATTTAGTGGGATTTGAACTTCTGAGTAAGGGATCAGTCCAAACTCCAGCTGTTGATGGTATAGGCTTTATGCAGCAGTAGGGGGGTGATGAATTCTGCCTTGATTGGGGCCCCCCTACATTATCATATGTCGGAACTGGAAAGCGCTCGGGGCCTAACAAATCCTGCCCCATTTCAGGATCTTCCACTGGCTCTACAGCAGCACTTCTGCCAGCTCACACAAGGGTTGCATGAATGTAGTGACACCACCACCGCCCCACTACCTGGCACAAGAAGGGACATTTGATCACTCCACCTGCTCAACAGCACCTCTTCTGCCATTTCAGTTGATGTGTTTTCAAATACAAGTCTTCGCCAGGACCAGAAACTATTTTATTTAGAACCATACAAGAAAACAACAACAACAAAAAAGAAAACCACTATTGCACAACTACATATTTTTATTCAGATTATTTTTTTAAAAAACCCCAAATAATATCTCTCATTACTTCTGACGTTATCATTAAGAAAGTGGGTTTGAAAAATCAGCATAGCTGCCATTTTCTTTACATTGCAGAGACGGGTGCCAGCTTATTCTTAACTTTACAATGGCTTGTATACCAATGAAGGCTAAAACGACAACAAACTTGTCCAAAATAACCTGGGTCTCTGGTGTTTGTATTTTGCTTTGCCCAAGTACAGGCACCTCTCCATCTCACACGGCACATATTAGAAAACCAATAAGGTAGTCTGTAAATATGACATACTCATTCATTGTTGAAAAACTTAAGCTGCGAACAGCCAACAATGTGTATTTTTCAAGCACAAGTTACTTCATGAGCAGAAAGGCACATTCCTATGTCACATTTTCTTTGTAATGGAATACAAAGGAGGAAATCGTCATCAAAAGTTGAAAACCTAAGCAGTTTTAGATATATCTAAAAGTTGGCTTTGCACAAACAATGCTTTACTCAATTATTACAGGCAGATAAAAACTCCTGAGATCTGAAAATTGACTACACTGTAGGCAGTATTCCAGCAGCTCTTGAGAGCAATTCCTATTGCACATTTCAGAGCCTTCAAACGTCATTATCTTTCTGTAAAAAGTCAGTCAAGGTCCCAGCGTCCACAGGAATTAATAAATATTCAACTCCATCAGCACCCTGAAAACAAGCACACTATTTCGATTAGTTCCGAGGCATAAGAATAACAAAGCATTTTTGTTCAATCCAACTAGCAGTCATGCACTGATAGGGATTTGCCCTCTCAAGTTACGTTACGTGACTAGAACAAACTAAAGCACATTTGCTCCTCAAAAGGCACGATCCAATGTCCTACCAGAAATTTGTAGAAGACTGCTTCCACATTCTGGATGGCAACTTTCACAATAGTATAAGCAACCTTTGGCTTGCTTCAATACCATGAACACACATGTTATACTTCTGCCTATTAATATACACCATAGTCACATTAGCATGTCTATAGCAACTTCACTCACCCTCTTAGTCCTAATGAGCTTGTGATCCCTGAATTCTGTGAGCTGAGCCCTGAGAGTTAGGTCACTATTGACCAGGAAGGCTTCCCGACATTGCTGGTAGAAATCTTGGAAGGAAAGTCCTAGCAGGGGAAAAGAAGCAATGGAACGCCTAGCATTAAAAGCGAGGTCTTGCTCAAATGAAGATCAATGTTGCTAACGAGATCTGTATGATGCTTGAAGGAGGTTTTATTCAAAAGGTAGTATGAATATTTTTCGTTGAGAAAGCCATGCACTAGAAATATCCCCCCCCACCCTTGTGTTCCCTCAAAATTTCAATTTGAAAAATGGGGGAAGGGGTTGATTTCCTCAAAACTTTTCCTTTCTGGATCTTTTCCTACCTGAGATAGCACTGAAATCAAGGCTTCAGTCCCTAGTCTGGTCCTCTCATTCAGTTCAAAGCAACGCTACATTTCAGCAGCCAGTTTCATGACAACTGGAAGAGCTTACAATCTCACCCACTCAAATGAATTGCTGCAGCAAGGGTCCACATGTCCAGTACCAATTGATACTCACATAAAACAGAAGTTTTATCACATTTATATAGGCATCGTGCTCAGAATCCATGACTTAGGCTAAAGCTCATGTCCTAGTGCTACCCTAGTTTGACCTCCAGAAAGAAGAATTCGTGTCTGTTGAGTTACCTGGGTATGAGGTGTTATCCTTATTTTCCAACTGATATTCTGCCAAAAGTCTGAAAATCCCCCTGATAAGTAAAAGAAGTATCTTTAAACAAGACTAGAAACATAACTTACAATATGGGAGGGAACATGTTTTGAAAATAAAAAGGGCTTAATTGTGCATGCAACCACTTTTAACATCCTATTTCTGTTCTTGGCTTTGTACTTTCTGCTGTGATTCCACCCAGAACTGGAACAGCTCCCTCTGTTGTGTACCAAAGCATTTGCTGCCCCTCCCTTTACACCCTTGCTGAAAATCCACATTTATTCCCAACTACAGACTTCCTTCTGAGGAAAACCTTTTTTTAAAATCTCTCATCAGCTATACTAATTATTTTGTGTGGGAAACATCATTTCTGTTGATACAGCATAATCCTTCTGTGAGAAAACAAAAGGGAAAATGAAGATAATCTGTAGGGCTATATTAGTCACGATCTACACTGTAGATTCTACAATATAGCAGGGAAAGATCTGGAGTCTCCCACTGCTGTGTTTCTAGCAAATATTAGGCAACATGAACTCAAGGCACTAGGAAAATAGCATTCAGGTCTTGTTTCCCTATTTGTAATATGAAAAATCAGCCCCAGTACCCAAGAATTAGCCCCCTGGTCGCAGCTGAAGGTCCCCAACACTTGAACATCACAGAAGAGCTCTTACCTTGCATTAGGAGTGAGACTGCGCAGAACATGAGTGAGAGAGCTCAAAGCCAAAGACCCGGATTGCTGTATCAAGAGGGAGTTCTCAAAGGATGTTTCTTCTACGTAAGGACTGTAAGTGGTCGTTTCATACCACAACCAATTATACATGCTTTGCTTTGCTTGATCCCACACTACAAGAGCAGAAAAGAAAGAAAAAGTAAAAATTATGTAACTCCACTTTATGTGGAGATTTTTGAGAGGGGTGGGAGGATGCTCCCCAAATCTCGGGCTCTGTGTGGGAAAACACAGTGGGAACAAGGATGAGAGGCTGGCGGTTCCACACCCTTCCTGTAAACAGTTCAAGTTGGAACACCAGTGTGCCCAACACTACAAACTCAATTGGTCTAAGATGCCATGTGGACTCCATAACTATTAATGACTAACACCTGGGTACGTAATGCTAGTACCTGGTTTGTGAGCAAGCTTGTGTTCAGCTATAATACGAAACCATGGTTAAGAAATGCATCTACCGTGTTTTTCACCCCATAGGGCGCACCGGCCCATAGGGCGCACCTAGTTTTTTTGGGGGGAAATAAAGAAAAAAAATTATTTCCCCCCCAGGTGCGGGGCTGGGGCGGGGGAAGCCTGAGCTTCCCCCAACCCCAGCCCCCAGAACAGGCTGCTATTCGCAAGCCGTGGGAGAGCTGCGCGAAGCCCGAAGCCTGGGGTGTGCTGAGCTCAGTGCGCCCCAAGCTTCTGGGTGCAGGCAAGCTCTCCGCTAGCCGTGGGAGAGCTGCGCAACTTCGCACAGCTCTCCCACGGCTAGCGTATAGCTTCCTGAAGCCTAGAGAGCAAGAGGGGTCGGTGCGCACCGACCCCACTCGCTCTCCGGGCTTCAGCGAAAGCCTGCATTCGCCCCATAAGACGCACACACATTTCCCCTTCATTTATGGAGGGGAAAAACTGCGTCCTATTGGGCGGAAAATACGGTAAATATGGCCACAGAATGCATTACATATGTACCAAACAGATGTTCCCACTGACTAAGATTGATTTTTCAAGCTAGAGGGCTGAAAGGCCTAAAAACTCACTGAGTGGTGCATTAATATGATCAATAGATGCTATGAGGTAGATATTAGAAAGAGATGACAATTGTGCTAGGATTTGTTGGTTTTTGTCTCCTCTCAAAGTTGGACTGTCCAAGTTGTGGATGAGCAGGTAGAGCTCCAGCGAAGGATCTGGCAAATGAGAAGAAGTGCAAGGGTTAAAAACAGGGTGTCAAGGAAGTAGGAAAGTCACTTAGCTGCAGCCAAATGATGACAAACTTTCTGTGGCTGTTCATCACCTCTAAAAATCACAGGACCAGTCATTCAGGTAAAAACAACCTATATTTATGTGTCCAGGAATCCAAGATTCATGGCTAGTAATGCAAACATGTATTCTGAATAAAAGAATTCCATTTTAACCCATGCTACAATATTTTGTAATCCAGATTCCCACCCAAAATTTTGTTTTAAAAACTTCTCTCATCACTTGCATTTTTTAGATTCAGTACCACAGAGACTGGGAAATGAACTGAATGCGAAGAATTTTGCTTTAAAAAAAAACCCTCAGGGGGATGATGAGATCATCTGGCAAAATGTCGGATTAACGTGTTTGCTCCAACCTTCTATTCCTCCTTTTAATACTTCTAAGTACAGTGGTACCTTGGGTTAACTAATTAATTCATTCTGGAGGTTCGTTCTTAACCTGAAATCGTTCTTAACCTGAAGCACCACTTTAGCTAATGGGGCCTCCTGCTGCTGTTGCGCCGCCGGAGCACGATTTCTGTTCTCATCCTGAAGCAAAGTTCTTAACCCGAAGTAATATTTCTGGGTTAGCGGAGTCTGTAACCTGAAGCATTTGTAACCTGAAACGCATGTGACCCGAGGTACCACTGTATATATAATAAAAATAAAAACAACCCAATAACGCACACCGCCCCCAAATTCTGCTATCCTTTTGCAAGTACTGTAATGCATTTCCACAACTAGTTAGCTTCCAAGCTAGTTTTTTTAAAAAACAAAATTGGGATGGGGAAAACTCTTTTTAATTGTGTTTATTCACTGAAAATCAATAAAACTTCTTATTAAAAAAAAACTCCACTCATTTCATTTGATCACTGAGCAACATCCCCATTCAAATCTAGAAGTCTAGATCTGTGCTGACAATTGCATAAAATACTGTTGCACTATCAAGGTGGGACTGAACTGCACAACTGTTTAGTTGAAACTAATGCCTAGTTATCAATCCCAGCTATAATGTGTAGACCCACAGCAATAACTCAGAGCCTACTAGAGCAAGTCCCATGTTTTACAAACTGGTATTGCATCCTAGATGAATTGCCAGAATAAACACCTTTATATTTGAACAGGCAATAAATATATGAGTAAACCAAAACATTAGTTTCATCCAATCTTTTTCTTTTTTAACTTAGGAAGACTCCGAACGTCTAGTATATTGGCCCATCTGTATTACCTTCTTTAAATCTTTTCACAATCAAGTCCAGCTGATCCTGGGGGCTGCGAAAAGTGCCCACGTGATCCAGTACCTCCTCTGTTATGGAATTAAGAATCTGGCACAGAAAAACAGCAGGTCACCATTTTCCTTTGGAACTGTGTTGTTGTTTTTTAAGCATGGTTTTTCAAAGATAGCTTAACTCAAGTTAAAAACAGTTGTCTCAATATTAAGACTATTTCACAGAATTCCAATACTGAAAGCAACATGTAGTGAAAACATCCACACATACAATACACAGAAGAGCCTTCCATATACAAACTTCACAATACAGGTTTCTTAAGTATAAACTTAAAACACACATTAGGCAGGTTTTTCTACGTTCCAACCAGTGCAACTTGCCCTTTCATATAAACAGCATTTGCAAAAGAAGACTCATATAGGAAGTCAAAGCAAACCAAAACTATGGACTGCCTTTATGTACTGGTGCCTTTGTCTGCTAGAATTAAGAGATGAACCAACTTTATTTGAGCTGTGTTCTAAATAACGGTAACCTATTAATAAACCATGCAGTTTGTATTGAAGCTTTTGTTTACTTCTCTGAATGCATGCATGCATATATGTCTCTTTTTTTCTTACCGATTTCACGGTGATGCTGGGGAAGAACCCATTCACAACAATATGAACAGAATCTTGAAGAAGAGAAATGCGAAAATTCTCCAACAGAGCTTTCTTTGAACCTAATCCATATAGCACAATATTGAATCCTAGGCTGCAAGAAAGAAAACATCTCTGAAATTTACAATATAGCGCATAACCTATTGAAAGTGTTATTATCGAGAACAGTATTTTACTTTTTGTTATTCTGACAGTTAGAACTGTATTTGTTTTTTCTTTGTAAACACTTACCGTATTTTTCGCTCTATAACACGCATCTGACCATAACACGCACGTAGTTTTTAGAGGAGCAAAACAAGAAAAAAATATTCTAAACGAAACAGTGGATGTATGATTTTTATGGTTCATGCTGTGGCCACAGACATGTGATATGATGGTGAGTTTGGGGTAGCCCAATGCAAAAATCCTGAGGATCCATGTAGATCCGTGCTTTGTAACCACGTTTTAAGTGGGGAGGGAAGGAAAAGCACTCAAGGGACAAGGAGCACGCGTGGAGAAGGAGCTTTTTGGCGAGCTGAGCGGGGAGGAGGGAGGGAAAGAGCACTGTTGCTTTAAAGGTATACTTAAGGTATTCGCCCTGTGCCTGGGTTTTTTTCCATTTAACAGTTTGCAGCCTTTTCCTTCCGCTCCTTGTTTTGAGGCAGAATAGATTTGAGCAAGTGAGGAGGACTTGGATTGCAGGGGATTCGCCATTAGCTGTGTAAAAGCGCTCCTCTTTGCAGCCTGAGTGATAAGCAGCCACCAGCAGCAATAGAGTGGAGCACAAAAAAGCGGTAGGGGCACTAGGACCCAGACAATGCTCAAATCTATCCTGCCTGAAAACAAGCTGCTCCGTCCCAGCGGATCTCGGGGATTTGCGAAGTTTTCCCCTCTCCCTCATCCCCAGCCTTTTTTTTTACTTCCTGGTTTTCACTGCGTGGCTCAGAGCTCGAGGTTGGTTTTATTTTGCTGCTGGTTGCTTAAATTCTATCTTTCCTGCCGTCCCTCTGCAGCCTCATTGCTCTGTTTAGAGAGCGCACAGACCTTTGCTAGCGTCTGTCCCTCCTCCCGTGTAAGTGGCTGCTGCCCGCTTTGCTGCCATGGCTCTCCTTCCTTCCCTCCTCCTCGGCTCCAGGTCGCTTTAAAGCAAGCAAAGCGAGAGCCTCGTAGAGCGTGTAAGCGGCTCCCGCTTTGCTTGACTGACGGCAGCCATGGCTCCAATCCGTGCATTCGCTCCGTACCACGCACAGGCATTTTCCCTTACTTTCTAGGAGCAAAAAAGTGCGTGTTTTGGAGCGAAAACTACGGTATTCCATCTTCATTCCCAAATAATAACAACAATTGAAGTTTGTTTAAATTTAGTATCTTTGAAGAAATCTCCGATCCTTTTCCAGTCCTGAAAAGCAAAACTAAATGCTCAGTGGAAAGATGAGATTCCCACTGTCATATTTATTTGCTGCCTACTTACAAAGCAACAGAGGAAGAGGGAACAGAGACAATTCCAATTCTGAAGCAGAGTACAGTGGTACCTCGGGTTAAGAACTTAATTCGTTCCGGAGGTCCGTTCTTAACCTGAAACTGTTCTTAAGCACCACTTTAGCTAATGGGGCCTCCTGCTGCCACTGCGCCGTTGCTGCACGATTTCTGTTCTCATCCTGAAGCAAAGTTCTTAACCTGAGGTAATATTTCTGGGTTGGCGGAGTCTGTAACCTGAAGCGTATGTAACCTGAGGTACCACTGTACAGTCATACCTCGTGTTGCATCTGCTTCATGTTGAGCCTTTTCACGTTACGTCCCGCAGAAACCCAGAAGTACCAGAACGGGTTACTTCCGGGTTTCGCTACTCACGCCTGCGCAGAAGCGCTAAATTGTGCTTTATGCCTGCGCATAAGCGTCAAATCACGCCAAGCGCCTGCGCAGACACAACGCTTCAAGTTACGGGCATTTCACGTTACGGACGGGCCTCCAGAACGGATCCCGCCCGTAACACGAGGTACCACTGTATGTAACAAAACTTCTGTACAGTATGGGCCTACTTTTTTTTAACCTGCAAGAGATAAACATTGAGAGTTGATGTGACATAGAGGTTACAGTGTCACACCGGAGAGATGCAGATACATATCCCTACCCGCCCATTAAGTTCACTAGGACAAACCAACCTCACAGGGTTGTTGTTAAGATAAAATGGTGGTGTGAGGAGAGCAATGAGCAATTTGGAGAACAGAAATGTAATAAGGGCCCTACACTTCCTCATTTGGCTTCAGTTCTGCATCATAAATGCTAAAAGCAGCATCTATGCCTATTGTCTGTTTATTTTCCTGATGTCAACTTGCAGTGTCTTCAGTGGAATGGAAATAAGTGCAGCCATACTGTGAACAGCACCCAATCTGCACTTCTCTCCCATATATTCAATCTGGAAAGTGGCCATGACAATTAGCTAATAGACCTTTACAATCTAGGATCTATTTAAATCCCATGTACTTTTCTGTTATAAAAAACCAATAGCTATTACCCAGAAGATTTGTGACTGCTTTATATGAGATAGTTTCCTATCTGTTTAAGAAACTTGGTTGAAAGCATTTCCATCCCTCAAACATCATCCACATGAGGTTCCTTTTATAAAGACCTCAACTCCAGAAAATACATTAACTGTACCATGGGAAGTGAATGTGGTTTTATTCAATGGAAACTATTTCCAAGCCTAAGAAACAATTAGGCTTAATTGCAACTTCAATTTGTTTCAAGAGAACATTGTATATTGCATGTTCTTACAAGAAGCCCACCAGATACTTACTGCAGTTGCAACATCCATTTGTAAAAGAGAGCTTCATGTTGCTTGGTTAATGCCTCACATTCAGAAGCAAAAGCAACAGGTACTTTATTCAAGATGTTTTGCAGGGACTCCTAGACCAGGAAGGGAAAAATAAGCCATTAGAATAGGTGCAGGGCTGAAAGACATGAAGCAATACATTTCTAATTGAAACAGGGTGGGAGAAACTGCTGCAAGAGGTACCTGTTTTCAGCCAGGCCCCACTTTTCTGTCTCAGCAGGGAAAGAAGTGCCTGTTTCTTCAGCACTGCATGATGGAGCAGTATCTGCTAGAGCCAGTGTTAGAAACTGAGATATGAAGGCTAGAAGCTAAATGGCACCTTAAAGTTAAGTTATGGGCACAACAACGGAATGTCTAGGCACACTTTTTTACTAACAAGAATGCAAAGCTGAAAAATGAACGAACTGCAGCTAAAATATTATATTCATTTTTCACACAATCTAGTCCTTCCCCTGCCTACCCCCCTAGTATTCTTAAGAGGGTCTCTTCTCCAGTATTCAGAGAGTAGCTGGAAGTGGGGAGGCAGAAAAAGGTCCTCCTTTCCTTCCACACTGCAGTTTTAATCTGAAATCTTAGGTGCGGTACTGCGCCCCGAGCTCAGAAACTGCTTGCGCTAATGAAATTCTCTGTTGCAAAATGCGCCTAGAACAATGGAAGTTTCGAACACTGGTCAGAGCTGATTTCTAAAGCAGACATTGGCTTTGGCAGGGACTGCTCCATTACAAAGCGATGAAGAAAAAACCCAGGTCTGCTTGCTTTTGCTGCACATGCAACGAATGCAAGCTGAAAAGCCTTCCCCATGCTGATCCTTTTTGGGGGTGGATGGGATCAATGTGGGATGGCTGGATGGGCTTTCCAAAAAGGTCCTGCCCACCAGCTGACATCAACAGCGATGCAAGCTGTTTGGCAGGTGGGCATGGTTTGTGGGAAATGCCCTTGTGGGACAAGGTGGCGAGGCAAGAATGGCCTGCAGGCCAGAAGTTCCACACCCCTCTTCTAGCTTAACCAAGCCCTTTTCACTGCAAAGTACCGTATTTTTCGCTCTATAAGACGCACCAGACCACAAGACGCACCTAGTTTTTGGAGGAGGAAAAAAAGAAAAAATATATTCTGAATCTCAGAAGCCAGAACAGCAAGAGGGATCGCTGCGCAGTGAAAGCAGCAATCCCTCTTGCTGTTCTGGCTTCTGGGATAGCTGCACAGCCTGCATTCGCTCCATAAGACGCACACACATTTCCTCTTACTTTTTAGGAGGGAAAAAGTGAGTCTTATAGAGCAAAAAATACGGTATTTCTCACTGTTTTCAGCATTACAACTCAAACTGTGCTACTACCAGTAAGGTAAAATAAACCAACCAACCAATCAATGAACTAACCACTAGGTCCATTCAAGAATAAGCACAGAGACCGTTGCTAGAAGTTTCTCTGAACAAAGACCTCAAAAGAAAATACAAATAGCCCCTCATAGCACATACTGTACCTGATCCATTTTCTCTTTCTGTAGCTTCTGAAGTGTTCGGTCAGAAGTTAAAACCTTGGAACTGCTATGTGCTTCAAAATACTCTTCCACCAAATTACTCTGCGGGAAGAGAGAAACGCACCGTGGGAAACTACTTCAGTAGAAGGGGAAGGGGAAAGGGAAAAGGGATAGCAGCAAATTGAGAAGAAAAGGAAAATTTCTAAACGCACATCTTATTTCATGCGTAACTATCTCACAATCATTATCCCTTAGGCAAGACGTTGCCTTATATAATAAGGCAAAAAGATACAACAAAGTTCATCATAGACTAAGGATAGAATCCTATGCAAACTTACTTGGGAGTAAATGCAAGACACTCAGTTAAGGCTTCCAAGTAGACATGCAATAGCACTGTACTGTTAGGCTGCAATCCTAGAAACCCCTACCTGTGAATAAATTCCATTGCACACAGAGGGACTTAAATTTAAATAAAGAGGCACATTGTCTTCATTGTCATATGCAATTCCAGAGGATTCTTTAAACAAAACAAAACAATAAAAATCTGAATCAAGCCGTTCAAATCACTATAAATTACAGAATACTAAAACAATGGGCTCAAAAATTAATGTCCATTATGTGTCTTCAGCAGGTACCTAATATACATGAGTTAGTGTTCACCATATTTCAGAGGGGAAGGAATGCTATAATTATGGCACCCTTCCCCCCAAGAAAGCCCTAATTCAGGGTACAGCATAAGCTCCAATGAAATATGGGACCATCGGGAGAGCCTGCATCCCTGATCTCAACACAACATGCAGGCCTGTATGGGCTCCTTGGACGGTGCAGGTCCCAAGCTGTATAAAACCTCATATATCACACTTAGGGGTCTTTATATGTAAATCTGGGACAGCATCTCCTGCCTTGACAAGCCCAAGGACATAGGCAGAAAGGCTCCGATCTGGTGGAACACTCTGCCACAAGAGACTAGGGCCCTGCGGGACTTGACATCTTTCCGCAGGGCCTGCAAGACAGAGCTGTTCCACCAAGCCTTTGGCCAGGGCACAGCCTGACTCCCTCCTTTGGCAATCTTCACAGAACTCTAGCCCAATGGTTGCCATCAACTTGACTTGAATTAATTTTATAACGAAATGATTTTAGAATGTTGTATTATTTTATTGTTGTTAGCCGCCCTGAGCCCAGCTTCGGCTGGGGAGGGCGGGATATTAATAAAAATTTATTATTGTTTATTATTATTTCCTGTGTACCTTTCAAAAGTCATATGATGTGCCTTTCCGCAGAATTAAGCCTGTAAGATTCAAAACTAATTGGGATTAAACTGCCACTAAGCACATCCGCAATGTTTCCTGTCAGAGACGGGCCCGCATTTAATTCAATGTTTGACTGGTAGTAGAAATGTTTTGAGAAGTCCTTATTTCTATGGGCACTAGCCAATGTGATTAACAAACTGAAGTGCATCCACACTCACAGGAACTTCTCTCTTCAGCTTCTTAGCTGGCGTTTCTCTGTTAGCTGGAGCAGATGATGTCTGGGGTCTGGCCAGCGTTTTTGGATCAACAACATAATCTGTAGTTTCTTTACAGCTGTCATCTTCCTCTTCTTCGGAGCATGAAGTGGAATAATCACTTTCAGTATCAGAGCACATGTTTAAAGCTAAAAAGGAAACATTGGACAAGAGACTTGTGAGTTTCCATTCCTAACTCATCTTGTACACCAGAAATTTTGTACTTCAACTTTATATTGCATATACTGGATAGGGAAAAAAAAGCCACTTACAAGTGGTGTGTAATTGATAGAGCACATAGCTGTTTCCTGGCAGATAGTAAATGGAGTTCGCCCTTCACCTCACACACATACAGTGGTACCTTGGTTCTCGAACGGCTTAGTTCGTCGAACAAATCAGCCGCCAAATGCTGCAAGCCCAGAAGTGTTCCGGTTTGCGAACGTTTTTCAGAAGCTGAACATCTGATGCGGCTTCCACTTGAGCGCAGGAAACTCCTGCAGCCAATCGGAAGCCGTGCCTTGGTTTCTGAACGGTTTCAGGAGTCAAATGGACTCCCAGAATGGATTAAGTTTGAGAACCAAGGTACCACTGTTTAAGCCACAGAGCCACCTTCTCAAATAACAGCAGAATCTCAACATAGTCTAGGTAGGGGGAAACTGGGTAAAGAACACAGTATGTGGCAAGAAAATAAGCCACTGCCTAACCCAGAGGTCAGCGACCTTTTTCAGCTGTGGACCAGTCCACCGTCCCTCAGACCATGTGGTGGGCCGGACTATATATATTTTTTTTGGGGGGGGGGAGAGAAAATGAATTCCTATGCCCCACAAATAACCCAGAGATGCATTTTAAATAAAAGGACACATTCTACTCATGTAAAAACACGCTGATTCCCGGACTGTCCGCGGGCTGGATTGAGAAGGCAATTGGGCCGTATCCGGCCCATGGCCCTTAGGGTGCCTACCCCTGGCCTAACCCAAGGGTTCCCATTATCCATGTAGACTTTTTTTTAAAATTACTTTTTAATTAAGTTTTCACAAGCAAAAATAAAACAAAATATTTTATTTTAATTTTTCATTATCCATGTAGACTTGAAGGACACAACTGAAATGTTGCTGTGGCGTTCTGCGTTCAGGAGTCCAGGCACTTCATTTCCTCCCCTGCTCCCGGTCAGCCAGAACTTAATGGTCACCAAACACACTCTGTCATCATTTGGTCTGCTTTGGGTTGACCCCATTTTTTTACTTTGCTTTTTGACCAACAATTTTTCTGAACTTCTGCAAAGCTTGGATTCCCCTGAACCTGTCAAAACCTCTGTCTTCCGCAGAGGTGGTGTTAATTTAGTGGTGTACTTTGTAGCACTTTGAACACTGGAAATACAGGGAACAATATCTACTGCACACCACACTTTGTATATGTCAATGTGGAAAAATGACTGCACAGATTTAAAAAAAAACACAAAAATCTGCCATAATGTATTTGAAACCCCCATCAGAACTGAAGCAGTTTCAATCTAAAAATAATGGGTGGACACTACAGAATTAAGACTACTTAATTGAAACCAACACATTAAAGAAAGGTTACATCCGGATCTCCCTACAATCTGGGCAACAGCTTTCGGAATTGGTATTCAGCTAAATCTCTCTGTGTGTCACTGAAGCACACAGATGGAAGGAAGGTCCATACATTTCCTCCAAGTTTTGATGTGCTAATTCAAGTACACTGTATCAATAAACCTCACTGGTAATCTATACTATAGAGCCAGTGAGGGTTAACAGTTCACCTGAGGTATGAAACATAAAACCTCACACAAAGTGGTACCTTCTTTAGGATACTGCTTTCCCACATATTGGGTGTTATTCAACTAAATTTTACTCACAGCAGACCCACTGAAATTAATGAACACATTTAAGTTAGGTCCATTAATTTCAATAGATCCAGTTTGAGTGAACCTTAAAGGTAAAGGTAAAGGGACCCCAGACCATTAGGTCCAGTTGTGACCGACTCTGTGGTTGTGGCGCTCATCTCGCTTTATTGGCCAAGGGAGCCGGCTTACAGCTTCCGGGTCATGTGGCCAGCATGACTAAGCCGCTTCTGGCGAACCAGAGCAGCGCACGGAAACGCCATTTACCTTCCCGCCGGAAGCACTTTGACGTGCTTTCAAACTGCTAGGTTGGCAGGAGCAGGGACCGAGCAACGGGAGCTCACCCCGTTGTGGGGATTCGAACCGCCGACCTTCTGATCGGCAAGTCCTAGGCTCTGTGGTTTAACCCACAGCACCACCCATGTCCCTCTTAGTTAGTTGAATACTAAAGCACAAGGGAGAGAGCAAAAAAAATTGATGCAATTCAACATTACACTATGACGAACATTCTGTTTGCGCAAGCGTTTCATCTTGCCAGGCAAAACCATCTGCCCCATCCTCCTCCGAACCTGCTCTTGAGGTTCCCCTAACCCCCACAGGTCAATTTCAGGGGTTGAGCAGGGGGAGGGGGGGCTACTGCTGATTCAGCTCCTTAGGTGAATACCATCCCAAAAGCTTATACGATGATAGTTTTATTCAACTCTAACATGCTACAAAATTAGTTGCTGCAATACAGCTACTCCTCTGGAAACAGTTATACTCTAATGTCACAACTGAAGAGGCAGAGCACAAGAATGAAATCTCATCTTATAAAACACCACTGAACTATATTAGCTGGAATTTAATGCAAATGCTTACCCGTAATTCTTTTCCTGAGTCTGTAGGGTGTTTTTGACATGAATTCATTCTTTTTACTCTGCTAATAAAGCAAGCATATGAAGTATCTTCTAAATAAAATCTCATCTGTTTAGGTGGTTTAGAAAACCTTAAACACAAAAACTGAACATAACCTGCAGAATCTAGCTCTAGAATCTCATTATTAGACCTAGAGACCAAGCAAAGTCAGTTAAGAACCCAGGTTGTACTTGTTTCTATTTCTGGGACAGTCTAGATTAGTTTCTTCCAAACCTACAGATTTACAGCTATCATGTACCAATTTCAGATCAATACATTAAGACTGAACTCATATTTGAAATAGACCTGGAAATGTCTTATGGATATTTGCAGAACACTAGGACTGCATGAAGCAGTCTTTTTTTTTTTTTTTAATACCCCGCCCATCTGGCTGAGTTTCCCCAGCCATTCTGGGCGGCTCCCAATCAAATGTTTAAAACAATACAGCATTAAATATTAAAAACTTCCCTAAACAGGGCTGCCTTCAGATGTCTTTTAAAGATAGGATAGCTACTTATTTCCTTCACGTCTGAAGGGAGGGTGTTCCACAGGGTGGGCGCCACTACCGAGAAGGCCCTCAATCTATTCTCAAAGTTACTTCATACCCAGGAAGCCACGAGTTGCTCTTTCATCCATAAGCTATATTTTCAAGTTACTTAAACCCAACTTTTCAAAGCAGATTACAACAACAATTTGAAGAATATATATGATTAAATTAAAATGTAACAGTCACACAATCAGTAAAAATAAACATAATAAATAATAATATGTCTTCTAGAACTAAAAAAAGTGGTCAATACTGATTTTTGAAAGGGTAGATCCTTGTCAGATCCTTTCAGGGATACAGCAGTGCTGTTACCAAGGTGGATCTGTTTACGATACCTGCCAAGCCAGCATGTTCTAGCAACAGGCCAGAGAGTACATGCTGATCTTAACACTTGAGAAGTTGGGTCATGAAAAATCCATGTAGGTGGCCGTTTATGCTATTTTCCCTAAAACCTCCAGCTACTCAGTTCTCAACTAGTATGAAGGGCAAGCCCATTCTTCTGCTAGATGACTCGAATCTCTTGTCAACAGTACAATCCAGATAAAATGTTTATACAGTGGTGCCCCGCAAGACGAATGCCTCGCAAGACGAAAAACCCGCTAGACGAAAGGGTTTTCCGTTTTGGAGGTGCTTCGCAAGACGAATTTCCCTATGGGCTTGCTTCGTAAGACGAAACTGTCTTGCGAGTTTTTCCGACTTTTTTTTCCTTTCCCCCCCTTTTTCTAAGCCGCTAAGCCGCTTATCCGCTAAGCGCCGCTAATAGCGCTAATCCGCTAATGGGCTTGCTTCGCAAGACGAAAAAACCGCTAGACGAAGAGACTCGCGGAACGGATTCTTTTCGTCTTGCAAGGCACCACTGTATATCATTCAGCTGACAGTAAGGTTCAATCAGCAGAATGGGGAGGGAAGCAATTTTCAGCTATATCCCTTCCTGCTGCAGCCCCACCCCTTAAATCTGTTCCGGGGGTTTGGGAGCTCTCCTAGTCACATTTAAGGGAGGGGAAATCCCTGAAAATGTCTTCCCTCCTATACCATTGACAGCTGAATACCACTGCTGGATAAAACTTAACAAAAAACACCTAGCTAAGCAGTACAGTTTTACCTAATTCCAGCTTAGGATCAGTCAAAGGAAGCAACACTGCATGTTGCTGCATGTATATTCAAGCATTGTACTGGATTACAAATGTTCAGAGCCGCCTCAGATAGTCCTGTATTTGGCCAAACTACTGAAGACAACACTTGGAGATTCTAAACGTAATGGAGAAAGGCCATTCTCCATCAATGACTGATGTTTTTAACCACCAAAAATTGCCACTCACCTCCACCTTGCCTTTGCTTGAAGCAGAATACTCTGGAAATTAAACAAAGACTGTCACAAATTACCAAGAAACATTAGCTCTTTTGTACTTCCTTAACTAAGCATCTTCAGATGCTCATACCAGAAAATACTTCAGATTGCAAATAATGTTGAACTTTGGACAATGCCCTCATCTCTATGCAGAATTAATGCAGGTGACAAATTCATCCAGTGCCTTCCCATGTAAAAAGGATGAACTAAATTATATTGACTATTTTGTATCTGTTTAATTCTATGCCTAGCACTGGGAGTTTTCTGCAAAGGCTTCTCCACTTCCAAGTCTCTCCTAAATAAACTATTTCATATTCCCCAAATGCTTATTGCATCTTAACTAAATTCTCTTCTCAGATAACACATGATTCCCAAGTACCAGCATATTTTTACACTGGGACTCAATGTACATATAAGATTTTTGATTGTGTGTGAGTAGCTGACAAGAAACTGCAAGCCAAGAAAACTGTAGAGCCAAACTGGCTTTCTTGAAGTCACTGCCAGGTAGTTAATCTAAGCCATTTGCTCAACAGTCACTGAATGATCTATCCTATAGGATAGAAAACAGAGGAAGATGGAAAGGAATTGCTGAAACAATTAACAGAAGTGGAATACAAAAAGGGAGGTGTGAGGAGGTCGTGGAAATAAGTGAATGAAAGATAAGATATTGAAATTATTTGATGTGTTTTAAACTGTTTTTGTTTTGTTTTGTCAGTTTAATGTGTTAGTGTTATGTAGTGTCTGTGTATTGTATTGTATTGTTTTTTCGTTTTTTGTAGTGTTTAAATTGTTGGAAAAGTAATAAATATTATTTTTTTTAAAAAAAAAAAACAGTCACTGAATGATCATGCAGTCACAGAAACCGTGGCAGATTATGATCCTGCAAAAAAGTGTGCTAGAATAGGAGTGAAATCCCTATAATCTGCATAGCAAATCGCATCCTATTAGTGGAAACTTGTATGCTAACTAGTTATGCATTCCTTAAACATTTTAGAATGAGATTTAGGTGGGGGGGCCATGAGGGGCGCATTGGAAGATGGCCGACAATACCATCTCTCCGACCCACACGGGGTAATTAAGAGGCTGTTATGGGAGTAGGCAGCCTCCCTTGTTGCCCCAAGGGAATGGGGAACACTGCCCTTGCCTGCTGTGCCCATAAATCACCCCCAAATTCGAAAGAAGAGGGTGAGGGCACTAGGCAGAATGCCCCCGTGTGGACCTCAGCTCTCCTGGACGCTGTCTCTGATCGTGCACTAGCTGCAGCAATTTGGAATAATTAATTACAAAAGAAGCAAATGCACATATTTCAAGTGAAGAAGGGGAGTGAAGACTGCTAATTTAAGGGACCTCTGCGAAAGAAGACGACGGGTGGGAGCAACAGGAATATTTTACGATGAAGATACACCAAAGGCTGGGTATGTCGGCAATGGGACTGAATGGGGGGGGGGGCTTTTTTACTTTCCTTCTATGTGATTTACAAAGAACCCCTCCTCATTAGAACCGTTGGTTTAACTGACCCAAGCAGGATGATTAAGGTCTGTGTGGAGATAAACTTTAACCAAAAGTATGCTTTATGGAGATCGAGAAGCAATAAGAGCTTTTGGAATGGCGCAGCAATTAATTCAGAGTCGCCATCTTGCCAAAGGATTTATAGCCGGGAGGAGGAACGGACTTGTTTTCAGACTGCATTCCTGATGAATCTCATCAGAGGTTTGAGAAAGGAGGCAGATTGGTGAAGATTAATGACGCTAAGACTGTTTTGATGTATGGAAGTGATGTTATATGGAAAACGTCTGGATATGGCTACTGGATAAAAAATAATAATATCCACGCAGGATTACAAACTGTTTTAACCAGCTTGTGGAGACTATCAGAGGTCACAAAGAGAAAGGAAAAATATATGAAAATAACAACAACAATAAGAAAGGACTGGAAAACAATAAGAAAGGACTGGATAGTACTGTGAACATCATATGGTTAGATTTGTGGACATTAAAACAGCAGCAAGAAGCAAGAAGTTGATTGGATCCCCTTCGGAACTTGAAATATGGGTACCCCCAACAAAAATTTAAAATTCGGCTGTGTAATTTGGAATTTAGGTAATTTGGTTTGATTTGATGTGATTGGTCGGTTAATAAAAAATTATTCTCAAAAAAAGAATGTGATTTAGGTATAATTTTTTATATGTAACTTGTTCTTAATGCCTGATTTTATCGCTATCTTAAATGAGTATTTTAGATTGTCATTTGTAAACCACTTACAGGTCTTTTGTTTAAGCAGTAAAACAAATTTGTTAATCAATAAGTATAGTAGAAAGCTACACATACAGAATTCCAAAATCCACCTTTCATTTCAAATAACTAGGTGTCTTGGCACATGGATGGCTATGATGAAAAGGTAAAAAGTGTGTTAAATATTTAGCAAAAATCAGGAATCTAGCTTGTCAGATTAAGGCTCACGTTAATCAAGAGCACATATTCATCTGCCTTTATTGTCAAGACATTCATACTCTAATTCTCCTTCCCTAGCTAAGAACCATTGTGTTAATCCTAGACACTACAAAATAAAGGAAATACCACAAAGGAAATACCGTATTTTTCGCCCCATAGGGCGCACCTAGTTTTTAGAGGGGGAAATCAAGAAAAAAAATCTTAATTCCCCCCCCAGCCCCAAAGAGCAGCGTACAGGCTGCGCGCAACCTCTCCCTGCCGGAGGGGTTGCGCACGGCTATGGCACAAGCCAAGACAGCGAGCGGAATGCATCCCGCTCGCTGTTTTGGATTCCTCTTTAGCCCCGCGCAACCTCTTGCTCTCCTGGCTTCAGCTAAAGGAACCCAAAGCCTTCGGAGCGCAGCACAAGGAGCCTGCATTCGCTCCATAGGATGCACACACATTTCCCCTTAATTTTTGGAGGGGGAAAAGTGCGTCCTATAGAGCGAACAATACGGTAGTAAGTGTAAAAGCTACACATGAATTCTCCCCGAAGCAAAACCTTTTAAAAGCAGCTTTTATAAACACAGCTCGTACTAAAGCATTTGATAATTTAGTTTATTACTTAAACAGAACTTACTCTTGCTGCTTTGAGGAGCGCTTGCTCCCTTTTCGGGATCCTTCAGCTTCTCATGTTTTACATTGCTACCTGCTGTCTGAGCTAGCTCAGAGGCTTTGAACAAAGGAAAATGCCAGATTAAAGAAGCATGCACACAACATATTAATACAATTTAAAACACTTTCCCCAACCTAGTGCCCCCCAGATGTTTTGAACTGGGGCTGATGGGAGTTGCAGTTCGAAACATATGGAGGGCGCTACATTGGGGAAGGCTTAGTCATTATTTATTACAGTGTTAAAGGTGAGACCAAAATATTGGTACAAAGGTAATACAAACAATATGATACAAATGCCCTGTGATCCTCGGATGAAAGGCGGTATTACCACAAGAGTGTGACCACCAGCATTTTAAAAACAATAATGTTGCAACTGCTTCAGAGGCACCAAGACTTGCATGGACCAAATAGGATTTTTCTCTTGTAAACATTTGAACTGAAACAAATACCATGCTGCTACGCAAACACTTTTAAAAACTCTCTCAGGTTTAGAAACAGATTGTTATGCAAAAGAAAAAGGCTGCTGTTCTGAAATAGAAGCCAAAAGCCTCAACAAGACCTACAAAGGTTACTCATGTGGTTCTCAAGAATGTGGCAAAAGTGAAGCTCATATCCCAATATTTTGTTGTTCTGTAGCACTGACAAACACTAGATATACAGTATCAAAGCAGAGAGCATGGGCCTGCACTGTGAGGTGAGGAGGGAAGTAAAGCAGCTAAATTAATCTGCTCTGTGGCTGCCTCACAAAAACAGCTCTATACCCTATGTAGCTTACTGGCCGTGTTCGCATATAACACCCAGCTATGGTTTGCTTTACCCATGGTTACCAGCTGGCCTGGTTCACATGACACACTACGCCAAACCATGGCTTGTGGCAAGGAGAGAGTTCAACCATCAGATCTGATTCAGATGATGCATTAGATCAGGCATAGGCAAGCTCGGCCCTCCAGATGTTTTTCAGACTACAATTCCCATCATCCCTGATCACTGGTCCTGTTAGATAGGGATGATGGGAGTTGTGGTCCCAAAACATCTGGAGGGCCAAGTTTGCCTATGCTTGCATTAGATCAAACTATGGGTTGGTTTAACACAAATTCAAAAGGACTTCACAGCAACAAAGCAGCCCAGGTTTGCATGGTCTTGCTATGTCAACATTTGGCTTAGCCAGCCATACAAATAAATTTGTTATCTTACTGTTGGCAACACAAGCCATAATTTGTTGCTCCCAAGCTTGGTTTGTTTTCCAACTGCTCTTGCCTTGAGCCTTTGTAGCCTGTCAAGCTTGGGGGGGAAGGTTAAAATAAACTATGGTTAAGAAAGTCTATTTGGTTTGGACATAGTATCAAACAACAGTTAAAAACAAGCCAACAAGCTCATAAGCCAACAACAAACCATACCTGCACATGGTTGGCCTGCTGGGCTGGGTTCATTCAGACAAGCCACAGCTGGGCTAAGCAAACCATGGTTTAGCATTAAGTGTGAACCAGGTCACTTACTGGTCCAGCCAACTCACTGCTTTGGGTAGTGTGGTGAGGCAATTAGTTGAGGAAGAAAATCAAGGAATCGGAACAGAGTTAAACAAACAATAAATTTCAATTTTACTAAAGGTTCTGAAAAGCAGCATGTATACAGTAATAATAGTTACAGAGAAAAACCCATTTTAAAGGGCTTAACCATAAGAACAATTACAGAAAGTAAGCATTCTGTAACTGAATGTTCGAACAGTTTTATTCCTTCACCGTTTCATTCCTAAGAATAGGATCAAAGAGTTAATTTGCTTAACAAAACAGTCCATACCCATTTCTGCCATCTTGTTAGAGCGCTTTGGAGTTTGGAATGGAAAGACATCTCCACCACCTGCACTGGAGCCATTTTTCAAAGAGCCTAAAACACACCCAAACAAACAGAAACCCTCAGAAGCAAACTTGTGGGAGGTGGGAAGAGAAATTATAACAATTACACTGGGCAACAATTTTTTACTTTTTGAATGTTGTCTAGATTTCTACAACTGATTTAGGGTATTTTTGAACTGCTGAATCAGGAAATGGCATCCGTTTCTCTCCATCAGGTCAGGTTTTTGTGCTATGTTGATTTGAAAAAAATCAGATCTTGTGACAAAATCGATTACATTTTTGTGGCATTATCAGCTGATTTTTGACAACACATATCATCCTAAATATGTTTTTAAGAGAAAAAAATGTTTTTCCAACAATATATATTGATTACCTGATAGAAACATCGATTACTGTAAACTGAATGGTGGGCATTGATAAAGGTAAGTACACGTAAATTGCATGTTGCTTCACCATTTTTCTAATTTCAGGGCTTGAACTTCCGTTTCTTGGATCTCCTGGAATGCTCAGCGGCAGGGAGGTCTCTCTTCAGAGTCCAACAGTAGTCAGCCATCATGACTGCGTCCCAGCGACCCTAATACCTGGTCTCCATCTCTTTCATGTCCTGATGGAATCTCTCCCTCTGCTCGTCACTCATTGAACCCAGGTTCTCAGGAAACCGGTCCATATGTGAAAATAGGTAGTGCATCTTGACGTTCATGTTGCAGCCCAGGTTTCTGAAAGCAGTCAGCATGTTGTTGACAAGTTCTGCGTAGTTTCTGGCCTTATTGTTGCCAAGAAAGTTCTTCACTACCAGAACAAATGCCTTCCACGCTTCCAGTTCCACTTCGTTCATTGAGTTTCCGAACTCTGGATCTCTGATGAGCTGACGGATCTGAGGACCGTCAAAGATGCCAGCTTTCAACTTCTCCATGGTCAATCCTGGAAAAGCCTGGCACAAGTAAGTGAAGCAGTCACCATCCTTGTCCAGAGCCTTGGTGAACTGCTTGATTAAGCCGAGCTTGATGTGCAGTGGTGGGAAGAGTGTTCTGTCTCTGTCCACCAGAGGGTCGTTGATGACGTTTCTTTTTCTGCAAGGCCCCAATTCCTCCCGCACAGGCCAGTTCTTCTTCATGTAATGCTGAGCATGGTCCCTACTATCCCGCATGCACAGAAAACATGGGTACTTGGTGAAGCCAGACTGTTGTCCCAACAAAAAGTTCACCATCTTCAGGTCAACACAAATTAACCACTTATGCTGATCATAACCAATTTTCTCCAGCACATACTTCACCCCTTCATAGTTCTCCTTCAGTGTACTCGAGTGAGCCAGGGGTTTTGATCCCCCAACCCTATGCTTTGCCGCACCAATTTATGGAAGATTTTAAGGTTTTATGACTTCAAACTGATCCCTTTTCGACATAATCACCCAGAACTATCGGACCTGAATACTTCTTGTCATTAAAATAATCATTTCCAATCAAAACAATTATTCGACATGGCGTTTTACCCCCACCAACGTCTTCTAAAATGCTCCACACAAGCGTACATGTGAACAAAAACGTAAAAAAATGACATGTGGCCATAGCTCAAAAACGTGACCTGATTGAGCAAAACCAATGTGATTTTTGGATTCAGCGCATCAGATTTGTCCTAAATCAGCTGAAAAAACGCAGGCAACAAATTTGTTGTTGATCAGTGTTATCTGCCAAACAGCAAAGGACTTGCATGTTGTTAAATGAGCAAACATTATTTACGGTGAAAATGGGTGGGTCAACCCACATAACACTGTATTGATATCAATACTGAACACAGCCATTTCCTAGCCAACATTCACAAGGCTAATAGCTGGGGAAAGTTTTTCAAAGTGTTATCCTTTTCTCATAAATACTGTACCTTGGATGCCTAGGACAGAAACATAGTCCTGTTCTTTAAAAGTTTCCTGAGACTCATTATCTGAGGTATCGTCTGTTTTCTTCACCCATCTTTTTGCATCAAGCGTATGTGCAGCTTTGTTCTTTCGAACCTTATGACCTGGAAGAGCAGCAGTAAGGCTTTAATATCAGACAAACCAGAAACAGTTAGCTGTTCTCCTGCTTCTACCAAATCTTTCTCTGCATACACACTTACAACACAATCCTATGTATGTTTCCTCAGAAGTAACAGCCACTGTATTCTAGTAAGTGTTAAGCACTACAGCCTTAGACTCTTTGCATGTAACATATATTTATTTCCATTTAGAGTTCATTCAACTCAGACTGAGGAGCAGAACACTTTCTTACCAAAATACTAAGGGAGCAACATATTCTAGCAAACTAAATCCCTTAGCCGGTTTTTATTGAGAAAAGGCAACCAAAAGCAATTACTCCGCAAAAGATTGCAAGGATTCAACTGAAGGCAAGGCACCAAAACTAATCCGTCTGCTTATTGTGGATAAGCATACAAAGGACTAGTGATAGTAATACCATTGCAGTTCTGACATTATTAACTTGCAATCCTAAGATTTCTGAATGTGAATACAAGGTCTGTCCTGATCTATAAGCAGATCATAATTGGTGGCGGGGGGAAATGTACAAAGAATAGTCACCTCCTTCAAGAAACAAGATGATGGATAAGAGTTTTGGTCTCTTAGAAAAACCTGGGTTTCCATTATGGCACACACTCAAAAGAAAATCTGTAAAAGCACCTGACATTCTCCTTTTTAAACTTTAAAGGCAGCTTTAACTTTAAAGGCATTTAAAGATATCCAGAGTTTCTAATTACTTTTTTTAAAAACCCAGCTGAGAAATGTAGTACCCTATTTTATAATCATGTAAATAAGTTGTCCTTGCACTAACAAGCAATTCATACCTGTATCTTCAGAGATGTGCTTTAGGACATCCTCATCTGCCACAAACTTGACCTCTATCACATTGCTTTTCTTTAACTTCGGGTTACTCATAGCAAGAAGCCTACAACTAAAAACAGAAGTATGCATCATGTTCCTATCCAGGCACAAGTACAATTAAACTATCCTTACAGTGGTGCCCCGCAAGACGAATGCCTCGCAAGACGGACAACCCGCTAGACGAAAGGGTTTTCCGTTTTGGAGGCGCTTCGCAAAACGAATTTCCCTATGGGCTTGCCTCGCAAGACGAAAATGTCTTGCGAGTTCCTGCGGGGTTTTTTTCCCTTTTCCCCCCCTTTTCCTAAGCCGCTAAGCCGCTTATCAGCTGATCCGCTGATAAGCCGCTTAACAGCTGATCGCTAAAAACCGCTAAGCCGCTAATAGCGCTAATCCGCTAAGCTGTCAATGGGCTTGCTTCGCAAGATGAAAAAGCCGCTATACGAAGAGCCTCACAGAACGGATTAATTTCGTCTTGTGAGGCACCACTGTATTACCAACAGGAGATGTAACCAAGCCTGAAATGCATGGTATACAAGCAGAAGCATAGAAAGATTAGTAGCAATAATAATAATCCGTTCTACTTTCAGAGAATCAGAGAATTGTAGAGTTGGAAGAGACTGTGATGGTCACCTAGTCCAACCCACTGCAAAGCAGGAATCCTGCCCATAACTGTCCTAGGTAGAGAAACTCGAACCAGCAACTTTCTGGTTAACAGCCAGATGCACTGACCCATTTATACAAGAAGTATTTAAACAAGGTATTGGATCATCTCCCCAATAAAGTCCCTGCTAGAATTTCTTAGGATTTAGCACCACCATGTTGGCAGCCATCTTCAATTTTGGACTGAACCCCCATTGTTAACCGCATCTTAAGCAAAGCAAAATAAAGATTTCACACCTCAAAACACATAAAATCCAACCTTCAAAATGAATTTTACTCAAATGTACTTACAGAGATAAAAACAACCTTACATATCAGCATGAACAGGATTGGAGACAATACACTTCCACACAGTCAGCCAGCTTAAGTGGATGAGCCTACATTGTCTAAGTTCCACACAGCATTTTCTTTAATCTGAAATGAAAGGAAGAGCCAGAAACACCTTAAAATGATCAGAAGGGTAGAGATGGCACCCTACTGAAATTCCTCAACATTTTAAAAGCAATTTAAAAACAACAACTTGCAACCTATGGATAAGGAATCCAAGTATGTAATTTTTTACACAATGCCTCTGCTTTGTTTTATCTGAGTTTTCCAACCACTTTATTCTTGCACAGATCTGTTGGTGATTTTAAAGTCCTCAATCTCCCCTCCCCTCCTGCCTGGCTAGCTGGCCTAGCACAGGACCAACTGATGCTAACCGCCCTGTGGAATGAGAGGCAAGCAAAGAAAACATCAGGGCCAGCTCCAGGTGGATTGTCTAAGGCCCTGCCCTGGGCCAACTGACACCAATTGCCCTTCGACAGGAAAGAAAAGAGTGAAGGAGGCAGCCAAAGGCAAATTTAGGGCCTCCTCCAGTAGGATTGTTCTCTCCCTGACTCTCAAAGAGCCAACTTATAGAAACCACCCTTTAGGAAGGAGCATTTAATGCCTAGTGTGCCTTTTCTGCTTGTTTCATTTTTGAACATGAGCTTCTCGGTGAATCTGTTGCGTTTTATAAGTGTTGTTGGTCACTTTGAGGACTAAAGTTTCAAAGTGGGATGTAGATTACCACACAAACGTTCACAAAATTGAGGTGAAGATCAGTAAAGTACTGCAGAAACGAACAGTGAACAGTTAAACTACACTTTGCAACAAAATGGAGAGAGCCAATCAGAAGCACCAACCAAGAAGGAACCGTTCCTAAAATAAGTCTGCCATTAGAATTCTGGGAAGAATTCAACATAGAAGAAGAAGAGTTTGGATTTGATATCCCACTTTATCACTACCCGAAGGAGTCTCAAAGCGGCTAACATTCTCCTTTCCCTTCCTCCCCCACAACAAACACTTTGTGAGGTGGGTGGGGCTGAGAGACTTCAAAGAAGTGTGACTGGCCCAAGGTCACCCAGCAGCTGCATGTGGAGAAGCGGAGACGCAAACCCGGTTCCCCAGATTACGAGTCTACTGCTTTTAACCACTACACCACACTGGCTCTCCAGTGTGGTGTAGTGTTATGGCAACAGCATACCTCAGTTTACCAAACTCTCCTCTTCCCCCTGTGCTGTTCTGGGATTTCTCCTGACCACCACCCTGCAACCAATGTGAAGGTGTTGGTGTAAGGGGAGAAGAGCAGCATTGCACCAGCAGGAGTCCTTTGTGTATGAACTATCATGCTCAGTGTAATCCTAGCCATGTCTACTCGAAAATAAGTCCTACATTCCCCAGGTAAGTGGGGTTAAGATTGCAGCCTGACATAGCCGGTGTTAGGACACAAGTGCCTGGATTCTTGTTCTAAGACTAACAGCCATGACCCTCGCAACCTGATTCATGCAGCTCAAGGCTACAATCCTATGTACTGTAGGCACATCTACCTGGACTGGGAGTAAAGGTAAAATGTAAAGGTAAATGACCCCTGGACGGTTAAGTCCAGTCGAAGGCGACTACGGGGTTGCCCACTCATTTCGCTTTCAGGCCGAGGGAGCCGCTGTTTGTCCACAGACAGCTTTCCGGGTCATGTGGCCAGCATGGCTAAACCGCTTCTGGCTGGCGCAATGGAACACCATGATGGAAACCAAAGTGCACAGAAATGCCATTTACATTCCCGCCGCAGCGATACCAATTTATCTACTTGCACTGGTGTGCTTTCCAACTGCTAGGTTGGCTGGAGCTGGGGCAGAGCAACTGGAGCTCTCCCAGTCGCAGGGATTTGAACCGCCGATCTTCTAATCGGCAAGCCCAAGAGGCTGTGTGGTTTAGACCACGGCGCTAGTAAATACCGCTGACCTCTAGGAGTTATTCTGCTTAAACATGAATGGCGGGAGTTATTAACACCAGAAATTAAGGGTCACTTAACTCCACAGAAGGGATGCAGGTGGCACTGTGGGTTAAACCACAGAGCCTAGGACTTGCCGATCAGAAGGTTGGCGGTTCGAATCCCCGCGACCGGATAAGCTCCTGTTGCTCGGTCCCAGTTCCTGCCAACCTAGCAGTTCGAAAGCACATCACAGTGCAAGTAGATAAATAGGTACCGCTCTGGCGGGAAGCTAAACGGTGTTTCCATGTGCTGCTCTGGTTCGCCAGAAGCGGCTTAGTCATGTTGGCCACATGACCCGGAAGCTGAACACCGGCTTCCTTGGCCAATAAAGGGAGATGAGCGCGGCAACCCCAGAGTCAGTCACGACTGGACCTAATGGTCAGGGTCCCCTTACCTTTAACTCCGCAGGATTTGTTTCCCAGCAGACATGTTTGCGATTACCTTGAACGTGTATACCCCAACAAATATTTAAACCCAATATACTGTGAAATAAACCCACAGGAAATAATGTAACCACTAAAAAGCTGCAGTCCTAAGGCAATTCACGAGGCCAGCTGAATTCAGATGCGCTTGTTACATCCCCCGCGCCGGTCAACCTGACGATTTTGGGAAGACAAACCCTTCACCGGCCCACTGAGAGTTTAACAAAGCAAAGCAAAACAAAACACTAGTCCTCATGAACCTGAGGCTGCCTTCCTGCCCTCCCTTTGAGATACACAGAGCCATTCTGCCCAGGTCTACTCTACTCGGAAGCAAGGCTCGTTCGAATTCAAAGGGGCCGGGGCTTACTCTCAGGTAACGTACACCGGTAAAGTACACGCAGAGCGCGCCAACCCCTTTCCACACGTGCTTTCTGTTGCCCCCTCAGAAGCCACGTGACCGAGCCCAACGCGCGGCGCATGCGGGGACTCGCCACCCACCGTTGGCCCCGCCCAGAGTCCCCCGTTAAAACTCACAGAGGCGAATGATGAAGAACGGACCCGCGCGCAGCCGGAACTAGCGCTCTACTTCCCGCGACGTCCGCCGGGACAACGGCCCCGCCCATCTTCGTTCTGATAGGCCGGGGCCGGGCTGGCCGCCGCCTTCCCATAGGGGGAAACCTAACGCTCGGCTTTGCGATTGGGTTCCCGTTCCTTAGAGCCGATTGGCTCCCCTTCCCTTCCCTCCGCCCCGCGAGGAAAGGCGCTGCTGTGAGGCGAACGAAACGCGCAGGGAGTCTGCGCGGACTGGCGGCGCTCTGACCAGGCCTCTGGCGGAGTTCAGCCTCCGTGGCAGCTCGGTTCCCCTTCCCAAGGCCTGCAGTGACCCGCGACGCGGGTTCGGGTCCAGCAAGCCTCTGGGCCTTTTTTTTTTTTTTAAATATCACATTCACAAGGCGGCTTACAGTATAAAAGCGCAAAAATACACAACGTAAAAATACACGCAAAAATACGCAACGTAATAACAAAACAAACACCCCCCCCACACCTCGCCCCAGTTTAAAAGGCCATCGGTTTAAAAAGCCAAAAGCCTGATTATCAGGAAACGTTTTCGCCAGGAGCCTAAAATTGTGTCAGGAGGCCGCCGGGCGAGCCTCCCCCGGGGAGCATGTGAAAAATGGGGAGCCACTTTTCTTCTTCATCATCATTATATCATCAGCCCTTGAAGTGTTTAAAGCGACACCCTTAGCACAATGAAAGATTTCCCCTTTACCTTGCATAGCATCTAAAGAACTCGAGAGCTTGCCAGACACTTGTGGCATTTGGGGTTGTTGTTTAGTCGTTTAGTCGTGTCCACCTCTTCGTGACCCCCTGGACCAGAGCACGCCAGGCACTCCTGTCTTCCACTGCCCCCCACAGCTTGGTCAAACTCATGCTGGTAGCTTCGAGAACACTATCCAACCATCTCGTCCTCTGTTGTCCCCTTCTCTTTCCCAACATCAGGGTCTTTTCCAAGGAGTCTTCTCTTCTCATGAGGTGGCCAAAGTACAGTCAAACCTCGGGTTGAATACGCTTCGAGTTGAGCGCGTTCGAATTGCGCTCTGTGGAGCGCGTTACTTCCAGGTTTCGCCGCTTGCGCATGCACAGACGCTCAAAATGACGTCACACCAGTGGCGTAGCGTGGGTTGTCAGCACCCGGGGCAAGGCAAGTAATTTGCGCCCCCTAACCCGTGGATTTGCACCCCCTAACCCTAACCCCCAGATGTTGCGCCCGGTGCGGCCGGCCCCCCCCTGCACCCCCCACGCTACGCCACTGCGTCACACACATGCACAGAAGCGGTGAAAAGCGATGTGTGCGTGCGCAGACGTGCCGTCACTAGTTACGTTTAAGTCTAGATGCGAACGGGGCTCCAGAACGGATCCCGTTTGTATTTAGAAGTACCAGTGTATTGGAGCCTCAGCTTCAGGATCTGTCCTTCCAGTGAGCACTCAGGGCTGATTTCCTTCAGAATGGACAGGTTTGGTCCTCTTGCAGTCCATGGGACTCTCAAGAGTCTCCTCCAGCACCACAATTCAAAAGCATCAATTCTTCAGCGATCAGCCTTCTTTATGGTCCAGCTCTCTCTTCCATACATCGCTACTGGGAAAACCATAGCTTTAACTATACGGACCGTTGTTGGCAAGGTGATGTCTCTGCTTTTTAAGAAGCTGTCTAGGTTTGTCATTGCTTTTCTCCCAAATGGATCACTGCCTTGCCGTGGCGAAGGGGCTCAGTGGCGTAGCATGGGTTGTCAGCACCCGGGGCAAGGCAAGTAATTTGCACCACCTAACCCATGGATTTGCACCCCCTAACCCGTGGATTTGCGCCCCCTAACCAGTGGATTTGCGCCCCCTAACCCTAACCCCCAGATGTTGCGCCCGGTGCGGCCGGCCCCCCCTGCACCCACCACGCTACACCACTGAAGGGGCTTGAATAACTCAGAGAAGCTATGAGCTATGCTGTGCAGGGCCACCCAAGATGGACAGGTCATAGTGGAGAGTTCTGACCAAACGTGATCCACCTGGAGCAGGAACTGGCAAGCCACTCCAGTATCCCTGCCAAGAAAACTCCATGGACAAAGACAACAGGCATACACAACGTAATAACAAAACAACCCCCCCACACACACACACCTTGCTCCAGTTTAAAAGGCCATCGGTTTAAATAGCCAAAGGCCTGGTTATCAGGAAACGTTTTTGCCTGGTGCCTAAAATTGTGTCAGGAGGCCGCCAGGCAAGCCTCCCTGGGGGAGCATGTGAAAAATGGGGAGCCAGTTTTCATCATCATCATCAGCAGCAGCAGCAGCAGCAGCCCTTGAAGTGTTTAAAGCAAAATCCTTAGCACAATGAAAGATTCCCCTTTACCTTGCATAGCATCTAAAGAACTCAAAAGCTTGCCAGACATTTGTGGCATTTGGGGTTGAGGAATATAGGAACTTACCTTCTTTCTTAGCATTTCCAGCCAAGCAAGTAAGAACCTGGGGAACTACATCAGCATTATAGTTGGCTTCTTGTTCATTCAAAAGTGGCAGTCTTTAAAGGAAGGTGCTGGTTTGTGTTTCAGCACAAGGTGGCAGTGCTTACCAAGAACTATTTAAAAACTCGCTTGAATGACAAATAAGCGTTTTTTAAAAAAATATTGTTCGGTGTTCACAGCGCTTTGATTTTCTGCTGGTTGCAATTATAGCAAATACAAGGCTGTCCAAAAAATGCTATTTGGAGCAAATATCTAATCTGGACAAAATTCGGCTAGGAAGCTTGAAATGTGGACCCATTTCCAATGTCCTTAAGAGATCCTTTCCCCACAGCTGCAAATCAGCACATTTTTAAAAAAATTGTCCAGTAGCACCTTAGAGACCAACTAAGTTTGTTCTGGCTATAAGCTTTCATGTGCATGCACACTTCTTCAGATACCAAGGTACCTCAGATACTTCAGGTATCTGAAGAAGTGTGCATGCACATGAAAGCTTATACCCAGAACAAACTTAGTTGGTCTCTAAGGTGTATATTTTGCTCCCTGCTTATTTAACATATGCAGAATTCATCATGTGAAAGGCTGGGCTGGATGAATCCCTAGCTGGAATTAAAGATTGCCGGAAGAAATATCAACAACCTCAGATATGCAGATGACACAACCTTGATGGCAGATGGCAGAAAGTGAGGAGGAATTAAAGAACCTTTTAACACAAAATGGGGTTAATGTGTCCCAGAAATCACCTATGTTGAAATCTATGTTTCAGGTGACCAATGGTTTGTAGCAGATAAAAATGTGACTGACAAGGGAAGCAATTTGTTATTTTCGGTTATGCCATCACCCCCTTAAGGCAGTAGACATCCTTACCTCACACCTCCAGGAAAAGTACCCAGATATTTGATATAGGCAATGACCGATTCACGTACATGACTGTGCACACACACATCATGGCGACCCAGAAATGGCCAGAAAAGGGGGCAGTACCGGCTTAGGCACGCTCTGCTGTCGCACAGAATGACCTAGAATGCAACCCCACACAAATCAAGGGTTGCCTGTACAGTGGTACCTCAGGTTACATACGCTTCAGGTTACATATGTTTCAGGTTACAGACTCCGCTAACCCAGAAATAGTACCTCAGGCTAAGAACTTTGCTTCAGGATGAGAACAGAAATTGCGCGGCGGCAGCGAGAGGCCCCATTAGCTAAAGTGGTGCTTCAGGTTAAGAACAGTTTCAGGTTAAGAACGGACCTCCGGAACGAATTAAGTTCTTAACCCAAGGTACCACTGTACTTGCTTTGCAACTGGGAACAGCTGTTGACTGAGCAACAGTAGATAAAGGTAGCAGGCTGAAAAATGTGGATGTGGATTAATAGTATAACACATGGGATGGATCTACACACAAGAAAAAAAACTATTAATAAGTCAGAAATTATATCGTAACAAAAGAAAAAAATGCTATGTAAACATTGCTTAGAATATTATTATTATTATTATTACTGGCAGCTATCTGGTGCCATCTCTGACAAAATTCCAGGGTTCTTGATAGCCCATACCTTTGGGACTCCCCCAGGAAGTACATATGGCCACGGAAATGATGACTTTCAAGCAAATTTTAATGCTACTTCTCCTAGCTTTTTAATTACGATTCCTGAGATTTATTTATTTTTAATTTACTGGCTTCTTATTGTTTGATATATAAGCCACCTTACGAAGATTATGCCACAAGAAGGCAGGATATACATATATTTACTTCATGCTGTAGAGGACAAAATTCTGAGTGAAAGCCCTCTTGAGCAGGATAGAAATATGATTAGGCTGAAATTATAATTTGACATCTGAATTGCTCCTGTTAAAACGTTGCTCTGATAAAAAGTGCCTTCTGGATTATGCATCAGTGTTTTTAAGCTCCCCGTCTTTCAGCTTGTCCGTTTTCATGATGGTTGAATGCAAATAGTCAAAATCCTCTAATCCTAAATGAAGGAAGGTGAGATACTAATACACTTATTTTTGACAGAGTATCTGAATTTCTCTAACTTGGTTAATTTTGTTTTTAAACCACAGAGTTCACATATATTTGAATTAGTTAAAGGAACTGGAATAAAGCACATTGTGAGATGAAAGTTTTACATACATTGTATGTCTGACTGTTACAATCTTTCCCTCTGCACATTACCTTTCCATGGATCAGGGAATTCTGCAGCAAGAGATAAAAATATACTTCTGTCACTGTGTCCCACCAGTTTTGAGGGGTAGGCTTAAGAGCAAAAAGTATTTCTGAATGGCCAATGAAAGACCTGGAGTTGCCGGAATTTCCCGGACATAACCAGAATATCACAGTCAAAAGCAATGTCTGCGGAAATCCGATGTCAGTAGTGTCATTTTTGCCGGTTTTCCTTAAAATAGCTAAAAAAATGTCCAATTTATTTGCGCTTTTGCAAAAAAAAACAACCACAAGAGCTTTGGGCAATTTTTTTTAATTTAAAAAAAAAAAACCAACAAAAGAAATGCTCTCTTTGCAGCAGCTTCTCTTCATTCTAAGGGATGTAAAGCAAAATTGGGGAAGAAATACAACAGTGCCACATTTTTCCAGAAACAGCACAATATTTATTTAAACATCTTTATATATTTATATATATATCTTTTCTGCATTGCAGATTTGTTTCAATTTTATACACCTCTATTTACAATGATTTAAAATATTCTCTCTCTGGCAGGTATTTACAAGATCAACATTTCACATTTTAACAACAGTCAACAGCATTAACCAGATTCAGTAAGACAGTTAAGATAATGGCTTACATGCACCAATATAATGATCTTAAAACATGTCATCTGAGTTCTGTTAATACAAGCTATTCACAGGTTCCAGTTTAGGGTCCCCAACACCGTAAAGACTGCATTTATTACATAACCCATTTTGATTAGCATTTCAACAGCACCAGATTCTGAACGTTTTGGGTGTTATACCAACATGCATGTTCATGTTGGTGGAACATTAACATAATTCAAGTCTTTCTGCCAAATAGATTTTGTTTACAGTAAGCAGGGTAATTGCTGCCTATGCTCCTTTTGCGAACGAGGTAAAACAGGTTACATAATGCCGAAAAAGTAAAAATCCTTCAAAAATCTTAGTTCAGAAGTAAACCTTTGTATGAGAGAAAATAAAGGGTGGGGGGGATGCTTTCGATAGCTAAACATTATACAACAGCTTTTAAAATGATTGCAATTCCTGCAGGATAATAAGATTCAAACGGTTAATGGTAAATTGGGTGTTCCTATTACAAACATTAAAAATCCAGCGAAAACTCCTTTCGCAACTTGTTAAATAATAATAGAAGTCCCACCCCAATCGAGACTTCCGTGTAACTTATAGTTTGGAAACTGCTTTCCAAATAATAGCCAGAACAAAATTACTAATGCCCTTCCCACAAATTTCTACACTAATGGTGAGACACTGTAAAAAGTATTTTTACAAGAGAACAGTTCTCTCCCTCCCTCTCACATACACACGTTCAAACACTCATGACTATTTTTCATGAACTCCCACCCCACCCCTGAATGATCCTTAAATCAGCAGGTTAAAAAAGATACACACTCACATTCATTATAAATAAAATTTCAAGTCAAAGAGAAAGTTGGGTAAACTCAGTGAAACACAGTTTTTTTTTACTTTCTCCAATTTCAAGTCCTGCTAAATTTTGTTTTATAAAGACTTGGAGTAATTGTTGAACTAGGAGGGCTGTTAACTATAGAAGTCCTTACTCAGGGCCAGAAAAGAAAGAATATTGGTCCCATCTGAATTAAAGCACCAAAGAGTGTTCTACTGTAATTTTATCTGGTACCAACATATAATTCAATGTATAATTATTTTAATTTTTCAACATCTAGCACATGAGATAACTGTTTTGAAGTCATCTTTTAAAACAAATGACAAAAGCAGAAATATACCAACATTCTACTGTGCTCACTAAAATATATCTACCTTGCAAATTAAATTATGAAAATGAAACAGCTTATTAACACAACTGACTTTGTTAAGAAATATGCAAAATGATAAACTATTCCTAAGCACTTTGTCTAACATTATTTTTGGAAAAGGCCAGTAGGCAGTTCTGAGAACTCTGCTTTAAAAGTTAGTCTACTGAAGACTGGACACATTTTTAACACAAATTCTTCAGGAATTTACAAAAACACACACAAAAAGTTATACCCCCCAACCCTGCACCCATCCTAGATACTATATTTTCTACTTCTAAATATGACTACATAACGTATTGTGATTTATGCAATTCCAAGCCTCAGTCCTGATAACCACAAGGAATTTCAGTAAATATATATTTAAAATGGCTATTATCTACATAGTTTGCTCCTGCGTTTTTAAAAATTGTGATTCTGGAGTTAGCTTGGAATTTACAAATGATGAAAATGGCTAAACATACATACACAAACACCATGCTCTCTGGAATTCTTCAAGTCTGATGAATACATTCTGCTCCACCAAACCTAGGCATCCCCCCCCCCCATTATTTTAGGGCAGAGCATTTATTACTCAATTTACTTGCTGCACATAAAGTTAAAATACTAAATAGAATTATAAACAGTGACTGCAATCCAACACCTGTAAAAATAATTCTGAGAGCTCAAGCAGAGTTTAGATTAGTTTGCTTCAAAACAGAACACGGTTGTAAAAGCTAAAGTTTCAATTGTGGCTTACTGGATGTCAGTTTTGAGTGTGGTATTTCTTAATACTTAGAAATTAAATTGGCAAGCACTTGAGTGATTCTAAATTATCTTTGGATCCCAAACAACAAAAAAGTAACAAGCTTCATATTGATAATCGCAGTAGGACAATCTAGACAATTTTCAAATCAGTAAGTGATCTAGTTCCATTGACTCAACAAGGTGCGAAGCACTGATCTTTCCTTGATGCCCATTAAATAAATGAATGCTTTACTTTCTCTAGATTTATCTGTTTTAATATTTATCTGTATAAAACTAGGTAAGATTTGTTAAAACTGTTGGAATGAAGCAGATTAACTGGGAATTAACCCAAACAGAGGTTTGCAAAAATAAATTGAGCCTATGGGCATTAGTTTATTTAATGTATTTAATACTAGATAACGCATCAACTCAACAGTATTTGACATGGATTGAAATTTCCCAGCTTACACTTTGAGTACTAAAGACAGTTTATAATTGCAGCGTTTTCCATCTTCTTGTAAGATGTTAAGAAACAAAACATCTGAAATTTTGATCCAAATATTATTATTTTTAGGTTTGACCATTCTTTCAGTATGTTTTACAGTCTGTCTAATATCCTGAACTGTTTATTGTTGCTGTGTGTGAGTTCTGAAGGGGAAATCATCTTAGCTTAAAACCATGGCCAGAGGGGTAGCATTCCCACCCTAAAATGAGTACTTTCGAACCTAATTTTAATCAACCGTAAAAAATCTTTTAACTTACAGGTAAACACTGATAAAAATGAAAAGGCAAACCTTAACTTTTTTTGGAGGCAAGAAAATATTACGGTTATATTTACATATTGCATACAAACAACTGAGGCAATCGATTGTCAACCCATGACAAATGTACCTATTTGCATACACTCATCCAATAAGGGGGTGACCAGTCCTTCAACCCTGCAATTCTACTGTTCACAAAATAGTGCAAATAAAATTGTTTGAAAACATTGTGATTTTCCTTACTTCGATGGCAAAATATATAAACTTGCCAAGCTTAAATCTAGGAAGAGAAACATGATAATTAGAGCATCTACTACATGTATCAGACACTGACTGGATTTGAAAAACTTATGTTAATACATATCCACTGTGATACGAATTCATCACTTCCATATGGAACTTTAGTTTCACGCTGATAATCATTTTAAGAACTGAACCGAAGTCCTGCCCTTAAGTTGCACACTTCAGATGTACAATAATACACTTTCATTCTCAATACAGTGCTTAATGTTGTTTGATAGCTAGCCACTACATCTCACACTGTTGCCTGCAGCATGAAACGATAGCTCCCTTACCCAATATCCAAACGTAACTAAAATAAGACCGCTTGCAATTGTATGTTCACCTTTCCTCATGTATAAATCCTGGGCAAAATTAAAAGCAGGATATTATTTAATTGTGGGACTGTTCGGAAGTAACATTATTCCACCCTAGAGGTTTGCAAGTGAAAATTGTTGCATTGAACTGTGATCCTAACATCTCCCGCTCACAGACTTTTCCTGCAAAATCTCACATGAACATCACATTTTCAGCTAACACATGTCCTGCTCATATTCCTCCGCAAGGTACCTTCAGTTTAAACACAAGATGTGAAAGTGTAAAACCACACTCTAAAAAGCAGAAGCTGTGACAATAACAGTAATTACGGGGGAAAGGGCTTTAAATGCAAATACTGTTTTTGTCACGAGTTATCAGGAAGTGACTTAAAATACGCTGAAAACAGCTCGTAAGGCAAATGATCAATCAGAGTTCATTTGACAACTCTGGCCTTTCCACATCAATTCAATGCTGTATCATTTCAGTTCAATTCGTTTCTTGAGAAAGCACAGTGGCTCAATGAAGACCTAGTATTTCTCTATTTTCTTAAGATGATTAAAATATTGGGAGCTTCCTTGGGGGCACAAGCACTTGGGCTCCTTCTCTGTGTCCTCCTTCCTTTTCAGCATTTTGCTAGCATAGTTTCTGTGTCAAGTTGAATGCTCACCCCAAGTCAGGTTTTAAGCCAGCAACTAAAAGCTAGTGTTTGACTCTCTGTATACTTTTGGTATTGTATTAATATTTCTAAAATACATTATAGATACTCAAAACACTCCCAAGAACTAGTGTGCCACCAAATCCAGAAATAAACTAAAGTGGGTGGGATTTTAGCAGAAAGGAGGAAGAGGAGAGCGTGCAAAAGTCAAGGTGCTAAGAGGAAAGGAACACACTTTGGCTAACTCCCAGTATCAAACATGGATTTTTTAAAAAAATGAGTGGGGAGGGTAGAGATGTTACATCTATATTGAGCCAGTACTTAAAAGCACCAGACAGTGCAGGTTTTCGACAGAACTTTGGAACACCATAGCATGGAGCAGCAGATACACCAACAGACGCTCAAACAGCACCAACATGGACCCGTTAAAACGACTGCTTGATACCAGCAGGTGACACACAAACACACACCGTTAAGAAAAGACGCTCAGCAGCATTTATCTGTTACAGAACATACTATAAAGATCCTCGGGGGACAAGGAAAGCATACCACTTGAACCCACAATATGGGGAAAGTGCATATTAAAACAGGGATAGAATCTGAATTGCGTCAAAAGAGGACAATAAAGGGAATTTAAGAAGAAGAAGAAGAAGAGCAGCAAGCAAATATTAGATTCATGCCAGAAGGCACTAAAAACAAAAGAACCAAGTACAATATGTTTCTACTGCACAACAAAAAAAAAGAACCAATTTGGGTTTCAGCAGCCTTATCTGAGACAACCTCTATCCCACACACAAACATTATATATAATTTATTAATTTTTTTGTAATTTTAATGTGCTAAAGATACACAACATCTTTTGGTTTTCATTTTAATAAGCAATAAAGACTTATTGTTAAACACATTCAAACTTGATAGCAGGACTACCACCCATTGGGATGCATAATACGCATTTCTGCACTTTGTGTACATGCCATTACAAATCAGAATAGGCTGGCACGTTCTTTCAAAACTCGTATGAACATCTCACTTCTGTGTCTTTCAGAAAGAAAAAGTACAAACAACCGATTTGGTCCTCAGCACACGTCAGCCAAGGGAAGGGGACAGGACGCTTTTTGGAACTCCAATTCCCATCAGCCTCAGCCAACATAACCAATGATCAGGGACGATGGGAAAAATAGTAAAAAGCAGCTGAAAAAGCTCAGGTCCCCCAGCCCTGCTTTACAATAATATAAATTTCCTCTCTTTTGACTAAGATTCCCTTTTTTGGCTTCATTTGTGTAGACTACATAGAGTGGGATCCTAAAAAGGTACTCAAGATGTGCCTATGAGCTTGGTCATACACAGTGGTTTTTATTTTTAAATTTCCAGTTTAATTGCAACCAGAGCTATCCCCACCATGGCCATGATCCACAATTTTCTTTTAAAAGCTCCCTCCATTTCAAACATGGTATGACAGGTGGGATGGTGAGTTGTTGTTTACCAAACCCAAAGCCTAAGGAACTAGTCATGCAGCCTTTGGGGACCTGGCTATAGTTTCTGCTATTTTTTAAAAAGGAAGTGTTTCTATAGAACAATAATTGAGAGTGGATCCCATCAGTATGCTAGAAAATTAAGAGGTGTGATCAGGCCCCTTTCACCAGTCTATGGAACATAAGCACTTTCTGAAGTACTGTACTGACTTCAGAGCCAAAAGAAGTCTAGCCGACACCTTACACACTGCTTAGTTATTACTTTGGATATTTATTAGTTGCATTTAATCACAAGTGAACCTTCCTGAGTTTCAATTATACGGGATTGGATTCAGACTAATTTAGTTGAACTCAGGTCTCATGGAAATCAAGGTAATAACTTTGTCATTAAAAGTCCCACTGCTTTGAATGGGAACTAAGTGTAAATAACTTTCTCTAGATCCATCCCTTAGTATGTAATGGTTCAACATTAGTTTAGCTTCAGTAAGAACCCTTTACAGAACTGCCATAAGTCTTACAGCAATTGTACAAAACAACATTGCTATTAGGTAGGCTAGGTCCTTTTGAAAAAGTGGAATTTTAAAGTTATGAGTCCGGGAAGCAAGAGAGCAGCAGAATTGGAAGTTGTCAATTATATTTAAAAAATTGTTTTCATTATTATTTAGCAGAGTAATGGCACTTTGTAGTTCTAAATATCATAGTCTTTATTCTCTCTAAAAATAACCTATTGTTTCTACTCCTCCCAACCTTCCTCTCCAATGTAATGAACCCAAAATGCCAGAGTTGGGAGACAGAACTTAACAGCTTTTTCTTAGATTAATAACCTGCACATTTCCAGATCAATGTACAAGGGATAAAGGGGCAAAATTCCCCCTTTTGCTGTTGATGTATACACAAGACTGTCCAAAACATGATGAATACTTTTCTTTAGAATAAGAAATGCAATTTAAAGCAGTGATCTACAGCGTAAACGCCAAATATTGCCCACACACCAGTCACATGCATTCAAAATTAGTTTCAATTGTACGAGTTCCCAGATTAATAGAGGGAAGAGGATTCCACCTCACCCCTTACATTAGCTAGATGAAATAGTCACAACTGCAATAGATTAATCAAAATATAGGCAGTGAGTTGTTAGCCTTCTGGGAGATAGGACTGCCAAAACGCCATTGTTTGGGCAAAGGTTTTAAGAAGATTCAGTCACCTATGTTTCCTGCAGCCATTGGCTCTGTTCCTGGCATATCTTTCTGGAGAACATTCTGTATTTACCGCAGATATCCGAGTCTATTCTGGGACTAAATTTAGTCACACCACAGCAAGCGGCCTCTCTTCATCTGCAGTTTCTTGTTCATTTCAAAGAATATCAACTTACAAAAATAGTTTCTTTCAAAAGGAGCAGTGCTGAATAGCAATTTCTGGGTAAGCCTGTGTGCTCCTTTTCTACTTCTCACTTATTTTGAACATAATTTATCTTTCAGGAAGTCCTGGCATATAGGCAAATCAACCCTGTGTCCTGGACGGGGAAGACATGTAACATGAAATATGGCTACAACGCCATTAAAAGTGCATTGTAACCTACACTGTCTACTTACAGCCCACTCTTTCGGAGGAGGCAACAACTTGGAAAACGTGCATGTCTCAATTGCTGAACGTGAAGTGTTTGGGGAGGAAGAATAGAGGATGGTAGAGAGGGAGGACTGCTCTCGTTTTCATGACAAAGTGCATTCAGACAGCCACCAGGAGCAATGGCAGCGTTTCCCTCCCTCGGAATTGATTGCACTAACTCAGAGGTCCAAAGTCCTATTAGAATCTCTGAGGCACTCCTGGTTCTAAGAGACAAAAAGTCACAGTCCAGTAGTCTTTGCAGAACTGTAGATTGAGAAAGCTAACCCGTTTCTATTTCTCAAAAAAAAGCCAAAGCTTCATTTTCATAGGGATCACATTCACCATTTCCTCCGATCTTCTCAAAACTCACAGTGTTGAAATGGGACTGATCAGCCTACAATGGATTGCACATCACCCAAGGAGAAAGGAAGGCATGGAAAAGGCATAAAGTACATCTTATACTTGCTTCACAACAAGATTTAGGGAGGGCAAGGGGGGGGGTTGGAACATGAGGTTTTATTGCTGTTTCAGTACAAAATATAGTATGACATCTAAAATGAATTGAACAAGATCACAAAAGCCAGGATTTTCACACTATAGGATGATGGTTGCTGTTGTTGCTCAACGAGGAATTGGGTAAAAGGGGAAAGTGGAGGAAGGACAACGAAGTTAAACCTGGGATATGAGTTGCATATTGAAACTTGGGGATCGGGACTGCTTGGTCAGAGGAGCTCCTGGCGAGATGACATCTTTGCCATTTCCAGCTTGGCCTAAGCGGTCCTCCTGTAGACTAATGGTCGAAAACCGATTGGTGTTGCCAGCTGCTAAGTTAGTAACACCCTCACCGCCAATACCAACTCCTGAACCCCCTTGACTGCCATTCACATAGTCAAATGATTTACTGGAAGAAGCACTAGCAGTCCGAATCAGGCTCGCGCTATTGGCTTTTGGCACCACCTGCCCAGCAGGCAGGCTCAAGTGTTTCTTTGTAGGAGTCATTTCAATTGCATCTGTACTGAGGTCAATAGACTGGTTCAGGTACTGCTTACGGGCAGATTCTCGAGGGCTCTCCGTGGATTTGGTAGGTGTGGAAATCTCCTTATCCTTGGCTGAACGCCCACTCACTCCTTTCCTTAAGCTGCCCCTTTGAGATGTGGATGAAAGTTTGGCTCCAACTGGCTGGCTGCTCAGGGACGCCCCAGATGAAAATCCTTCATCAGCATCATTAAGATTCACAGATTCTTCTCTTCCATTGACACCCTCACCATCTAAAAACCCAAAAGAAATCAGATTGAGAAACAAAACCATCATGGTACAAATTTTACAACATTTCTACGACTGCACCTAGAACATTTCTTCACAAATTTGTGTTTTATTCTGTGACTTAACTCTCCTAATAAACATGGTTAGGATTGAAAACACAATATATTTTTTTTTCTGTCAAAGCCCAGAAGATCCATACAAGGCTGAAGTCTTGAAACACACTTACTCAGAGGGATTACTTCTGAGTAAAGGTTATTAGAATTGTTCTGGGTGGCTACAATTTCCAACAAATTACGTTCCATTGATAATACTCTGCATCCTACTTAAATTTTCAATGGTTATGGCCAAACTAGACATTCAGTGGACATAATTGCATTTAACATGTTTATTTTCCCTTCTAAACAACAGTTGTGATGGGCCAACTAAGATTCAGATCAAGGCACACAGGAAGAGGGGAGTTTAATCCTTCCCTTCGCCATAGTCACGATGAAAATCACCAGAGGAAGCATCTGCTTTCAGTGGGAAGGGAGTTTCTTAGAAGGACAAAATAGACACAAGAAATACAATCACACATTTACCAGCACACCTAGTTAGCCCCTTAAAAGCTACTACCAATACAATAGAGCACTTTTACCCAAGTTATCAAAGTCCTTCATGTAATATTCCTGATCTTAGAATTGTTTCTTATATCAATGACACTGTAGTGCTACTTCCAACACATAAGCATCTAAAAATGGACTGTGAAGATGAAGGTACATAACCAGCTTGGACAGGTACCAACACTTTGAGATACCCAGTGCAGCCTGGCAATATCTGCTTCTCTCTCTCTCTCTCTCGGCTAGTTATAAATTCATTCATTAGATATGATAGAGGAAGTCACTGGCTCCATACGTCAAGACTGAACTGAACAGATCCACACCTCCTAGACCATCATGGGAGTCAGAACAAACCTATGCACTCAGTTCTGAATTTTTCAGCCATGTTCCTGGTACAATCAGTTCTTATGAGGTGGTCCAAGAGCTGCCTTGAACATTTTCAAGGTAACAGCTGTTCCAAGCAACTAGTAAACCTGGCTCCTGCCAGGACCCACAGCAACCCCACTGAAGATGAGGCAGCAAATGCCACCAGGCTGGGAGGGCATACTGAAATACCGTACAGACACTGTACGTGAAAAGAGATTACTGTCCTTATAGGACTTATGTGTTGAAGGAATGTTTTGGTGCCATTAATATAAGAATGCATGCTATGTGTTTTGCTTTTGTGAATTTTAGTGAGGGTTTTAAAAATATATATATATATAGCAAACAGGAAAATGGAAAAGATTTAGGAAACAAAAGCAAAATGACACGGATTAGATGCTGACTGGCCAGTTTATCCCCTGTATTCATTCTTCCTGAAACCAATATTATAGTTCCAGATGTGCGTGACTTAAGGTAGAATCTCACTATATTGTCGTTTCTATGAAAGTGCCATTGTAAATACTTTTATGGGGCTACTGCTAAACACAGGGCTCATACCTTTTCAAAGCAACTTGACTCGCTACATGATTTGTCTGTTGTGCCAGCACTAACTGCTGGAAACATGCAACACTGGCATGAAACCTCCATTTGAGGCAATCCACATGGTGAGCAGTTTTCAACTGTCAATGCTATAAGTGTGGAATTAGCGCCACATGGAAGCATCTCCAGCCTCATCTCCATCTAGGTGGGTAATAAGAAGAATTGCCACCTTTGGGAGCATTCCTGCATCATCCATACTGTAGTATCCTTCTGTAGCTGATGTTGTAGCTTCCAACCCACTAACTGGAAATCACTGCCCTAACTCAATTTTCATAATTATGCAGCATTCCTCAGTTTTATCAGGTGGTTCCTAATATATCCTGTCTTTCATCTCTTCTCCTCGGTAAGATTACCATATTGGCAGATTTTTAAATCTAGTATTAAATTCAACTTTCAAGGAACACACAACATTATACACACTGAAGGGGTATTTTCTGTTCTTTTCTAAGCAGAATTTATTCAGCTCGTCTTTATAAATATTAACATAACATTGCCCTGCGAAACGCAACAAAATTAGAAAGCAGCCTGTCGCACATTTCCATACAATGCTTCCCATATAACAAAGAGGACATTTAAAGAAAACGAGTGCACATGGTATTATTTACACATATAAATACAAAAGCCATTTAATACATACCTAGAACAGAACACCCTGAAAACAAAAGCACCCCTTTATCAGACGCAACATTTACATTCTTTGAGATCATCATGCAAAGCCAGATGACAGTGCATTTGGTTGAACAGCAGCAGCTGCCACCAACACCACCTCTCTCAAGCCTTTCTTATTCTAATGGATATTGTGAAAGTTGCATGGAGAAGCTCCAGAACTACATGGCGGAAGTTCTCCATAAGTGCAACTGAAGTCTCGTGATAATTTTGCAACGTACTCGAAATTAAATGGTTTGAACCTGCAAGATGGCAGACCTGCAACAATAATTGAGGAATTAAGACCATGGTATCCATTCCGCTGGGAGAAAAGAGTCAAGAGAGGCTCGGTGGCAGCTTTTGGGAGGCTACCACCATGCAGAGGTCCAAGCAGCTCAGCAGTGATCAAGAGTGAAAAACAGACAAGACAACATGCAGGGTAGTACCTTTCAAGCCAAAACCCAGACACTCCAATGAGGTTTCTGAGCAATTTGCTTAACTAAGTTACTATTCAGTATCCACCCTCCTACTTCCTTTCTGGCCTCAATCAAAACAAGGAAGCCAAGGGAAATGCACAGCTTTCTTCTCCCACAGAAAATGAAAAACAAGAGTTATTTAACAAAGCCTAGAGAGGCAGCAAAATGTTTGTCACAACAATAAAACAAAAAAATCAGAAGCATGTAGCGGAGGCCTGTTTTTGTCATACTGAAATATTTTTATTTTTGACTCTCCACACTATCACCTTCTGGTTTTTTTGTCCAATGGCCACAAACCACTAACCAAAACCTGCTGTCAATATCACACCTTTCCATATAGACATTACTATTCCACTTCTTGTTAACTTGCAGTACAGTGCTACCTTGTTTTTCAAACGTAATCTGTTCCAGAAGATCGTTTGAGTTCTGAAACATTCAAAAACCAGAAACTCAATAGCCGACAGCTAGGCCTCAGGATCTTGTACTCAGCAGAAGATGCATGGCATAGTCAACTTCCGAGGCACATTCAAAAACCGAAACATTTGCTTCCGGGTTTCAAAAACCGAAATATTTGTCAATGGAGACGTTTGAAAACCAAGGTACCACTGTATATGAAAACTGACATAGCTTTATTTCACAGAAACCCAAGTCTTCCATTCTTCGTAATTAAAAATGTAGAATATTAGAAATTAGCATAGCCAAGAAACAGTATTTACTATTTGTATTTTTTGCAAGACCAACATCACCAATAAAAACCACAAAGATGAAAACTCACATTACAAACAGGATTTATTTATTTTTTACCAAAGCCCAAACCTGCATCACACTTTTCACCCCAGAACATCACTGCAAAAACAGCCTTGCTCAGCCTGAAGAAAAAGTCAACCTCAAGTTTTCTCTGCTTGGAGCCATGCTCCCATATTCTTCCCTCCATTTGCCATTAACCGTGATAGGGTGATGCACACTCCAAATAAAAAGTCACGTGGTACAACACTGAAGATCTTTAAAAATAAGACGTGTTTTTAAAAATGTGAGTGCCACATACTTAGCGACCATTTTTCAAAAGAAGATACTCAGCATGTGAGGATTTCTCAGCATCCTTCTGGCCATGCACATGCAATGTTTTAGTTAGTACAACAAAAACAGACTAGTTGGGACAAATGGAGAAAGGTTGAGGCTCTTATTTACTGAGCATGCTCAAACTCATTCTGCACCACGAGCTAATTCTAAAATTGCTTAACACTTCTATAATTTTCTACTGATGCCTAAGGCTTGCCTCTCCTTTACATTTGATGCAACAAAACATTAACTCTAGAAATATTCTGGATGTTAACCTTCCTTACGGCAACTGCAACGCATGTGCAGTGCATAGCCTGCAAGTACAACCTCACAAAAGATATGACTTGAGTCATCAGCCATGCCAAAAAGGCTGCACCAAATATAGAAAGGGGTCTTCACACAAACAGGTTCAGATGACCTGAGGAATAGCAAAATATATTCATATAACTGTACAGCAAATTAAGCATCCCTCCATCAGGACCAAAGGGACTGTAGACTGATCATATCGACTACATAAAAAGAGAACCTCTTCCTTCAAGAGAACAAGATAATATCTTGTCTAAATAAAAAGGCACTAATGGCCTGAAGGATACCACTGTATTAGGCTATGTTTTTCACAAAGATTAGGCTGTACCTACCAGGACAAGCTGGTATGAGACACAATCTCATAACTAGAATTTAATTCAACTTTAGGACATAGCTGGTCACTCACACAGTTCTCATGACCAGAAGATTAAAACAATCAAGCAAATTGGAAACACAGCAAGTGAAGTGTTATGCAAAAGATGCTTGACGAGAAAAAAAAAACCTTTAGAAATTTCTTTAATTAAATATTTTCTTAACTGAAATCGGGGTAAAATAAAAATTGCATACCCTAAATGGATTCCAGATTTACAAAATGATTTTGGCCTGTTTACTTGGTGCATTCACTTATTCTGATTATTCCGATTATTGAGTTAACATGCTCAGTAACAGGGTGTTTCCAAGCAATCCCAAAGTTACTGTGTGTGGCGCTTTGCCTTATTTTAGCCATGCCAAGCTAAGTGTCACAAAGAGGCTTGAGTTGCATAGTACTGGAAAAGTTAGTTCCAAACCTGGTGCTAAGCATAAAAGGGATATGTGTGTTAGAAGCGGAAGAGAATACACCTTGGGATAGTGGAAACACACTCCAGAATGAAAAGGATTTCTGCTTGGGGATAAGGAGCAAGGATCCTCCTCCAGCAACTGCCTTACTGACTTCTGCCTCATCTCTGTCCTACCCTCTGTTGTGGCTGCTGCCAGGTTGGGCTCCGGTGAGCCATGCTCAGGGGTCCTGAGCACCAGCACGTCCCCCTCTTGCTTGCGTTTGATCCCTAGGTCTGTGGAGCCGTGTAGGATCGGAGATCCGGGAATGCTCAAGTCAGCATCGCTTGAGAAGTCAAAGCCATCTGGGATTCAACATATAATATTTTAGTGCTTTTCTACTCTTTCCCTAAACATTCCACCCCAGGCAGGGAAACGAAGGTTTTGCATAGACATGGAACACAACAATAATGCTATCTGCACTTTACCAGGCAGAGAGCAGCTGGACACCATATAAATAGACGTGCTGTAGACAAAGAGATCAGCATACAACATATCAATGCTAAGGACACACATGACCAAGGATTTGCGAAATGGTAATACTGGTTTTAGGGTCAGGAAACCAGAATAAAAAGAAACACCAGAGTATCAGCAGAAGGAAGCTTAATGGAGAGAAGAATTCCATTTTTAAAGTTTGCCTATTATGCTTTTCTACTCTAATATATGTAGCAATAAAAGCATTAAAATAATTTAATTTGAAAATAAACACAATTCTAAAATAAACATAATGCCCCGCCTGCATGAAAAGTAATTATAATAGATATTTTTTAAATTTCAACTTTATGTTTGTTTTAGAACCAGACTTAATTAGAAAGCTGCTCATCATTAAGAATAATGAGAAAAGTCCAAAATTGGCTCAACAAACAAACTGACATTCACCAATAAGGTTTTTGTTTTGTTTTTTTTTCAAATTTAGGGCCTGAAAATATAGTTCTGGGGACAGTACATATTATGTAAACTTGGTGAAAGTTCTATCTAAGCTTCTTAGTATTTCTCAAATGCCAGTCATAAATTTTGTCAATGAAAACCATATTAGTTTTATAGTTATGAATCCTCTCACTCCAAGCTCTATTATTATTTTGACATTGCTTCCCCTTTTTCAAAGTTTTTTACATTCCAAAATTGCACTCCTGGAATGTGAAACATTCAAAATTCCAAATTTTCAGAGATACTATGTGGCTGCATACTACAAACTGCAAATGAGCATATTTTCAAGCCACAGTTTTAAGTTTTAAGTTTAAGTTTTAAGACTGTTTTAGAGATATGATCCAACTAACAAAATATGGAAAAGGATGTCAGAACTTCATTATGTTCTAGCCCTGCAAAAACAAACAAACTGTACCATAGGATACCACTTAAATCACTTAAACCCTTCTAGGTTCCCTAGAACATAAAGTAAGGATACTGACGTCCTTACAGGATATCGTGATTATATGTTTACACATGCAGTGGACAGAAATTGATCACAACTATCTATATTGCAGAAACCAATGTTAACATTCACGCTCAGAGACCAGTTTGTAGCAATGGAGGTGAAGAATGCTATGCTACATTAATAGCTTAACACCGGAAAGAATTACCTTCTCTTCTCCAGCGATGTCGGCGGATTGAAGCTGTTGTAATGGCAGTCCGAGAAATCCTCGGCACAGTTGGAGTAACCTCCACCTTCAACACCTTCTGTCCTCCTTGCGATGCATCAGGAGCATCAAAGGGCAACGAATTCTTCATAGCATTTGCAACCTATGGCAACAGTAAAACGCTGTACAAATTTGCTCTTAACAAGTGGATTAACACCCCCCAAAAAATAGAACAAACTGGAAAAGGAGCCAGGAGCATTACATAAATTTAACTGCAATCCCAGGACACTCAAATCTATTTCTTAAGTAAGAGAAAACCAGAGAAGGAAGACAGTTCTAAAAGAAAAGAAAATTCCGTAATAAAGTAGTTTAGGAGAAAACTGACAAGTGTTTGAAATGAGGATGGCATTACTCCTATTATTATTATTAGTATTATTATTAAATGAGACAAATCAATTGAGTTACTTTTCTGTTGGGCTCATTGTTTAGTCAGAAACAAAAGCTGAATTCAAATATAAATCCACCTACAAGTTTTATAGCATAGCTGGTCTCAGAAACAGGCCAGCAGTAGGTTAAATTTTTCAGTTGAATTTTCAATCTAGTAGTGCATTTAGTCATCCCCTAAATGAAATCATGGTTCCAATAATTCACCAGGTAAGAGGCATTATGGTGTTCAGAAGCATGCAATTAAATGTTCCAGCCAATAACGTTTCATCAAATGAGCTATGTAATCAAATCTATTCAAAAGATGAAAATTGCATTTCTTTTCTGCCTATAAATGAACCCACAGTACTCCGCTGCAAAATGGCTAGTACTTAAATGCTATAAAACACACACGCACATTTATTTGAGTTAGTTTTTAGACTGCTGCATGAGTATCAGACTTCAATATTATTACGTTACCTTTTAGGAAGTACATCCTGAACTGGCTCTCTGCCTCTAATCTTTACAGAAATCAGCAACTAACAGCCCTGGCTCAAATCTGTTGCCCCATGGCCCAATTCTCTGTGAATGTCATCTGTCTGAAGGCAGCCCTGTATAGGGGAGTTTTTAATGTTGGGTGTCTTACTGTGTTTTAATTTGTCAGAAGCTGCCCAGAGTGGCTGGGACAACCCAGTCAGATGGGTAGTATATAAAGAAATTGTTGCTGTTGTTACGTTCTTTTTCTACATTCACAGACAAAGGTGCAGATCTCTTGTTTCGTTATCAATTTTATTTTTATTTATGTCTAGTTGAGGCCAAGTACTTCAGCAGTTTTTATCGTTCAATATTCATATGTCATCTGCCAAAGTGTATCCACAGAGAGACCATTCCTTAGTCCAATCAATTAATATACAGAGTCACATATATAAAAACCAGGAGGGGGGAAATAGAACTTTATAGCATGATTGGGAACTGAAGCAGAAATTACATCAAAAGGAGAAAACAAGACAAGGTGGACTCACGAAAGATATAAACTGTTGCTTACCATTCCAATATCTAATCTTTCGGAGCGCTATTTTTTCAGCTACTACCAACACAAGTTAAAATACTGTTAACCGACTAGAACAGCCTTCTCCAGCCTTTGCAGGTGCTTTGGACTATAACTCCCATGATTCCTATTCTGCATGGCCAATGCTCAAGGATGTTGGGAGTTATAGTCTAACAGGACATGGCGGGGACTAGGTTGGGGAGGTCAAGGAGTCATCAAATTACGGTAACTACAGATCCACAGTTGTTTTAGTCTTGTTTTCCTTAAATAGCAGCCCCTTATGCTGCACGGCAAACTCATTTTGAAAACATGAGAGATAGGAGAAGTGGGAAAATACTATCTGTACTATGGCTGTACAAGAAACCCACAGGCACAAATCTCTTGGGTTGGAATGAACAGATTTCGGGAACGTTGAATTACAAAATGGAGACGGTGGGGAGACACTCACAAAATGGCAATGTGAAAGCATTGGGCTTTATTTCGTTTTACTAAGACACAGGCTCGAAATACAAACACAATGTGTGTGCAAGAACATTCATTCTAGGTCTCCCTCGTATGAACCTCGTGATACAAGATCATGGTTCTGCCCATCACAAACATGTGATGTGACAACGAGACATAATACAGGGTGGTTAACCTCTGCCTGGTCAGGGGGCTTGATCTGTCACCAGAAGATTTTTATTTTTTTATGGCCCCCAAGACTCTACCAGCAGGAAAAAAAGAAACAGAAATGTGAAGGAAAACAATGTTGGGGTGAACAGAGATATTTAAACATCTAGCTCAGAATCTGAGTGGAGATGGTTATCAGACTGATCACTTGATGAGCAGGGAGGGGATACTAACCTCCAGATCAGCTGAGAAGGGGAGACTATGCTCCTGTGTGCATAATGCATGTACATTTGCGCATGGCATGCTGCCATCAGAGGGTTGGCCACTCCTCAGGCCAAAAGAGGTTGCTATTCCTCCCCACCATGGCATAGCCAAAATGCACATTTGCATGATTCACAAAGGAGTTCTTTGGTCAAGCATGCTGGGAGAACACCAGTCACTGATCCACCTCCACTTTTCCCCCAGTCAACTAGCATTTTGCTGAATGCCGCCGTACATGAAGCCGAGCAACTCTTTGGTTCTCAGCCCTGCTTGGGAAGGCTTAATACATACAGCTCCATGGCACAGTCAGAACCCCAAAGCACCACTGTTTCTCATGAGACCACTACAAGTAAGGTAAGGTAAAGGATCCCTGGACGGTTAAGTCCAGTCAAAGGTATCTATGGGGTATGGCGCTCATTTCGCTTTTCAGGCCAAGTGAGCTGGTATTTGTCCATAGACAGCTTTCCGGGTCATGTGGCCAGCATGACTAAACCGCTTCTGGCACAACAGGACACCATGACGAGTGCTAAAGTGCACACAAACGCCATTTACCTTCCTGCCACAGTGGTACCTATTTATCTACTTGCACTGGTATGCTTTCAAACTGCTAGGTTGGCAGAAGGTGGGACAAAACAACAGCTCACCCTGTCACGCGGATTCAAACCACTGACCTTCCGATTGGCAAGCCCAAGAGGCTCAGTGGTTTAGACCACAGCACCACCCGTGTCCCTACCACACAGACCACTAGAAAAGAGATTAAGCTAGGTTTGAAAGGGTTTGAGCATGTCACACATATGTACACACATATTAATGATATCAATGGATTGCAGTTACTTTTTCCTTACCAACAGTGGCTGAGAAAAAAGTTCAAGCTGGGCTCTGTAAATTATGTCATCTAGTGCTTCTTGGCCAACTTCCCACTGTCCATTATAACTACATATGGATAAAAAGGAAACAAGATGATTCATTATTTTTTCTGAATGTGAGCTTTTCCGCCTATCACTTACCTTCCAAATACAGCCCTCTTTTTGTGTTGCCGTAATTAATTTACTCCAGCAACTAGCTTATTAAAAACTATACATATTATTGACAAATTCATTCTACCTGCACTTCCCCCAATCAGGAGAACGTCATTAGCACTTCTAACAAAGTTGAAGTTTCCTATAGTTAAAAATACCTTTAAAACAAATGTTGAAAATAATCTAACTTATATCACTTCATAAAGAGCAATGGAAACCTGTGTATTAAGTACAGTGGTACCTCGGGTTAAGTACTTAATTCGTTCCGGAGGTTCGTTCTTAACCTGAAACTGTTCTTAACCTGAAGCACCACTTTAGCTAATGGGGCCTCCCACTGCTGCCGGAGCACGATTTCTGTTCTCATCCTGAAGCAAAGTTCTTAACCTGAAGTACTATTTCTGGGTTAGCAGAGTCTGTAACCTGAAGCGTATGTAACCCGTGGTACCACTGTACAGTAACGGAGGGTATTTAGGCAAACACATCTCCTTTCAATAGTTTTTACATATACAATTAAGCAAAGTGGTTTAAAAAAACACAACTTTTTAAAAGTTATACTGCCACAATGCATCTAAAGCAAGCCAGAAGTGCTAAACCTCAGGGTCTAAAGCTGATAGCAATCCTATGCACACTTACCTGAAAGTAAATCCATTTGAATACTATGGGTCTGTCTTCTGAGTAGACATGCATATGATTGCTCTGCTAGGCTGATAAGGTATTTACAAGATGCTAACTAACTAAAATGGCCAAGCTTAGGAAAAAAATAGGTAATAAAGGAGTACTCAGTGCCTCAGCAGCTAGATGACAGGGAAAAGGTAAATATATTCTGATCCAGCTAAAAACAGAGAGCTCTTCCTTGTCCAGACTTTGAATACTTACACAGCATAATAGACACCAGTGAGCAGCTGCACCATGAAGTCAGGATCCAGTACCACTCGGCCACAATCTTCCTTCCAGCATTTCTCATGTTGCCGTGGAAACCCACTCACACAGAGTCTGGCAAAACATTAAGAGCATTTATGAAATCCTGATCTAACGAACATTTTGAGTAAACAAGTTTTCATACTGTCAATTACATATTGTAATCAATTCTAGTTCTAGCTCCCCCCCTCCCAAAAGCTACTTGACTAAAATGGAAGGGTGATGGGTGGAATCCTTCATTTCCTCCCTATCGCTGGGGAAGATTTTTTTTATGGGAATAAATCAAGAAAATGTAATACATAATGACACTTGGGAAGCTAGAGATCAGAAAAATACCTCTCTAACCATAACACAAGGTCAACCCAGTTTCTGTTCCTGGGAAACACCTGAATGAGGAACAAGGAAATTGCCAATCCCCTTCTAATTGACATTCTTACTTTATTGCTCTAAGTCAAGGGTGGGGAATCTATGACGCGCCAGATGTTTTTGTACCCCTGCACCCATCAGCCCTAGCCAGCATGACCAATAAAGGGAAATGGGAACTGGAGTCCAACATCTGGAGGCACTGCTCTAACTGTGGCTAACACACATGTAACAGCTAACTATGGGTAGGCCCAGCACTGGAAATTTGTCATCCCGTCAAATCCAAGACCTCGTATCAATCAAAATGATCAATTTTAACAGAAATGGAACCTATAGGGATCTGATGGGAGACCATGGAATCCAAATCCATGCTCTCCTATAAGGATCCTTTATGCAGCATGGGTGCCCCTTTCTCACTAAAAGGATCCTAAGAGGGATAGTGGGTGCCAATGACATCATTTCTCTAACCCATACATTTCTTAAAGTAGCAACTTGTTTCATATATGCTATACCCTTAGGGGACAAATGCAGCCCTTCAGACATATCTAACAGTCATGGATTGGTTGGTTGGATGCAGTGTAATGATAGTGGGAGGAACCAGCTGGGGAACCCCCAAGGGAAGAAGGCTCAGAGCCTGGGAACTGCTGGAGGGAAACCGGGATGCTCCAAAATCTACTTTTGAATACCTAGTAAAAACAGGGTTCTCAAACTATGTTTAGGAAAAAATGTGATCTCATCCCATTTCCAAGCCTCCCATAAAAAAAGAATACACCACCTTAAGTTATCACACACAAAATAGGGTCACAGATTGCTAATCCTGTAAGAAACAGATCTAGGTCTTTAAATTTTAAGTCAAATGTAATGGTAATAACATGTGAGACTTGAACCTTTTCTTTCTTTGCATAACTGTTTTTTAAAAAAACAAACCTGGGAGAAAACATTTTTCTCAACGATGTCAAGTGTATGAGTCTCACCTGGAACCCATCCTGCAAAGTGACTGATAGGAAGAGGCAGGCATATAGACGATTGCAGAGTTGTAACACAGCATAAGAAAACTCAGCACCTCAAACCTAAACACAGAAAAGATGAACATGAGACTAAAAACGGCAGTCTCACCTCTTAAAAAATAGACCCATTAACAGAACTCTCTAACAGGAGAATATTAGCTGAGAGTACACCTCTTTGACTTCATTCTTTTGGGGTTTGGCATAGAAGTGTTGCAAGGCTTAAAAAGCTGAATAGAATAATCGGTTCTCATACAGCAAAAATGTTAAGCTAAGAGAGGCAACCAGATTCTTCAGTTCTTTTACACAGAGCACCCAAAGTAAAACTAGAAGCCACAGATGTGTTAGAAAATTTGCATTCAGGTCATGAATTACTAAGGTTTGCAAGGTCTAAAACGGAAAGAATGCTTTTCATGGATAAGGATGCCTCACAAGTGGCCACAAATCAAATACAGTGGTACTTCGAGTTACAAATGCTCCGGGTTACAAACTCTCCTAACCCGGAAGTAGTTGCTCCGGGTTATGAACTTTGCCCCAGGATGAGAATGGAAATCGTGCGCTGGTGGCGCAGCGGCAGCGGGAGGCCCCATTAGCAAAAGCGCGCCTTAGATTAAGAACGGTTTCTGTTAAGAGCCGACCTCCGGAACGAATTAAGTTTGTAACCCAAGGTACTACTGTATATTAAAGTTTAACAATTTAATAATTACACAAACTTCTACAAAGGCATGGGGCACAGTCTAATATAAATTAAATAAAAGCATTCAGAAGAAATTGTATATTATAAGGCACCCATTAGAACAAGCAGGAAGAAATGGCAACCCATCTAATTTGGCCCACATGGATTTTTTTCCCCAAACCACACCACCAGCTGCCAACACACCTATAAAGACGTCAAATGAACAACTGGGAAATTGAAGTGCACTTCTGATAGCTTCTGATTGGTGCTGACAGCAAGTCCCAACGGGACAGGCCAAACTAGGGAGTCCCACACCACAACTGACAGCGCACTACAAGCCCGCTTTGTCCATTTCAATCGATTTCAATTCAAACTGCACTGGCACAGTGAGCCCCTCTGAAGGCAAGCTGTCAGTCCTAATCAGCTGATAGGCGTTTAAAGCACACCTTCAAAGGGACTTGCTTTCGGTACCAATCAGCGTTGGCCGCAAGCCCTTTTGAATTTGTCACCTGATGCCATGATGACTTCAGGGGATTGACAGGCGGGTGCACCACCACACTGAAGTGGGTAGGTGACATTAGGATCCAGCCTGTCAGTCAGAAAAGGATCCCTCATCCCTGCAATAGAACATGCCCACTGTCCAGAGATATCGAACAGTTTCTGCTCTGCTTAACTATCTCAGACTCCAAAACCTGGAAGCAAACTTCTCTTCATATCTTACAAAGATGTTGACAGACTGGTAGTGAACCCTCTGGTGAATCAACTACTTACCTGTTCTGCGCAGTGAATGTTTCTCTTTGAGGGTGAAGGTCGCTATAAACCACTTTGATGAGGTCATGCTGACATAGGGCTCCCTCAGTCAAAGCCATGGATCCAATAGTAGATGGCTGTGGAGAAATGAAACATTAAACTTCAAGGCACCACAGATGTTCAGGAAGGAGAGGAAACATAGGATGGTGGCATTTAAAAGGATCATCCTATTACAATATACCAAGAAGTGTAGAAGGTGCTTTAAGATTTACTTTTTAGAGTTCTCTTAGAATGAAATGCCTAAACTTTTTAAAATTACAACTGCCTGGCAGCACAAGCACACCCTTACCTCATGGTAAATTGATGGCTTGGATAAGGAAGGGATGGTGAAAGATAAAACTTTATTGTTCCCATCTTTGTCAGCAATTTCCTGCAATGAAAAGAAAGATATCGGAAAACCAAGTTACCTTGAATCATAATGCCTTGTTAACAAATGTACATGTCATTAGCCAAGGTTGCTCTGTGGCAAGCAATGTGGCCTTTCAAGTGAAAAACCAGGCCTATATGGAGGCAACATATCCAGGCAAAAATTGTGGCAGCCTGTTTTCAACAATTTTACTGTTAGTCATTGTAAGCCTTTGCTCAATAGTTCTGCAAGTCCTATGATGTTTACTGGTTAATATTTATACCCCACGCGGGTGGGGTATAAACGGGTGGCGGTGTGGGTAAAACCTCAGTGCCTAGGGCTTGACGATCGCATGGTCGGCGGTTCGAATCCCCGCGGCGGGGTGAGCTCCCGTCTTTCGGTCCCAGCTCCTGCCCACCTAGCAGTTCGAAAGCACCCTTAAGTGCAAGTAGATAAATAGGTACCGCTTTATAGCGGGAAGGTAAACGGCGTTTCCGTGTGCTGCGCTGGTGCCGGCTCGCCAGAGCAGCTTCGTCACGCTGGCCACGTGACTCGGAAGTGTCTCCGGACAGCGCTGGCCCCCGGCCTCTTAAGCGAGATGGGCGCACAACCCTAGAGTCGGACACGACTGGCCTGTACGGGCAGGGGTACCTTTACCTTTACCTTTATTTATACCCCACCTTCCCATTTAGTCAGGGCAGCTTACAACAAATATTAAAAACATTAAAATGGGAGAACAAGTAATTAAACTTTTAAAAGCAGACAGCAGGGAAAAACAGATAAAAGTACTCAAGAAGCAGCCCTGCCTTCTTGGCCCAGATACTGTCACCTGCTCTGCTCCCAGATCTAATGAACAGTGCTGGGTGGGGGGGAGTTTTTCCAGGGAAGAGTTGCTCCACTAGAAAGACAAATTCTATGTAAAAAGAAATATATAGTGTGATTAAAAAACTAGCAGCTGAGCTTGCTTCTCCTCTCCTCCCTCCAACTCTTTTTTCCTTGTGTGCCACATCTGTTTAGATTATAAGACTGTCCGATTGTAAGCTGCTCTGACAGGGTGTAATTTTTTTAGATTTAGTTTAATTTAGTTATCTGATCTATTTAAATATTGCTTAGTCACTGGAATGTCAAAGTGGTATACACGAAAAAAATTCGAAGCATAGCATGGCTAAAATCAATTAAAGTTAATCACAAAACAGAGAACTTCCTGAAAAGGGCTGTTGGAATAGAAAAGTCTTTGTCAGGTCCCTGTCTAATCTCAGCTGGGAAGTCTTGTAAATCTATACAAGAACGCTGAACATTGTTGCATAAAACGTGGGCAGCCAGTACAAGTTTTCAAGCGCTGGTACAAGCGCTGGCGGTAGGTCTGTCCCCACCAAAATCTGGCCACAACATTCTGTACCAGGTGGAGCCTCCAAACCAGGCCCAAAGATAGCTCCACATCGAGCACATTGCAAGTCTTGAAGTTACCAGTGTATGAATTACTGTGGGTATGCTATCCTTCTCTAGATGTAGCTGGAAAAAGGAACTCCTAGCCACTGAAGCCCACTGAGCCTCAAGGGTCAGAGATGGATCCAAGAGCACTTCCAAACTACAAACTTGTACCTTCAGAGAGGGCAATCCCATCCAGAAGACGGAACTGGCCAATCTGTTAGACAAAGTCCTCTGGAAAGCCAATGAAAGCACCATCAGCTTGGCAAGCTAAATATGTGCCAGAAACGAATGTTATTCATGAGATGTTGATCAGTCAGAAAGGGGATGAGGCAGGACCCCAAAACTAGACATGAGCACCATGTTCCCATCACACCTCTGATATTGGTGAGGAGCAAAGGAAAGTCTCTGCAACGGATCCTATTGAGAAGGCAAGCTCATATATGAGATGAGATGATACCTTGGTACTAGGACATCTTAAGTATCTAAGGCTATAAAGCCAATGACTAGCAAATGGAACAGAAACAAGTGAGGCTGTTACAAAAATAATAGACTGTGGTGAAAACATTATTTGTCGGCTGAACTTTCCAAAAGCAGTTCCTTACTTTCAAGGAATCATCCACTGTAGCTGTTTGCCCTGACAACTTTCAGTGAGGTTTCCATATAAAATCGCCATTAGAAAGATTACAATAAAATCCTTAAAATGCCTATTATTTGTTTAAGAATTCCTTACACTAACTGCTCTGATCCTTTCCATTTCTTTCAACTGGAGTTTCCTTGCAGCTAAAGCATACAGAGCTGCTTTAGAGGTTGTAAAAGGGTCAAAATAGTCTATTAAAAATTTCAAGGGAATGCAACCCAATCCAAGGAAATGAGAACTCCTTTTCCTACATCAGCAGTTGTACTAACCAGAATCACCCTGTCTAGGTCTGGACTAAACTTCAAAGACAGAAGGAGGATATGCACTCCTTTAGAGAATTACCCAAAAGGTTGGGGTGGGGGAAGTCACTCCCTAATTGTTAATAAGAGTTGATCTTGTAAAAATAGTCCAAGGTGTTTTGGAAACTTTATAGCCTGTCGTGAAAGAGTGTGTCTTGATTTTGTTTTACTCTATATTGATGGGAAAATTCAAAGCACTTTTCAAGCATTTTCTCATCAGTCTTACTTACCAAGTTGTAAATCCCCAAAAGCAGGGCTTCAATGCAACCGTTACTCTGTCTGTCTTTGCTGGCAGTAAGACGCAGATAAACCCAGATTAGTTCTGGCAAGAACTGCAGCGTAAACCGTTTGAGACGAACCTCAGAACTACGATAGAGTTCAAAGAGCTGGTGGCAGACAGGCTCCAGAAGCTAGAGGAGACAAAAAACCCCAGCACAGACACCCCAGAGATTAAATATATATATATATAGAGAGAGAGAGTCTACCAAGGAACACTGTACAAATAATCAGTTCTAAAATGACAATTTGCCAATAATTAACTTATCAGTCAATAAAAATGGTGTAAGAAGAAACCATTATTTTACAGAACTCTTTTGTGGAATGCAGCAATGTCGAATACGATAAAATACTCTGAATTTGGTTGTGCTCAATTGGAGAACATTCTGTAACTGTCAAAGACCACTGAAGCAGACTAATGCAGGAAAGATGGAAACAGAGTTTTGCTCGTACTAGTTAGGTAATGGAACGGCAATTAGGAAGCTCTTAAAAACAACATTATTTGTATTAAGGGTAATTTGGCTGTCTCATACCTCATTATTTGGATCTTGAATGACCTTATAAAGAGCTGGAACCAACGCTTTCTTCCGGTGAAGTGTTGCTGCATAACTGGATATTTGCATTTCAGGTAATGCCTAGGAGAAGAAATACAGCAGTGTCAAGAATGGGTGGCTTATAAACACTGGCCTCTCTGACTAGAAAGAAAGAAATGCACTGGCCCCAATCCTGTTAAGGCAATCCAGGCCTAGATCCTCCATGCACTTTACAGACCACTGGTCTTCAACTGGCAGGTCAGGACCCACTCCCTAGTGGGTCATGGTCTAACCCAAGGTGGGTTGCATTACCACCATGCAAATATATGGTAAGAGATTAGGAAATGGGTCCCCGAATATGTGTTTCAGTTAAAAGTAGGCCCTGTTTGAGACAATGTTGAAGAGGACTGCAACAGACTACTGAGGTGGTGGGGAGAAATGTTTTTTGGGGGCCCCAATGCTACCTTACATCCAGCAGCTACACTAGGAAGTTGCAACACATATCAACCTTCTTTATATAAAAAAGAAAGGTCAATCAATCTTTATTGCGGTCCAGAGACCCAACAAATCATTACAAATCAATACACAAATCATACAGCCTGCCTCCAGGTTAATCAAGCATTTTGTTTAGAATATAGGGCTCATTTGTTCTTGCAACCACCGATAAAAACTTTGCCACTGCTAACGTTCTAGCATTTGTCCGGTCTTCCAGTAGGAACCTGACATAGTGAGCCTCTGATTTTCCCGGGAAAGGTACCAGCAAGGGTAGTATCAGTTCAGCTCTGGCCTGCTCATATTTTGCACGATGCAACAAAATATGATTTATGGAATCGATGTCTTGAGCACACGAGCAAAGTCTGTCCTGGTAGGGGACTCCTCTCAACCTACCACCCAACACTGCAGAGGGAAAGACATTTAGTCTGGCTTTGGTGAAAAGCCTTCGGTAGTTAGGTACTGTCAGCTTTTTAATATAAGATGTTAACTTAAAGACATACCCATATTGAACTCCTACTTTTTTTAAAAAAAGAAAGAAACAAAAACACATTTGCTTACCTTGAATTCCGAAAGCCATTCTTCTACAACCCCACGTTCTGATCCAAGCATTTTCTTACAACTTTTACTCCTTTTCACCTTTGAAAGGGAAAGCAGCAATGAAGCACAGTGCACAGTATACAAGGTATACTAAAAAGAAAGATTTCTAATGTCCCATAGTGCAATTTTATCTCAAGCAAACTGCATGTTATTTTAAGCTTCACCTTCTTTCTAATGATTAATATGTGATTACGCTTTTAAGTGCCTGAAGAGTGGGGGTGGGGTGAGAAGAGAAAAGAAAAGAAAAGGAGATACTTCTTCAAGACAACTTGTGCTTGTTCTCTTACCAAATAAGAGGACAAAGAAAAGAGAATCAGAACAAGCTGAACTGTATCATGGGACAATAGCATCCTCTAATGATAAGCCTGGCCATGGAACAAACGAAAACAGTTTTCAAAAGCCTCTTGAAGTTTTTTTTTTTAAAAAAAAAGTTGTCATACCTATTTCCTCTATTTGTTGCTGAGAAGTTGTGAAACTTCTGTTCAGCAAATAACAGACATGAAATAAATGTTTCAAGTCTTAAAACCAGCTCTTCACATTCACAAACAGTTTATTTTTGTAATAAGCCTGACACTCAGTACTATTACTAGTAATAAAACTAAAGTTTCCCATTTGTTGCTGTGTAGTTGTGATGATCCCCTGCAAGAGGCAAGCGCTGGGAGAAGCCTTTTCAAAATGAGTCGAAAACAGCACTTTGAAGAATTATGCCACAAGGTCTGGGATGTGAAATCCCATGATAACTCAACTATTAAGTGACTGGGAAAAGAAATAATTGAGATCCTATATTAGTGTGATTATAAAGGCAAATGCTGCTTTTACTGTTTTTTAAAAACAAACAAACAAGAATTTCCTTTATAAATTAATATATATGTAGAGGGGAAGGAGGATAGTAGAAGCAGAGGTCAAGAACTGTAGAGAATGCTGGTTCATAAGAAACCTCTGTGATTTATCTTGCCAAGGTGTTAATGTTATTGCTTCCTTGGTAGTATGCCACATTCACACTGGAAATTCAGCAAAATATATCTTTGTATTTACAGACCCTTTGGCTGAATAATGTACCGTATATCAAGGGGAAGGGAGGAGGGGGGAAGAGAACTAAACAGCAAGGGATAGACAGGATATCAAAACAATGCCAGTTTTAAGACAATAGGTTGAAAAGATAGCGAGTTTTGGCAAGATGGAACCAATTCCTTTCTGAACCCCTCACCCAGATAAATATTTACAAGCTTCTCAATTGGCCATGACTGAAGAACTGCATGGGCTCTTCCTGTTACCTCACTGATTTAGAACCATCATATGTGGAGCCCACACAGCCTTTCCATTGTGTCCCTATTCTTCATGGGGTTTTGTTTCCCTGAATTTCTTCCCAAGGGTGACCTCTGTGGTCCTGTGAGCTTCCCCTTCTTCTCTTATTCTCTCTTTTCTCTACGTTCTTGGCATGTACTAAGATTTCCACTAGCTGAGCTGCCCCTATTTCCTATGTTGTAAAGTGGTTCACATATGCATGTTCAACACTCGAGTGCAGCAACAAGAGGCAACTTGCTTCTGTGTAGATTAAATATTGTGAGCTGGATCTAGAGTTAAGTGTGCAAAATGGGTCTGGCAACTGACCTCTCTCACCTCCTTCCCAGAGCAGTCCCCACCCCCTGGGAATTATCTATGGGTTAAGTGACTTGGCTGTACCAGTTGGGCTGTGATGTGGTGAGAAAGGGTGTTCTGGATAATCACATAGAGGCAACTACCATGAACAGAGCTCATACCAGTCCCATTGTAAGTGCTGAACTCTGGACCCAACCCAATAGATAAAAATCACCTGCACATCAACTCAAACTCAGCAATTTCAATGAAATCAAGCTCACACATTCAACTGCAAGACAAATAATATGAGAAGAAATCAAGCCATATGTATGAACTGGTCCTTTGTAAACACTGGCAAAGTTAACCAGAAGAAAATTGGAGAATATCTATCACATAACACCACCAGAATAAACTACGGGTTACCAAGTCATCATTGTTTAACTTGTCCTTATTGACATGAAACATTTAACAGCACATATAGTGTTCCACTTTACCTCTGTTTGGATAAGTTAGTTCTCTAACGAAGTTGGTGGAATACTGCCATTTTCCACTTCGGAATACATTTGCCAGTCCTTCAAATAATCACCAGCTCTGCCAACAACACAACACAGTATACTCTTAAAAAAGAATGAATAAAATGCAGTGAAAACTATGTTAAAGCATGAATACATACATTATTGTATATCAAGCTATAAAGGTAAAGGGACCCCTGACCGTTAGGTCCAGTCGCAAACTACTCTGGGGTTGCGGCGCTCATCTGGCTTTATTAGCCGAGGGAGCCAGCGCACAGCTTCTGGGTCATGTGGCCAGCATGACTAAGATGCTTCTGGCGAACCAAAGCAGCACACGGAAACGCCGTTTACCTTCCCGCCGGAGCAGTACCTATTTATCTACTTGCACTTTGTCGTGCTTTCGAACTGCTATATCAAACTATATTCTCGGCTAAAAAAGGCCTAATGATGAGCATAACAAAGAGCTCTTGCACATATAATGCAAATATTAAAGGGGAGTTACTTTAATCTTCAAATGGCCTACAGCTATGCCCAGATTCTTGGTTTCTATGCTGGTTAAGACATTATGACAAACCATACTTTATTATAATGGAACATGTGCATTCACTTCCTCCCTCAGGGTGAAAGACTAGAAGCTTTTGCTTCTGTTTTTGATTAAACTGCAGTTTAGCTTTACATCCAAAGCCTAAACTGTAGTTAAGATTAAATATGGCTGGTTGAACAAGCCAGCTACATAACTAACGGCTTGAAGTTGGCTTGTTTCAAACAAGCCATAGCAAAAATTAAACCACAGTCCATTGCATTCAGATGAAGCAAGTGCCTGTTTAATCAGAAACAGAAGTAAAAGATTCTTGTGGCCACAGTGCAAGAGGAGATGAGGACACGAGATTATGGCTCATTGCAGCTCATCTTCATCAAGATGAACCATGGTTTAGTTTGACATCAAGATGAGCCTTTTATGGTGTCTGAACATAGAAAACATATTGCAGTATAAAAATAGAACATTTGTACCAAGGGCAGAATACTTTTAACAGAGCTGACAAGACAGGGAATTCCCCCCCCCCCAAAAAAAAAATGTCCTCTGTGTCAGTTCTTTGCTTAATATCTAAAAATTTGCATCTAGAAATCTGAATATATCAAATCGTTTCAAGAACAAGTTTCCAATTCTATTTTTTGGGGGGTGGAGGGAGGTATCAGTACTCGAGCCAAAACGTTGAACATAAAATCATCTGTGAAATGGCAATCCCACACTCAAAAGAATTGATTGCCTTAATCATTTCATTTCATTTCATCTCATTTTGGTTTGCAGGAATATATGCATTCAGGATATATGTATGCAACTTAGGCTACATTGCTGTTCGCAACTGCCACACTTTCCACTGTATGACCAAGACAGCACCATCCCACCCACTTATATTAGCAAGAATTAGATACTGAAATGCTATGTCAAACTTCAAAATTAAGAAAATATGGGCCTGTCATCCTGCACCATAAATTCAACTTCAGCTTCTTGTTGCAAATACACACAGAGAAGTAAAGACATGTGTCATGATTAACTGATTTGTAGAAAGAGAGGCATAAATAATCTAAATAAACAAATTATGCAAGAGATGTCTTTAACATACAACTTAACATTAGGAGGTTAATCTTGTGTAAGGTGTTCTTGTCTCAACCAAGATTGCTTTGCGAGTCTCCTGAGGCTATGGTGGATGGTAGTAATAAAAATAAGCAGACCAACAAACTGGACTCTGGAAAGAATTGGGGTGGTTTCTGGAGATTAGGGTCTGCCACAGTTGTCAGACCAAAACATGTGGCCCTGCAACAAAACACTGCAGTGCAGGGCTGGGGAACGTTTTATCTCTTCCCCCTTACACAGGCCAACTTTGACAGGAAAAGGCAGGTCACCCACCTGTCAATCATCTGATGTCACAATGGCACCAGGTGACTGAAAACGTGGGCAGTCATACCTACCTGGCAAGTTGACCCACAGGGGTAGGTGAAGAGTTCTGCTTTGCCAGTATTTTCTTCACACAGGTGGGCCCTGGCAGATCAAGACAGACATGTAGGCTACAAGTCCTCCACCCCTATTGCAGTGTATCCTGAGATGTGTATATGTGTGTTCTGTTGTGTGTTATTTGAGTATATGGCTGAGGGACAATAAATCACATATAGCAAAGAAACACAGAATTTCTATATAGTGCTCTGTCCCCCTGGCTAGAAATGCAGTGGACTGCTGGAGGAGGGGCCAAAATTCCCTTTGCCAGCCCACAGCAGACTAATAAACATTTTACAGGATAGTAACTTTTGTGGGCTTATTTATAAAGTTGGCATAAAACTTGTCAGACGGTGCATTTATTGCTTACTAGCTTTACAGTTACAAAAACAGCAGATACCCTGTATCCACATTTGAAGTAAGCTGACTGCACAAAGCATGGACACTTTGCAGCACCTCAACCATTTGAGATTATCTCATACACAACACAGTTCATACCCTCAGCATGTAATTACTAGCTATGGAATAATTTTAGGAAATAGAAGTGAACTGCCTAACTCTTTCGCTCCTCTGTTTAGCTAGTCACAGTCCAATCCTATCTAATGAACTACTGTAGTTAGTCTCACAGAGTTCTATGGGGTTTACAACCAGGAAAGTGGAACGCAGGAGAAATGTTCTAATGGCACACACCATGGATCTTCAAAAAATTTCCCATCAGAGAAGTAGCTATGTTTGTGGCAGACATACATCATTCCTGCTTACTCCGACAGTGAGATAGGAAGAAAGAGCAATAAAGCATAGTCCTGTGAAAGGGTCCAGTTAGAACAATAGTTGTTTGTCTTTCTACAAGGGCCCTCCCAGTCCCAAAAAGCTGCCACAAAACTGCTGCACAGACAGCAAAATAACACATGCTAAAACCAATTTAGCAATTATCATAAAAACTCAGCCAAGCTGTAATATTTTACTAAAACTGAAAGAATGTGCATCATAAGATATATCCTGCTGTTATCTAACAACTTTTTTTATTTACTTAAGAGACAAGAAATTCTAGCATAGCGGCTGAAATTACAACCACCTGTCAGATAGCTACCTGGACTAGAGATGAGCATGTTGCAACATGACTACAACTAAAAAAAAAGATCTCATTGGTACATATACACCAAATCAAAAGGGCATCTTGTCACAGCACTCGAAGAGACTTGCAGCTAAGGTTCTGAACAAAGACACTGAACACTGCACCTAAGACCCATTCAGGCTTTTTAAAGCAAGCAAATAAACATTTGAGTAACTAAGGAGCAACGGAAATCTAACCTTGACAAACAAAAACTGATTGGTACACCTAACCCAAGAATGGCTGCAATGTTCGGTTCATACTAAAACTCAACAATCGGAAAATTGAAAACTAATTTTATATTCCTATGCAAGTCATCTATTATTCAGAAGCTTAGGGGGACCTGGAGCCAATGATTTTTCCAGGCACATTCATTTAAATAGTTTATAATAATTATGTGTGTTGAGAAGTTCTCTGTGTTAATTGCTTATTCTTGAAATCTGCAAAGAGAGCCGGTGTGGTGTAGTGGTTAAGAGCGGTGGACTCGTAATCTGGGGAACCGGGTTTGATTCCCCGCTCCTCCACATGCAGCTGCTGGGTGACCTTGGGCCGGTCACACTTCTCTGAAGTCTCTCAGTCCCACTCACCTCACAGAGTGTTTGTTGTAGGGGAGGAAGGGAAAGGAGAATGTTAGCCGCTTTGAGACTCCTTCGGGTAGTGATAAAGCGGGATATCAAATCCAAACTCCTCTTCTTTTTCTTCTTCTTCTTCTATGGGAGGTGAGTGGCTTTTGTTAAGTTCCATGTGTACTTATTCAGATTCAGCAACAAAAAATCCATGCTCACCAGCTGGTATAGTCCCAGAAAAGAATCCTAACGTGCAAAAAGTACAGGATCCTTCCCACTCTTTTCTCATAAACAAAAGCACAGTGCTGGCCATATAATCAAGCCTATTTGGAAACAAACCCAGAGTGTTTTACTAATTTAGCGCCTAAGCCTTTGCAGAACGCTATCATACTTCAAGTTCTTCTATGCAATTAGGAAAGTTACCAACTTGTAGCAAAAAAACAAACTGAGGATCTCAGGAGCTTCAACAATGTATCACATTGCATACTGACCACAACGCATATACTGTACTGTACAACCAATTCCTGATCTACAAAAATCAGTTATGTTATACTAAACAGATGTCCATCTATAAAATGTGACATTTCTTGTTCTACTTGCAACATAAAAGGTAACAGATAATACCAAAAAGAGAATGGGTTTCTGTAAAATATGAAATAAAGGAGTCAAATTTCACATAAGACCTGTACTTCTTTTTGCCTTTACTAAACCTTCCAACATTCAGCTTTACTGGATGCCTCTGAGGGTGAAAAACCTATCCATCCACTTTCTCTATATCATGCATAATTCTATACAACTCTATCTTTTCTTTAAACTAAAAACGTTCTTTAACCTTTTTTCCATAGGGAGTATCTCCAACCCCTTGACCATTTGGTTGCCCTTTGCAGCTCCACAATATCCTTTTCGAGATGAGGGGACCAGAACTGTACAGACTATTTAAAATGTGGTCCCCCCCCCCCCAGATTTGTATAATACCATTATGATACCGGCAATTTTGAATCCCTTTCCTAATGATCTCTAGCATGGCACCTGCTTTTTTCACAGCTGCTGCACACAGGGCTTGCACCTTCACTGATACTGTGACTCCAAGGTCTCATTCCTGGTCAGTCACTCCATCAGCATAAATGTGAAATTACGATATATTTATTTTTGCCCTAATGTGCATCACTCTATATCCGCTAACCATGAATTCAACTTGCCATTTCACTGCCTATTCATCCAGTTTGGAGCAATCCTATCGGGAGTTCTCTGTAACCCCTTTTTTGTTTTAAAAACCCTGGGCAATTTGGTATAATCAGTAAACATGGCTACCACACAGTTCAGCCCCTAAATCTCTACCTCATAATATCTAGATATAAAGACATTCACTGAAGATGTTCTAAGAATGCAGTTTTAATATATACAGTGTTCTGAAGAATGCAGTGCATCACCCAAAAGCTCTGGAGGCTGAAGAAACAGCTGAAAAGGCATAACAATAAATACAAAAAGCTCATAAGCCAACTCGTTTAAGCGTTTGTCCTGAGAACATATTTTCTTACCTTTTTACATGCTCCCACCACCAGTTTCCCTAGAAACAACATCATGCAGTCATCCTACACTAAACCTGAAACATTCGTCAGTTACTGTGTGATAGCTCAACCGACGCAAAGCGAGACAGATTTCCAATCCATCTTTCGTCAGCTCCTATATAACAGGTTTGGCTTCTCTTATGCTAAATCCAACACTGAAGATTGCCTTGTTCAAATAAAAACCTGACTTTTCTCTGTTCCTAACACATGCAGTTTCCCATTCCAGGTCAGTTTTCATTTCCTGATAAAAGAATTTCTGTCCTTGTCAAGTTCATCTGCTAAGCTACATTAAGTGTAAAGACAAAATGCTTTTAAAATGTGGAAGACTTCCCTCCAAGTTTCCAGGTAAGAAGAAGAAGAAAGTCAGAGAGCCATTCTGTTTTGAGTAGCCTACTTCTTCCTGCTCCCATCAATTTATAAGCGGATGCAGCAGTAACAACGACAAAAATCTCTCATTACTGAGCAAGACTCCTAAGAATGCCCTTTCATACACTGCTATGCACATGCCTATTTGTTCTCCAGTTCATGTGCACTTTGTACAGTTCCCCAAAAGCCACACAAGCAATAAAATAACAACATAAAACACTGGCCAACAATGTTATGATGAGTGTGTGTTGGAGTGTGTTCTACACCTAAGTGGTACACATTCTACATTACAATTTCTATTCTCTGGAGTGCTAGAACACCACTAACATGGAAATAACTTATACGTGTCTCAACTTGTAGAGCAGTCTGGCACAGAGTTATCCCATGTGCACAGATACCTGTAAATATACAGTCCATGCCACAAGCACACAAAGACAGTAAGGTTCCTCTTCTGTGAGTAGAAATGCAGTGAAGCAGACGACTATTTCGCAAATCCCAGTTCAGAAAATAAATGCCTTTTGTTTTGACAATGCCAATCAAAATAGGCCTTGACCCAAGGAAGGGTTGGGCCAAAATTTCCTAATAGAAACATAGAAAGGGCAGAGTATATCTGCTGGATTTTCAGTCTACTGTCTTATTTTACTTGCTTTTCACTATATAAGCACTACTGTCCAGCTAAAACTTATCATTGAGACCAGACTCTGAATAGGGTTAAGCTGGCAACTATAATGGCAACAACATTATGTTACCATGGAACAGCTCTGAAATGCTTCAAGGAAATACACATTTGTGTAGCTATTTTAGGAAAATCAAGATGCTCAGCTTTGGGTTCTCTTATACAAACGTATCTCGAACAATCTAGCTCGAGTAGATCAGTGGTTTTGCACATTACCTAAGAGAAGTCACCATATGTGCATGAGTAATGTTAACAAGAAGGACTGTGCCAAAAATGATTATTCAGTAGTTAGTCAACATTAAAATATAAACGGAACAGATAGAAGATTAAAAATAATGTTAAAACAGAAAGTGACAGACAGGAACCTTTTTCTTAACCACGTTTATTGGGTCTTTCTCACAACTCACCTGCTCATTTCAGATTTAAGGTGTAAATTACACAGAACTGAAGCAGTCCATTGTCCTATATAATGCTTAAGGATCCCAACATAAGCTAGGATCTGTTTAGGGAGAAAAGAAGCTCCCAAAACAGGCACCTCAACCAAATTTACCTTCCTTTGAGGCTGGTGTCATGGGTGTCTGATTCAGTCAAAAGGAAAAAGAGCATGAAGTGAGCATCACAGTACTTGCTCTTACTAGGAGTATGACCTGATCCTTCTCTTAATTTCCATCCATTTTCAGAGTTTTTGAGACAGAACCTGCAGAAATCTCTAGAAGTAAGAAATATAGAGCACCTTTTATTGAGCAATATAGTTTCCAGCTGCTGCAAGCAGTATAAATAGTATGTAAACAGCTGACAGCATTGCTAACTGCTGAAGGAAATTGCTAGCTTTTTAAAATTAAAGTTCAAATGCTTTAATTGAAGTGGGAATCACACCCAACATGTAAAAACAAGTATAGATGTACAACTAAAAGAGAAATCATAAACAGAGTTCACAAGAGAAATTTATGAAGAAACAAATGCTACAAATTATAATTTCCCAATAAGCTTCATGTCCCATGTTCTAGTGCCAAACCAATTCCTCTCAAATCATGGCAATTGCACTCTCAAAACTGCTTGACCAATTCAGAATCATTAACAAATCCATATACAATTTCAGATTCAAAACTGTATTATACAAATAACAGCAACATGAAATTTAAGTGAGATACGCAAGAATAATCGATTCTTATTCCTAGTATGTCTGTTGGCTCCTAAAAGGCAATGCTAAAAGGCAATGGAGCCAACAGTAGTTGAAACTTGGTTGTTCTGGCCATATAAGACTTGCTGTGCCAACAACAAATAAAACCCTGGCTAGGCTTCCACAGGGCAACGTCAAGAAGCATGACATCATATTAGAGAGATGTTCACTGGACAGTGATAGCAGATATGCGTTGAGAGCTGAGCTTCCAAGTGTCAAATCTGCCCACCAACTGAAATAATTTCTCTCAGGATGCCCCCCCCCCAGTCTGTAGAATGCAGCTGGTTAGCACTAAGAATACAATCTTTCCTGTTGTGGCTCCTGCCTTTGGAATGGGCTCCCTAGGGAGGTCACATGGGGTCTTCATTGCCATCATTTAGGTACCAAGCAAAAACTGTTGTTTTCCAAGGCTTTTGAGAATTGCTAATGTTAGCATTTTTAACTTGGATAACTTTAGTTTTACTATCTATATGATGCTGTCACTGTTCTCATTTGTTTATTTAATTGTTGTAAAATTGCACTTTATTTACTATTTTTTAGCAGACCTGGGAACATGAAAAGAAATTAAAAGAATAAGCGGTATGGTTAAATCAACTGCTTCTGTGGCTTCCTACAACTATGTTTCCAGAATATACATTTTCCCCAGTTTTGTATCTACTTATCTATTCCATGAGCATATGCTTAGAATATGGTATGAGACATTCAATGGAAAGATTCTGAAATACTGACAAAACCAATTTAACAGTTTTAGGCCTACATCCACATACGCAAGATGTTGCCCTTTCTTAAATAAAATGGAGAAACTGAATACACAAAGGGCCTCAGTGCATCATATATATGTGTGGCTGTCTCTGGCAACAGAAGACCTTACTACAGTAAGAGGGAGCTCTGCCAGAGCACAGACCAGCAAAGTGACAGGCAGAAACACACAAAAACTGTTACCTATGCTGTACAGACAAATGAATAATCTCACTAATTAATAAGATGCTTAGGTTACATATCATATGTTTATGGAGGGAGGGAAGAATTACTTATCTTACAAAAATAGGTGTTTTTAAAAGCTTGCATTAAAAAACCACCAAAAAAGCCCTATGACATTTTATGCCCTGCTAGCGGAAAATATTGCTGCAACAGGTACACAAGAAAAATAAAATGAACAAGATTCTCTGCCCTCTAATACTAGTTTAATAATTTACTATGCTACTGAATAGTTAAGTACAATGCTGCCTATTGTTTACATGGCACAGTTATTCTTCAGATCTGAAGCCAACAATCCAACAATACAGAAACCAGCTACTCCTCAGGTCTGAGAGATCATTAAGTGTTACATTTGGCAAAAAAAAAAAAAAACCCCAATCCCTAAACTAAAAACTGAGGAGGTGACAGACTGACTGGTGATTCCTGCCTCTCTGCAGCTTCAATCTTAGCAATAAGACTGGGGGGCTGATTATTGCATGGTAGAGTTTCTCTACCATGAAGGAACAAAGCAACAGGCCCCTATTTCCTGCTCCCACACAGGAAAGGGAAGCAGAAGGCTGTGGAGAGACACTATGCAACTCTGAACAGCAGCCAAATCCCATGCACTCCACAGCACCCTTTCCTGCAGGCTACCCACAATCTTGTGGCCACAATTTTTGGCTGAGCTGTCAAGGCCATCCAGGAATTATAGACCCTTGTATTTACACCTTGCTGAAGTTAAACACTTAATTTGGGGGGCAAATGTATGGATGTGACCAACCAAGTAACGATGCTGTATTATAAAATAATGAGGTTATGGATGAACTGCAGGAAGATTAATTAAAACTAAGGTGCTGAACTGACATTGTGTTTGCATGAAAACTTAAACACATACCTTAAAGATTAACTTTTGTTTCGACTGAAAGTGGAATTCAGTGAGAAAACCAATTTCATCAGGGTTATTTAGTTTTTACATCTTAAAAACCGTTTTTGTTCATTAATCTGTTGTGCCCTTTATTATCAGCCACCAAAGAGAAAATACTTAATACTTCTCCATAGTTCTGCAACTTAGAGAACTCAAGACACTCAACCCAACTTCATGGAATAATATTCTCCTGGCAGGGAAGAGGTCAATATACTCCAGTACAATCCAGTACACTCCAGTACAATCCAGTACAATCCATGTGCAAGCCCTTCATGGTGGAATTTTCTTACTTTTAATTTTTACATCAGAACTTGTTGATTAAATTCCCGTTGGTTTTGAAAACAATTTAGTATGCATTACGTGAAGCTGCAGGTGAAGAGGGTATCAAACATTTATTTAAAATATTTCTCTCCTGCTCTACAGTGGTACCTCTGGTTATGTACTTAATTCGTTTCGGAGATCCGTTCTTAACCTGAAACTGTTCTTAACCTGAAGCACCACTTTAGCTAATGGGGCCTCCCGCTGCCGCTGTGTGATTTCTGTTCTCATCCTGAAGCAAAGTTATTAACCCGAGGTACTATTTCTGGGTTAGCGGAGTCTGTAACCTGAAGTGTATGTAACCTGAAGCGTATGCAACCCGAGGTACCACTGTACTTTGTACAGTACAAGGCAGGTAATATGAGAATAATCAAATATAACTGAGAACCAACTCAATGGCAGCAACTTTCCATAATCAGGTAGTGGCATTTCCCAGCATCTATCGGATCCTTTTAGTTGGAGATGCCAGGGATTGAATCTGGGACCCTCTGAATGTAAAACATATGCTCCATCACTGAGCTATGGCTCCTCCTCTATCTCAGTTGCAGCGTGATAAGAGTAGCATTATAAAGAAATACAGCAGCTAGGATTAGGACAGAGAGAGGGAAATGGGAACTAGGAATATCAGATGCTAGCAAGTTGGTCTGAGAAGACTGTTTGGCTTGATATGCCCTACAAAACAATCTAAACCTCCATTTAATCTCTGATATAACCTGTACATCCCCCCCCCCGGCAACCTCCCATCCAGGAAGTACCTAAAATAAGGTTCCCAGACGTCACCGTTTCCCAGGGACAGTCCCTGGATTTACAAACCATCCCCATAGAAAATCCATTGAAGTTGGAAAGTGTCTCCGGATTCATTGAAAAAAATCTGGTAACCTTAACCTAAAATACCGGTAACTCTTCTTTTGGGAGGTACTATACAAGTTTCCCTAGAACTTAGATGGGGATAGCAAAGCAACCACAACCATCACCTGATAAAGCAGCCTTTGCAACAAAACAAAACAAAACAAAACAAAAACTTTTTGGCACCCCATGACCTCTCCTCCTTCAATAGTTCATTCTAACCTGCCACACAATATTAAAACGAGTCTGAGAAAAGGCAATCTTTTAGTGACTCACTACAGCAATCTTTTTTTTAATCTTCCGTTTGCCATTGCTACCAACATTTACTAATACATTTGTGTGAAGTTACATTTCCGACTGCATTATAATGCTTTTGGTTTGGTTCCAGATATGTCATGTGCTAGCAAAATGACCACTTCTGTTTAGGCAAATCAGATTAACTGAATTCCTCCAATTTTCCAGTTCTTCTGCTGTGCCCATCCAACACAGATCCAGAGGGTGCATCAACTCTTTGGGGGAGCACAGTGGACTGCAGTGGGAGAAGAGCCAGGAAAGTCCTGCGGCATGAGCAGAGTTCTGCCAAATCTTCTCTGGATGCAAACCTTACCACTTAGATAAAGTGTGCATCATCTCTGAAGTTGTGTGCACATGTCACATATATGTGTTGTTACTGTCCAGCATTCAGTGTCCCGTAGCACAAACGGAAGGAGTAAACAGATGCTTCTCTCATAATTAAAACAACTGATTTAACATTAAACTGCCTGACATGTGAGTAGCTCATTGCTCTTTAATGCAATTCCCCACAGACAGTGACATACTTTTGCTTATTGTTTTCACAAACTAAAGCTTTCTGAATGTTACATGAAAGCTTTCCAGGGGATCTGTGTTTATGCTAATTTGTTCCTTTGAAAACTGCTTTGGATTATTTTTTAAGATAAGCAACATAAAAAAAAAAGATCACCATCATCTGAAAAGCCAGTGATCCCAGTTGATTTTAGCCCTAGTGTCTGAAGAGTACAATTTGTGAGGTTGCTCTGGGACCACATCCGACAGAAGGACAGACAGAAGAAAAGTGATGTGTACCTAGTAAGAACCAGGAAGAGGAGGGGGAGGGAAACCCAGGAAGGAAAAGCAGGCGCAAGGCATGTAAACATTTTAGAAATATAAATTATATTTCAATTTGGTAAAAACAGTGTCCCCATTTTACCAATTATCTATAATAAAAGATAGTATGCAAATACTATTTTACACTAAACAAAATCTATTCAACTCCAAAATGCATATATGTACAGGAATACCAGCTGCATCCTTAGAAGATAAGAAGATTTCAGGACGATATGTCAGGCAGTTTTCCAGAAGAATTCTAGTCATATTTACTCAGCAGATGCCTCACCAATTTATATGGTACTTCCTCTCAAACAAGTGTGCACAGGAATGCAACTTTAGTTTTAGAATTAGTCAAACTGTAATTATCAGTTATTCATTGCTGTTTATTTTTCTGGGAGGGCAAAATACATGCCCAATATTTCCGCAAAACATGCAATTCAAGCATTACAACTAGAAGTGGGGAGGCATGTCAGCACATGACAAAGCAGAACTGATTAAGTGCCTGAAGTTTGCCCTTGTAAGAGATACACTTTGAGCTGAGGCTTATTGACTAGTGGGATCAATTCCAAAAACAAACTAGGAAAGGGAATCCCTGGAAGCACATTACATCATTGAGTAAGAAATCCAATTAGAGAGCCTGTAGTTAACTGGAATTCTCTCAGCTCTTCATTTCGTCATCTGAATGAAGGATCACAAAATTATTAAACCACTGTAGTCTTTGAGCTATGTAGGATGTCAAATATCAGGTGTGCAAATATGGACATTCACTTCTGGAGGTAAGTGAATACCTATACCACATGAAACAAATGTGGCATAATCCACTATAAACATCTGCGTAAGAAAATGGAAAATGCCTGCTCAGTGAAGTGCTTTAGGAATTTTCCTTCCTACTCCATTAAAGAAAATGCTTTCCTTGCACGTTTTTAGTGCAGCTGAGGCCATGTTCAACTACAAATGAAACTGACCACCTGTTTCCTGGACCCTTGCCCACCCTGGCTCCTAGGCAGGGCTAGGCAATGGGCTCCATGCGGTGGTGAATGCTTCCCTGTGTGAGGTAGTCTTCCTGGATAACCACTCAAAGTAGTGGTTATTAAACTGCTTATTAAAAAACCGACCATTATGGCCAATTATCACCCAGTCTCAAATCTTCCATTCCTGGGCAAGGTGATTGAGCACACTCTAATCTGGAGGATGTCAACCATTTGGATCCCTTCCAAATGGGATTCAAGCTCCATCATGAGAATGAAACCACCTTTGTCACACTGGTTGATGTCCTCTCCTCCATGCTTTATAACATCTATAGGAAGATGGTGGGAAAGATCATCAGGGGGTTTGGGCTGGGTGTTCACCAGTATGATACCCAGCTCTACCTCTCGTTTAAATCAGAACTTGTGAAGTCAGTGAATGTACTCTGTGTCTGGAGGTGGGTGGAGGATGAATGGCAGTAAACGATTGAGGTTGAATCCAGACAAGACAGATGTATTGCTTCTGTGGGGGGGGGGGGGGAGGTATGGGGGACTCTCTGATCCTAAATGGGGTAACTGTGCACAGCCTAGGGGGGAATTTTGAACTCACAGATGTCCATGGAGGCACAGGTAAATTCTGTGTTCAGAGTGGCTGTCTACCAGCTGCATCTGGTATCCCTGCTGAGGCCCTAATTGCCTGCATACTGTCTCACCACAGGGGTACATGCTCTAGTTATCCCCTACTTGGAATAGAACAATGTGTTTTACGTAGGGCTACCTTGAAGGTGACTCAGAAACTACAACTAATTTAGAATGTGACAGCTAGATTGCGGAGTGACCGCCAGGATCATGTAACGCCAATCCTAAAGAATCTACATTAGCTCCCAGTACGTTTCTGAACACAATTCAAAGTGCTGGTGCTGACCTTTTAAAGCCCTAAACAGCCTCAGCCCTGCATATCTGAAGGAGTATCTCCACCCCTATAGTTCAGCTCAGCAATGAGGTCCAGCTCCAAGGGGCCTTCTGACTGTTCCCTCACAAGAAGTGAAGTTACAGGGAACCAGACAAGGAGCCTTCTCAGTAGTGGTGCTTGCCTTGTAAAATGCCCTTCCATCAGATGTGAAAGGGATAAACAACTTTTAGAAGACATCTGAAGGCAGCCCTGTATAGGGAAAGTTTTAATGTTTAATGTTTTATTATTTTGCAGGAAGCAGCCCAGAGTGGCTGGGGCAACCCAGTCAGATGGGCGACATACAAATAATAAAATTATTGTTATTATTACCTACAGGATATTTTTCTTTACCCCCATTTCCCTTTATGAACTAAAAGGTAACAAACAATATTAAAGAAGAGATAAACACATGGCCCTATTCCTTTGTCCATTTGGTCATGTGGGATTTAATTTTCAAACAATCACTTCAAAATTATCTAACATGCTGAATTTGTTACTGTGAGGTCTTTTTTGCTCTGGGAGAGTATAAATAAACATTGATATAGTTTATTTACTTCTTGAGGCAATGCAATAATTTTAAAAATAGTTTTACTAACACACACACACAGCTACAACTGCAGTGGGAAAAGAAGAACTATGAAAAGGTTCTTAGCAAATTTTTAGGCTACTGCCATCAGGGCTTGCAAAAAGAACAGTAAGCCTGCTTTCTCTACAGTGTTCTTTCCTTAGGATACCTTTGGAAACCAACAGACAACACTAATCTTCAAAGAGGCTCAGAGTTTTCATTTCATTGAACAGATTAAATCAATTAAATATGTAGTGAAATGTTATTCACTAGCATTGTCTATCCTAAAAAAATGCTAGAAGGTGAACACATGGCAAATTAGCCCATAGTTTGCTTTGAAACATGATTCTACTGTGTACTGTACCAGAAACTGAATGGTACCTAATTCACATGAGCCTGAAGGGAATTTCACAGTTTGCCATGTGACATGGGCAGGCTGCTGTTTGAGGAAAAACAAGTCTAATGGCCCCTTTGGACTCTCAGAACTAGTTTCACTATTTTTTAGATCCTACTATCATTCACAATCCGGAGGAACACTTGCAATCAAATTCACGTCTTTCAATACTAATCTTCCATAAAACTCAGGGCAGTTTTCACAGTAAAAAGGGACTGGGGATGAAGAAAGACTCCGTATTTTCAGCTCTTAAAGTCCCCTCCTCCTTTTTTAAGCTGCTTGGTCCATGGGATGTGTTAAAGGCAAACCCAAGGGCAAAATATTATATTTGTAACAGTTGTAGTTTCCCTTCCAAGAGCTCATTTGTCAATCCCCAGTTGCTTTTGCCGTCTTAAGTCTAGGGGATAGGGTTTCTATGAGGTAGCTTCAAAATGGAAACAATGCAAAAACTGTAGGTGCCCAAATGGAACATTCTCTTTCATCCTTTTGTATCACAACCATCAGCTTCTACAAGGACCCGTAACACCTGCTGCAGAAGGCATTCCTTGTAGCATACAATATCAGATTTCTATTTGGATAATATTTACCTAGCCCATGGACAGAACTGCTGAAAGGACAGATTAACTGTAAAGCAATGTCACCTCAAGACCATCAGGTCTCATTTGACTCAAATCAAGCTTCCATGCAGTAAGGCTTTGTAATTTGGTATTGTAGGAGAATAGGGCAGGCTCAGTGGGGAGAAGAGGGTAGGACAGTTCCTCTTGAATGAGCATCCTTGTACAGTACAGGATGTACTCCAACGAAGTATAAGAAAACTAGGGATGAGACCATATTGATGAGATCTTTTATAATCAAAGCCCCCTGGCTTAGTTTTTGAAACCCTCTAGTCTTTTTACTACATTAAAAAAGAGAAAACACAGAACATTTCTCTGTGTTGTCCTACTAGTAAAGAGAGGGCAAGGGGAAAAAACCCAAATGCAACAATGAACAGGAAGAAAATGTTTAGTCTACCGAGCTCAACAGTGCAGAACTGTAGCAACAGCAACAGGTTTGGTCAAATATTCCCATTGTCAAAGGCAGGGATGACATTCTTAAGCAAAACATTTCAAGATCCAAAAAGCAGTAGCTTTCTGCTGCTTTTCTCTGTCCAGGAGTATAGGTTGTTAGTCAAGGCTGCAAAAAGAAAGAGCTACTGGGTAAACACTGCATATACCTTGGCAGCAATGACCGAGGATGACCTCATATCACATCTACAACATGCATCTCATTACATTCATCTGCTTTCTGTTCTGAGAACTGTACAAATGAGAAGCCAGTTCCTAAGGTCCACTAAGATGCAACCATTATGTTATTCCATGGATATCTCTGTAGGTCCATAGATACCATCTGTCAGACAGCGCAAGCTTCTACACAAACCTCCCTTCAACCTTCCAAGAGACAGTCATGGGTCTTTATGGGTCAAATCCAGGCCTCACTGAAGCCTACAGCAAGTGAGACACACAGAAAACTCAAGTGCATTTGTGGACTATGTTAGGAGTAGAAGAAGTAATGATAAATTAGGTACGTTAAAATATAAGATGCAAACTAGATTGTAGGGGTGCAAGTAATGGTTTGGGAGCAACCCTCAAACTGTACATTAATTCACAATTGCTATTTATAAGTCGCTTTGGGACACTTTTATGAAAAAATAATAATTGCTTTTATTACTTGTTATTACGTATTTAGGAGCTACATGGGTCTACACCTGCATTTACAGACTTTTACAAAAGTTTTGAGAAAGAAGATTTATGCATAATCTTCACATTTTGCTATTGTTATCAGAGAAAAAATTAGAGCAAAGTTACAGGAAAATAGGGTAATCGCATGTGTAGACCTATATAACCACCCATAGGAGTGCATTTACTATGCACATGAGGTGTGTGCGTAACAATTGTCAGAATTCTCCCTTGTTTTATGTTGTTTGAACAATCTTGCCCATTCTTCATAACACTTTTGAAGAGTACCACCAATACCTTGTGTAATGTGCCTATGATGGCCTTTTGGGTATGTAAAAAGCGTGAAGGTCAATACCAATGACTATGTTCTTAAGTATCCTCTATCCCCCCACCTCCATCCACTGAAACAAAAATCAGTGGGATAAACCAAAATGACAACTAATCTTCCTGTACAAAGAAAAGTGACTGTCCCCATCCCCTAGGCATGCTATTGCTAACAATATAGTTTTGCTCAGCCCCACAAGACTCCAGAGGCAAGTCACAGCTTATGCATCTTGAGCAGTCTACACATCCAGTTAAGACCAATGTAAACATCAGCCCCACCCCCAACATATTAGCCTATTCTGCTACAACAGGCGAATTGTGTGTCCAGTGAAAAGTGTTATGGATAGAAAAAATAGGGTATCAAAAAAATTCCCTAAAAAGTAACATTATAAGGCTGAGCATACTTAAATAAAAGGAAGCAATATATACAGTTAACACGAACAGTTAACATAGAATGGACATCATAAACCAGTAAGCATATTTGCCTAAATGTATAGTACAATATTCTAATCAGTTTTACATCTTATGCAAAGCCAAGCCTGTAAAGACAACTTTACTTCCACCTAGTTTGTCATTGCATCCCAGGAACTAGAGAGGCTATCCATCTATCAGACCTTCTCTTGAAGAAGATATAAACTATGAAACCAAATAAAGACAGAAAACAGTAGTCCAAATGTTTTATATCTGGGATGGCCAATTTAGTGCCCTCCAGATGTTTTGAATGACAAGTACCGTAAGACCCAGCCAACATAAACAATGTTCAGCAATAATGGGAGTTGTAGTCTACAACATCTGAAGAGCACCACAATGACTACTTCTTGTTTAGATGGGAAGCTTGTTCTTTCACAAGCTCTTTTCTCCTGTCTTTAATTATCTCATAACAGAAGTTAACAAATGTTCTAAGATAACTGATTAAACAAGACTATAGTTAATGGAAGCTTACTCTAAATAAGGCATTTTAAATGTCTGACACAAACATGCTAAAAAATTATCTCTCTCTTATAACTATTATTAGTTATCCTATTCTGCTTCTAGATGCAAGAAAATAAGCAAAACTTAGTAGAATTACAGTTTTATTTTGAACCATGAAACAGCCTTTCAACACAGGAGAGATGGAACAGACTACACAGTTCAGGTGCATTAGACAGCCAGCCTGCATAATGGCATCTGACTGACAAGTAAAAATCATCTCCAGGAGACACCTTAACATAGATCTTACTCATCCCTTTGAAATACCTACAAAGTCCCTAAAAGCAATTACTTGAGGGAACAAAGCTATAATCAATAGAATTAATATCCTTGTCTAAGGAAATACTGAACTTGCACTTACCTCCCACTGTAGATTATAAAACGCTGGTCTTCCGCTCTTCCTGGGGGAGAAAAACAAAACCAGTTGACTATCAGTAAACCCACCAACCCAATCTATTATCTTAAGGAAACAGTATTCAAAGTTGAATGTACAGATGCTAATATGGCAGCTTTTCACACTCAACTTCAAAAGCCTACATGTTTACATGAACACAATGTGTGCCAATGTACGTCCACTATACAAGCTCTGTAGGTGGATGTCTGCATGTACAATGTAGTCGAGAGGTTGCATAACCTGCAGATATCAATGTGTCCCTACTAAATTTGCCCAGTCACATTTCCCACACTGTATCATGAGTTAATGTGTTAAAAGGAGGGTTCCAAAGCACCAATTGAGAAAGGGATGGCAGCGCAGTGAGGGACTTTGCTTAGAAAGGAATCGCTTCGACATCTCGGAGATCAACGCAGCACAAACCAAAAGATGTATTGCCAACTAGAAAAGGGGTCTCCTCTCTTTATTCTGAAGGTGGGCAAAGCGTGCTTCCAATCCTTCAAGGAAGGAGTCAACCTCGAGGGTGCAATGAGAGGCCTCAAGTACCTTGGGGGAAGAAATAAAAATAAAACACCAGTAGGTGCAAGCTTGAAGCCAGGACATCATCAGATGTCTTGTAAGCAGAATGCACTGTGAGGCGATGTTTTGTGGTGGTGTTGTTTTTTGATGAAAACCGCCCCGGTAACAACTGTCAGATTTTGGAGAAGGGGAGCTTAGCCTAAAAGCGAGCGGGTGGAGGAGTGAAATAAAGCTTTGCTTTGGGAGGAAAGGAAACCCGGTCTTGGAAGAAGAGGGAGGAGGGCGAAGAGAAGAAGGGGGGGCGGGAGAGAGAGAAAGAGAAATGGTCACGTCAGAGAGGCTCCACTTTGCCAAGGGTAAGGAAAGGGCTGCTGCTGCTGCTGCTGCTACCTGTTTATACTGTGGCGGTGCTGAGAGGAGGCTCAGAGCCAGAGCAGCGAAAGGAGGCCGAAGAAACACCTGCCTGCAACGGGGCGCAGGAGGAAGGGGCAGCGGGGCTAGGAAGCTGTCACAGCCGAGAAGCGGCGCCTCAGCCGCTTCCGAAGCCCCCCGTCCAGTCCCTTCACCCCATCCTCCCTCACACCGAAAGCGGGGGTCGAGAAGCGGGGAAGAGGGAGAGGCTCGCCTACCCACCTGCGGGAAGGACCGGCGTCAACCGCAGCAGCCTCTCGCCGCCTCAGCCGCCGCCACCATTACTGCTGGCGCTGTTGCTAATGCCTCGCTTTCTCCTTCTCCACAGCTTCCCCCTCCCCGCGCTCACTCCGCCTCCTCCAGGCCCTGTTAGCGTCTCCGGCAACGTAACAAGGCGCCCGCCCATTGGCCCGCCCCAAGCAAGCGCGGCATTCATTGGCTTCCCTCAGAGGGGAGCGCGGGGAAGACCTTACAGCCAATAGGGAAGCGCGGCGCCGCTCACAGCCTGAAGGAAAAGGGGCGGAGCTTCCGAACCCGGAAAAGGCCGCCTCGCCTTTTTTCCTTAAGCGGAACCTCTTGAGCTGGGTTAGGTTTCCCTGACGAGCTTGGAAAGAGAGGACTGGCTTCCGCTTCCGGTTAGGCTCCCTGAAGTCCTGCTGAAAGGGGTCACTGAGCCTCGAGGTATGGGATGGTTTACAGGTTCCTCCTGCTTTTAACGTTTGTTTCTCCGCGCCCCCCCCCCGCGGCTCCCCTTTTATGTTCCCTTCCGAGACTGGGAAGCCTTGCTCCTTGCCCTAGTCATCAGGGTCACCGATAAAAGACGGAAGGCTTTCGAGGCGGTGGTTGGCTGCACTTCGGCCTGTTCTGAACGGGGCTACTCAATACATCACGGTAGCTGATGCATCTTAAAATCAAAGGCATCTTGGTAGCCGTTGAATACCTTTAGTAACGGTCGGTCGATTAAGCAGATCTAGCTTGCAGGGTTGTTGGGGAAACCCAGCCAGATGGGCGGGGTATAAATAAGTTATTATTATTAGGATAAGGTAAAGGACCCCTGTTGTCTTTGTCCATGGAGTTTTCTTGGCAGGGATACTGGACGGGCTTGCAGGTTCCTGCTCCAAGTGGATCACGTTTGGTCTAAACTCTTCACTATGACCTGTCCATCTTGGGTGGCCCTGCACGGCATAGCTCATAGCTTCTCTGAGTTGTTCAAGCCCCTTCGCCATGGCAAGAAAAGCAATGAGAAATCTAGACGGCATCTTAAAAAGCAGAGACATCACCTTGCCAACAAAGGTCCGTATAGTTAAAGCTATGGTTTTCCCAGTAGTGATGTATGGAAGTTAGAGCTGGACCATAAAGAAGGCTGATCGCTGAAGAATTGATGCTTTTGAATTCTGGTGCTGGAGGAGACTCTTGAGAGTCCCATGGACTGCAAGTAGATCAAACCTATCCATTTTTAAGGAAATCAGCCCTGAGTGCTCACTGGAAGGACAGATCCTGAAGCTGAGGCTCCAACACTCTGGCCACATCATGAGAAGAGAAGACTCCCTGGAGAAGACCCTGATGTTGGGAACGATGGAGGGCACAAGGAGAAGGGGACGACAGAGGACGAGATGGTTGGACAGTGTTCTCGAAGCTACCAGCATGAGTTTGACCAAACTGCGGGAGGCAGTGGAAGACAGGAGTGCCTGGTGTGCTCTGGTCCATGGGGTCATGAAGAGTCGGACACGACTAAATGACTAAACAACAAAGGACCCCTGGATGGCTAAGTCCAGTCAAAGGCGACTCTGGGGTTGAGGCGCTCATCTCGCTTTTCAGGCTGAGGGAACCGGTGTTTGTCCACAGACAGCTTTCCAGGTCATGTTGGCCAGCATGACTAAACTGCTTCTGGCACAACGGGACACCATGACGGAAACAAGAGCGCACAGAAACGCTGTTTACCTTCCCGCCGGAGCGGTACCTATTTATCTACTTGCACTGGCATGCTTTCGAGCTGCTAAGTTGGCAGGAGCTGGGACAGAGCAACGGGAGCTCAACCTTTCGTAGGGATTCGAACCACCAACCTTCTGATTGGCAAGCCCAAGAGGCTCAGCGGTTTAGCTGTGGGGTAACCCTTTGTATGTTCCTTAGTGGAAGGACATGGCATTCTTAGGATACAGAACAATGTGGTGTTGGGAGAGAGAAAGCAGAGAGAAAGAAAACCCAACACCTGTCGAGTTATATGCACCTGTGCAGGAGAACAAAAGAGAGTTTCTGGTGGTATTGTCAGAGAGAATCACCGCAGTGGCTGCTCAGCTGAAACTAATGTATACACAGACACACAAGGTAGAGCTGTCGGCAGGAAGCAAAGTAAGAACGAGCAGTTCACCGACAGTGGACAGTCCTGCTGTTGGACGTTTATGAATCACAAAATTGTGGAGATGGGGAATTGCATTGCTCATCATATCACAGATACTCATATCAGTAGCTCAACTATTTTTTACATATTGGTACCGCTACTGATGCAGTTATTATATTGTAGAAAATTAGCTTTCTCGCTGCTGGTTTTTTTTTTTGGGGGGGGGAGCAGACACATATTGGTTTGAACTGAATTGAAATGTATTGTTTTGAAACTATTATACAAACCTCAGAAGTACCAGCTCGGTTAAGCAAGTCTGGATCCCTTGCAACAAAAAGGCATAACTGTCTAGCTGATATATTTATCTAGAAAGGCTTTGGAAAATGTATATTCTGTGATGTTCTGAGTCCTTCAGTCCTTATTTACATCATAGTCTCTACTGATCGGAAAGTCTACCAGTATGCCAGCCTGGCAATTAAGTTCACAAAAGTTCCTAGCCCATATGCTTGCACATTACTTATGTTTGGTTTCCTGTGACAAGCAAGATTCTCCTCCAGCCACCAGACAAGGAGCTATATTTGTGGCTGCTGTATACCAGACTAGTTTTATTTACAGGTGAAGGAATTCTTTAATCTTGAAATTAGGGTTGCCATTAGTTTAGTAGTTTGATAATGTCGGCTGACCATCTATGCTGAGTCCAGTCAAGGGTTGTAAAATATTCCAAGATTGCTGCAGCATAGGTGGGTAACTTTTTAAATATCATTATGGTGTCCTTTGCTAGCAAGGGAAAGACTGGATGCTGCTTGGCTCTGCAGCAATCTGGACAAACAAAGGAGCATATGTACCGTAAGTTGCTCCTGCTGCTGCCCTGCTATAAATGAAAGCATCTCTAAAGAGCAGTCATTAGTGGCAAAGGTTGCTGCCTAGAACAGCCTGCTGATGCTTGACTACTGCCAGCAGTGCTGGTTATCTGGAAAACCTTAAACTGGAAAGTTTGCTATGCAAATTCTGGGAATTTGCATCATAAATCATTAAGCTTCCTTTGAAAAACTTCCTGGTGCTGAGTGATCACATTTTGCATGTTTGTTTTGCTTGCGTTTAGTAAACAAAGTTTACAGCTTCAAAATCATCACTATTGCCTAAAATGCTATTTGCACTTGGCATGCACTCATTGTTCCTAATTAACTTATGAAACAAAGTTTTCCATGGAAAAGTAAAGCACTGGGAGGGGGGGATGTGTCCCTAATGTACTGGCTACTGCCTACATAGTACAACTGCATTTAAAAACTCAATTTAAAAAAAGAAATAGTTGCTGTTTGCTTTCTTCCAGTTTTCTTTTCCTCCTTTTTTTTAATGTTACTGCACCTAGCGTATGGGGATAAAAGCCAAAGAAAAGAACTGCTATATTAATCATTTTATATTATTTTGGCATTTTATAATAATTCATTGCATTAAAAAAAAACACTTGTCTGTTGTTGAGATATCACATTAACTCACTTGCTCTTTGTATTTGGCATAAGTATCACACTTGCTGATAATGAAAACACCTTTTGTTGTTCAGCTGTGTGATCCTATATGTATCTACTCAGAAGTAAATCTTGGTGTTTTCAGTGGTGCTTATTTCCAAGTAAGTATTATAGGATTGCAAGTTCTTAACCTGAAGCACTATTTCTGGGTTAGCAGAGTCTGTAACCTGAAGCGTACGTAACCTGAGGTACCACTGTAAGATTGTCTTCCATAAACACAGTTTTAACAATGAGGCCGTAAGTGACTGTGGAGGCCAATTCTGGACCCACACGTCCTTGCACAGTGGGGACATTGGTTTCCGGGCAGGAGTTGATCACAGTGTGGATTTGCCAAGCGTGCCTTCCTCTTGGCACGTTTCTCCCTTTTGTCCTGAGTTTGAGCATCTTCAAAGCCCATGACACCTTTGGTAAAGGCAGTTCTCCAACTGGAGCACTCGCAGGCCAGTGTTTCCCAGTTGTCGGTGTTTACACTACATTTTTTAGATTTGCCTTGAGACAGTCTTTAAACCTCTTTTGTTGACCACCAGCATTACACTTTCCATTTTTAAGTTCAGAATAGAGTAGTTGCTATGGAAGGCATCCGCACAACATGACCAGTCCAACGAAATTGATGTTGAAGAATAATTGCTTCGAAACTGGTGATCTTTGCTTCTTCCAGTATGCGGACACTATTTGACCAGTCAGATGCAAGTGCATTATTAGCATTAGGCAGGTGGAGGGGCAGCAGACTCGAAAACGACAACAGGGAATATTAGTTGCTACTCATATGCCAAAAGCTAAAATGTCACCCTTGGTTGTTGTCCTAAATAATTTATTCAAGGACTAAAAGCCTCGTCGGGGCACATCATGCCTTGAGAATATAAATGGTCATCTAAAATTTATTGAAGTACCCATTAAAGTATTTTTTTCTGATCTGTCAAAAGAATGGGAAGACGCCAATTCATTCATTCCCTTTTAGTTTCATTGTTCTGGGTCTCACTCTTACAAAGTCTTTTCTATGTGCTTATCTAACTGCTGAGTCAAATGAGTACTTTCAAGAGCAGAATGATGATTATGTCTTATGTACAGATCTGGAGGATGACTAATGCAAGTCAGTACATCTTGTTCGCAAGCAATAGAGGCTCCATGATCTTGTACAGCCGTTCTTGGAATGCAAGCCGTTTAAAAGCTAATTTTAGAAGGAATTTTAATTAATAAAGCTTATTAAAATGCAGTTTATTGCAGCTTTGAACTGCTAAACACAATTGGTCTCTTAAAAATGGGGAATTTCCTCATTTGACTGGAGATAATTTTTAAAGTTACATTTTTGTACAGTTTCTTTATTTTCTTTCATATTTCTTACTGGGTTGTTATTTTAAAAAGAAGAAAGTTTTATTTGCATGGAAAAGTGAGTTCCCTGCGATCCATCTCTTTGTCACATTTTAATATGTAGTATGACCAAGAAATTGAATTCAAAGCATTACCCGATAGCAATGAGCTCAGGTGGTTTCCATTCAGTTTTATGAAAGAAAACTGATGCTGGTACCAGGACTACAGAGGGATGGAAAACCCCTCGCTCAGTAAACCGGGATCATTAATATATCACTCTTCTTTCTTTCAAAAAAAAAATAAAAAAAAAATGGTGGTTGACATTTGCTCCCATGGTAGGAAAATAAACCTCTGCATCTTGGAATAGTATATGAGTTATTACTTGCCCCCAGCCCTGGGTGGCCCAATCTATCCTAAAATATGTGATGGGTGATATATATGATCCCCCTGCCTGCAACCACCCCTTCCTAATCACAGAGATAAAGTTAGTACTGTCCTATAAACAAGTTAAGGCTAGTATTAATGCAATTCATGCAATGATTTTCAGCAAAGGAGGCAGTCCCCAGAAAGCACTCCGGGGGTCTGTGACTCAAACCCTCCCGCCCCCCAACTATTTTTTGTCATTTTTGCATGGGAATATCACAAATTTTATGGTCTGTTTTTTAGTACAGTATACCCCAAATCAATTGCTTATTAGGAGCTACAGCACATTTTGTTCAAAAATTGGCTTTGCAGTGGTGACTACCATAGAACATGGGTTTTTGTTGGGGGACAGGCTTATGGGGGGAGCAGAATCTCAGTTTTGTATTGATTTGGGGGACAACTGCCCCCCTCCCCCCCTTGGCTACACCCGTGCCATAGAGTTATCAAAAAATTTCAAAAGTAGGAGGTCCGTCAATTGGCTTTTGAAAAATAGGGGGTTGTCAGTAATTAGCTAATTGGGAACCACTGGTCTAGGGCCTTTCTAACCTTAAAAAGGTAAAGGACCCCTGACTGTTAGGTCCAGTCGTGGCTGAATCTGGGGTTGGGGCGCTCATCTTGCTTTACTGGCCGAGGGAGCTTCTGGCGAACCACAGCAGCACGCAGAAACGCCGTTTACCTTCCCGCTGGAGCGGTACCTATTTATCTACTTGCACTGTGTGCTTTCGAACTGCTAGGCTGGCAGGAGCAGGGACCGAGCAACAGGAGCTCACCCTGTCACGGGGAATTGAACCACCGACCTTCTGATCGGCAAGCCCTAGGCTCTGTGGTTTAACCCACAGCGCCACCCGTGACCTTACTGTCACTTAAAAGTAGGTGCAGTTTTTAAAAGTTGCATTTAATCCAGATGTCTTGCCTCAGGGAAGCACTCCCATTGCAGGGGAATCATTTCCATAAGTGTCAATGAGCCTTTTGTGAATTAAGTTCTTGCAATGTGAAGTGTTGTGCGAAATATAGTTGTATTGAGTGGCATGTAAATACTGAATTGTACCTTTGACATAACCTCATGAGGAGCATGACCAATCACTCTACTCCCACTTCCATGCAGTTTTTTTTAATAGTACTTCTGTATAACCTTGGCAATACTGTACCACTGGAGCATTCAAATAGCTAGAGTTTTGACTCTGCACACATTCTCTCTCTCTCTCTCTCTCTGTGTGTGTGTGTGTCTGTCTGTCTGTCTTTCTTTCTGTATTTCTTTCTCCTCCATTAGCCGTAGCTTGTCATTTAATTGTCCTAAGTGAAATTGTCAAAAGGAAGGCTTTCAGGGTAGACGCACCCACCCACCCCTATTTATATGTGATTTCAGGAGACAGTTTTGCAACTCGGTTTGCAAAAGAGAACGATGGGGGAGCAAAACTGTTCTTCCCATCCATTCCGCAGCAAATGCTAGAGGGTGTCAGATGCTAAGTCGTGCTTGTGCAAATAGAGCACTACTTAAATGTTCTGCTCAAGTGCTGGGTGGGGGTGTTCCACCCAGTTCTTAAAGGGCCTTAGCCAATTAGAGTATTCTGAACTGCTATTATGAATAACTGCAGTCTGCTAAGGAATACAGTGGTGCCCCGCAAGACGAACGCCTCGCAAGACGGAAAACCCGCTAGACGAAAGAGTTTTCCGTTTTGGAGGCGCTTCGCAAAACGAATTTCCCTATGGGCTTGCTTCGCAAGACGAAAATGTCTTGCGAGTTCCTGCGGGTTCCCCCCCCTTTTTCCCCCCTTTTCCTAAGCTGCTTATCAGCTGATCCGCTGATAAGCCGCTTAACAGCTGATCGCTAAAAGCCGCTAAACTGCTAATAGCGCTAATCCGCTAAGCTGTCAATGGGCTTGCTTCGCAAGACGAAAAAAACGCTATACGAAGAGCCTCACGGAACAGATTAATTTCGTCTTGCGAGGCACCACTGTACTTGACACATTTCTGATGTGGCCATTGTGTGGTGGGTGGTCAATTTCCTATTATTTTATAAAGAGAAGCTCTGAATGCAGTTTTATAAATAACCTTGAACAATGTATCTTGTAAGAGCTGCTTTTCTTTTCTTTTAAATCTTTCTCCAGAAGCATGGGGCATGGTCATGAACATGGCCCGGTCAAAGTGGAATATCCTGATCCAAAAGTATGGAAGGTAGAGGGGACTCCCTTACAGGATATCCAAGAAAGGTTGGCTCGACGTGGTCTGAAGGATCCATGGCTTCGGTAAGAGCTGGCAAAAATACGGCCTTTCACTTGCTTTCGTCAGCCACAGACTTATTGTATAGCAGACAATATCCTCTTTTTACAAGAAAAGATCCAAAACCCTCTAAAGAGGTTCAGGTTGTTTTTTTAAGGTCTGTTCAGGAACACAATCCTCTGAAATACTTAGGATTGGTGTGGAGAACTGTCTTCAGCCCAGGGGCCACATTCTCTTCCAAGGACCATATTCTAGTGATGAGGGAGATCAGAGGCAAAAGAGGGCAGAGGAAAGAATGTAATTTTTCCCTTTGTACAGTAAGGAAGCTTATACAGGTAGTACCAAGTGAGCCACATAGGAGTTTTGCAAGGCAGGGTGCTGTAATATCTAGGGAAGGGATTGGACATTCTTGGCAGTGTTTCTCAAACGCGGGCACCCAGCTGTTGTTGGACTACAGTTCTCATCACCCCTAGCTAGCAGGGGTCAGGGATGATGGGAGTTGTAGTCCAATAACTGGAGACCCAAGTTTGAGAAACACTAGCCTAGCAAGTGTTCCCAGGATAGCATTCAAGCATGTTAAAGAGCCGTTTTTTCAAAGAATGCATCATTCTAAAGTGGCATCAGAAGCTCAATGATTGCAGTAGACCGGCAAGGAAAATTATATGGTTGTTTGTGAATTATAGCTGAATGGATTCTTATTAGAGACCACAAGCAATAAACACAACCTGTAAGCAAAATTGATAATTAAAAGCCACAGATCTCACAGAAAAGCCTAACTTAAGAGTGGGAAGGAGAGATGGGAAACTTTGTTTCTGTGGACTCTCTTTGCTATCTTAACATCCAAGCCGTTTTGGGCATCCCCCGCCCCACACTCCATCCCACATTATTCAAGGGGGGGGGAATGACCATTCAGAGATACTTTGTGGGGGTTGCAGAGAGGAGAAGAAGACAAGAAGCTTTCCTTCTATGAATTTCCTTAGGTTAACTTCTGTAAGGATACAAGCCTGAAAAACCACAACACTTTTCACTGTAATATTGCTTCAGGATACGTCATTAAATTTGTAGACCAACATAGGTAGTTGTACAACTTGACTTTTCGTTCATCTTTGCTGTTTTCGTTTTGTCTCTAGCAATGAAGCCTGGAGGTATATGGGCACCTTTGCAAAACCTGTCACTATCATGGACGTTCTCCGCAAAGGATTCAAATGGGGATTCACAGCCTTTGTGGTAGCTCTTGCGGTTGAGTATACGTTGTTCCCTCCAAAGAAGGATAAGGGCCAGCACTGAGGATCATTTGTTTTCTCTCGTCCAAGCTACAAATCGATTGCTGTGTTCTGACTTTGCATGAAAAGATGCATATTAAAGTTCTTCAAAAAGGGCATTGTGCTGTCTTTTTCTCACCTCCCATGGGGAAGGAAGGGGTTAAAACGCATCACACACGGATTACTATGCCATATTGGATTGCCATGGCAAAGCAAACTATGTCTGCCATTGGTTTATTTTTGTCCTAATAGCTTTCTGTTCCATTTGACTGGCCCAGAGACCAGGAGAAGGAACTAAAAGGCCAACTTTTAGACTTGAGGACTCCTTTGTGTGCTGCCACCAGGAAGTCCTTGCCTATGAGCATACTCCAGATAGCTGCCGTAGCTACTATTGTTTGCATTTATATCCCACACGATCCACCCTCCTCCTTTATCTTTACAACTGCCCTGTGAAGTGGATTGGGTTGAGGGAAGGTGACTAGCTCAAGAGAACCCTGGGAGCTTTGGAGCCTGAGTAGAGGTTTGAAACCAGATCTCCCACCATTAACCACTACTCTACCCTGGCTTTCTTCAAAAACAACAACACACGGATGTATGTTCCAGGCAGCCTCTGAGCTTGTCTTTGCCTATTGCTGTACGGCCAAAGATCTCCTTACACTACAACAGCTGAACGGAATGCTGCCCTAAGTAAGGACATTTATACAAGCCTAAATCAACCCTGAATCTCATCAAACTGTTTTCTCTTTGTTGTAGAATGCAAGTTTCCATTTTTCACTCTTTGCTTGCAGGGTTTCTTTGCTTTTAAGTTCCAGAACTTGTCTACTGTTCCTCACTAGCCATCTTGTCCCCAGATTTTCAAAAGCATGAGGCAGTTAAAAATTTGGTAAACCTGGATATAGAGTCGGCTTATAATGCCTTGCCTGTCTTGTGAACATACATTGCAAAATTTGAAATATTTGGAACATACACTTGGGAAGTAGAAGTAGCTTACAGGTGCACAGGGCAGCCTACCTGCAGCTGTTTTAGTTAAAGGTTATCTTTCTCATTTTGTAGTGTTAACCATGGCAACAATTTCCTATACTAAACTGTCACAGCAGGCCTATAATCTAAGATGTCAAATTCTTTAGAGTTAGAATTATAAATTTAGCTTTGTAGAGAGAGAAAATGTAAGTGACATGAAGTACACCTCCTTTTCTTAGTCAACGTTGGGAGAAAAATTTAGATACGAATAATAGCCACTCCTGCGCAGTTAGCTTAAAAAATGATTTCTGTGCCAAAATGCACATAATTACTGTACATTGGCATCTACAATGGTACCTCGGGTTAAGAACTTAATTTGTTCTGGAGGTCCGTTCTTAACCTGAAACTGTTCTTAACCTGAGGTACCACTTTAGATAATGGGGCCTGCCGCTGCGCTGCTGGAGCACTATTTCTGTTCTCATCCTGAAGCAAAGTTCTTAACCCAAGGTACTATTTCTGGGTTAGTGGAGTCTGTAACCTGAAGCGTCTGTAACCCGAGGTACCACTGCGTATGCATATTTTGATTGGGACTCCAAAGGCTTGGGATTGTGTGAGCACCTGAACCAACACTCCAAAGGTGTCTGAGTCAGACGACTCGAGAGACATCCAGTGAAGTTGAATGCTGGAAGATTCAGGAGGCAACAGAAAGCATTTCGTCACACAGCAAGTTGTAAAGCTGAAATTTGCCATCAAAAGGAGGCAGTGATGGGCACCAAGTTGGGATGCCTCTAAAAGATGACTGGACAGATGAATTGATGATCAGTAGCTGCTAGCCATTGGGACACGTGTGGCGCTGTGGGTTAAACCACAGAGCCGAGGACTTGCCGATCAGAAGGTCGGCGGTTCGAATCCCCGCGACGGGGTGAGCTCCCATTGCTCGGTCCCTGGTCCTGCCAACCTAGCAGTTCGAAAGCACCTCAAAGTGGAAGTAGATAAATAGGTACTGCTCCGGCGGGAAGGTAAACGGCGTTTCCGTGTGCTGCTCTGGTGAACCAGAAGCAGCTTAGTCATGCTGGCCACATGACCCAGAAGCTGTACGCCGGCTCCCTCGACCAATAAAGCGAGACGAGCGCCGCAACCCCAGAGTCGGTCACGACTAGACCTAATGGTCAGGGGTCCCCTTTACCTTTAGCTACTAGCCATGATGGCAACCTTTGCCTTTACTATCTTGAGGCAGCATGTCTCTGAATACCAGTTACAGGTGGGGAGAGCACTGTTGCACTCGGGTAATAGCTAATACTCTGTGCTTCCATCCAACTTGCTAAGGATGGGTAAGGAAAATAATGCCTCATCTTCACCATCAACTCGTAACAGCCCTTTTGAGATCCAGCAGAAAAGTGCAGACATACCCAAGGCAACACAAGTAACCTTCAAGGCCACCCTGGAATTTGAATGTGAGTTTCTCTAATATCAAAACCAGGAAAGATGACTTGTCATTTTATTTTATTATTACGTTTATACATTACCTCCAAGGTGGCGTACAAAATGTTCTTCCCTCCTGCCTTTCTTTTATCATCACAACCACCCTGTGAAGTTGCTTGGGCTGATGGAACATATCTGGCCCAGTAACACACAATAGGCTTCATGGTTGACTGAATATTTGAATCCCGGTCTTTCAAGTCCTAGTCCAACTTTGCAACCACTACACTATACTTTCAGCTGTACATTTGTTGTGAAACTTTACCTTGCCTTACAACCACACTCCAATCAGCTGCTACTTTCTTATAAGAGGCCCTCTCCTGTATAAATGCATCTTCAGTCCCAGCATCTGCTGTTTGGAGAATTAATAATAATAATAATAATAATAATAATAATAATAATATTTTTTTATTTATATTCCGCCCTCCCCAGCCGAAGCTGGGCTCAGGGCGGCTAACAACAATAAAATAATACAACATTCTAAAATCATTTCATTATAAAATTAATTCAAATCAAATTGATGGCAACTATTGGGCTAGAGTTCTGTGAAAATTGCCAAAGGAGGGAGTCAGGCTGTGCCCTGACCAAAGGCCTGGTGGAACAGCTCTGTCTTGCAGGCCCTGCGGAAAGATGTCAAGTCCCGCAGGGCCCTAGTCTCTTGTGGCAGAGCGTTCCACCAGATCGGAGCCACAGCCGAAAAAGCCCTGGCTCTGGTTGAGGCCAGCCTAACCTCTCTGCGGCCTGGGACCTCCAAGATATGACCTGCCGTACGCCTTTTTGGAAAGGATTCTGAGATAACGTACATTTAAATACTTCCATTACTTGCAATATACTGCATTAACGCTATTCATATTCAGAGCACTTCCTTTAAGAAGAATGCATAGTTAAGCAAAGGCTGAAAAGCGTATGAAACAAGGCATACTAAACCGCTCACAACATTACAAAAATGCTAGCGTCCCTCCTGGCATACATACAATGCTCTGTTACAGATTTTAAGTTTAAGGCTGGGTTTTTTAAAATGTTGCTTTATTTTGAATAACTTGATTCTTGAAGAAATTTAGCTGCCTGTATGTAGCCTATAAGCAGCGGCGACTGCCCTGCAAATGAAAACAGCTGTCACACAAGCGGGAACGTGATCACTGTGCAGATCAGGGTTCACAAACACCGATAGCTACAGGGATCTAGAGATCTCACAGGTTGGCAGCGGAGCACAACAACATGAGAGCTTGTGCCAGACACGGCTCTAAAAATAGAGTGGACGTCAGTCAGAACTGGCTGGCTGATCTAAGCAGAAGGCTGGGAAGATACACACACTGCTTACATTACATAGGTTATTTTAATCTTATCTCTGGCTAGTGATGTAACCAACTCAGGACAATGGTGGTGTTGTTTTTTATATTTTGAAATATTCTTAAGATATCCTGGTCCCAGACCATTTCGTTTTATTTGTAACTTTTCAATCGTTTTCAGAGTAGCCTTAAAGATTAAGGCCAGCATTTAGAACTGAACCCAGAAGCAGACAATTAGTCAGTACAGCTGGACAAGGTTGGGTGAGGGGGCTTAGCAAGGCGACCCCCAACGATCCAGCTACCCCACAAGTAACACCCCACCACCACCATATTATATTTCCCACAATGCCCTGGAGCACCTGACATAGTGAAGCCAGCAGATGGCGATTTAAGTTTATGAAATGAACCAATAGTGTCTCTCTATTACGCATTTGTTCAATAGCACAATCCCAAACATTCCTGACTGAGTATATGCCCTGGAAAGATACCCTATTTAGTTCAATGAGGCTTATTCCTCAGTAAGTATACTATGGGCTGAGACAGCTGCATTTGAACAATGTGATGCCTTATTTGTACGCTTGCAAAGGAGGCGTTAACGACTGAGCATGGATCTTCTGTGAAACGTCAGTCATTCGCGTTTTTCATTAGACCACTTAGACCCCTATCTCAAAGGCTGCTCCGTTTGATCCCTCTCATGACTGTCCTTCAGCACACGTTGTTTTCAACAAAATAGTTGGCATTAAGATTATGAGCAATGCAATATTTATAAACCCCGATCACTCTCAGACTGAAGATGTAGAGCCTGGAAAATGCAGTTTGGACAGAGGGTGGTGGCTGAAATTGCAACCCCTGTGGCACATTAAAAGGCACTTCTCTGAGCATTTCTGCTAGTGGAACAGATAATTATACCTAGTGATTTGAAGTGCCAATCTAGGTTGCCGGTAATGCTGTGTTATAAGAATTTTTAGGTCATATATATAATAAATGTTCATAAATGTACCAAGCAAACAGATATATAAATATATAAACCATGTGTCCAAAACCCACAGGAAAAGTCCTAAAGCCATTTTGACTCTTTCAGTCACCTCAAAACTTTCTCTACAAGGTCGAAGGAAATGCAGAAACCTCCCCCTTGTATCTGTCCCCACAAATCCTGCCTGCCTTAAAGGCACATTTAAGGTGTGAATAGGGTGAGCCTGTGACCTGGCTCAGGAATTAAGTATTATCATTACAAAAGAATGGCCAGGCTCCCCAGGTAATCCAGCCAAGTGACCATTAACAGGTAACCTGGCAGACAGGGTGAAAACAAGGCACTCAGATTTCTGTTGTAGACCGCCTTTTCTGTGATGTAGGTATGATGTATCTGGGGGGTGGTCTTGGGCTGCACCCCTTCTGTGATGTATGTATGATGTTTCTGGAGGTGGTCTTGGACTCCAGGGCGGGAAATTTAAAATGTCTATATAATGACTTGCACACCATTGTTCTGGGTTCCTCCTCCCTCCTGCGTGGGGTGAGTGAGGACCCTGTTGCAACAGATCAATAAATATCAGGCTTACTAGCTGCTTTGCTTCTCAATATTCTCTGATTGGCCTCTGTTATTTTCTCCTACCAATAGAGAACCTACAAAAGGACTCTATATGGATATCCCTTAAGGGAAAAAGGGCAGATTTTTGTTTACAACAGCTGCTATTTCTTGACTGGCACCCCAGCACCCTCTCAAAATCTGAAATGTCCAGAAAGGTTGGTGACACCTGCTATGGAGGGTCTACTCTCATATAACTCTTTCCAGAATTAATTTTTTTAAGGGAAATTTCTTCTTGGCTGCACTCACAAAAAGGGAAGCCGGCTTCCAGCGACATCAGGGAGCACTGAGATGATGAAGGAGCACTTAAGGATTTGGCACGCTGCTCAGCTCGTCTTTCACTGGCCAGCCAGTTGCAGGATGAAGCGGGCTTCTCTGTGCAGAGACATTGCTCCAGCTCACTAACAATGCTCCTCATGCAAAAAGAACCTCGCTCCATAAACAGAGGCTCCCCACTTTTCCTCGCTTCTGTCCTCCTGGTCCTGTTTTCCTGTTTTCTGGCAGCATGAACGTTGGGAATTGGAAACAAATGGAGGGACAGATATTAAATTTGACCTCAGATAGGGGTTCTTGCGTGCTAGACTGCTTGCAACACAGTTCTGATTTTTTTGCAGGAGTATATTTTCCTTTGCCAGCAGTTTCATTATTGGTGAGGAAGCTTTTACGATAACCAGTTTCCCTGGAGACAGTTTTAATGCACGAGGCAGTAAATCATGACTGCTGGTTTGCCAATTCTAAGCCACTGTGTGGCAACTTAATGTAACGGTTTTTATGTTTTGTAAACTGCTGTTTTCTTGCTCCCTGAATTATGAGAGAAGGATATCATGTAGCTCCTACCTTGTTTCAAGGATCCTGTTTTATTTGCTTTAATTCTAGTTACAGGTAGGTAGCTGTGTTGGTCTGCTGTAGTCAAAACAAAATAAAAAAATAAAAAATATTCATTTCAGTAGCACCTTAGAGACCAACTAAGTTTGTTATTGGTATGAGCTTTCATGTGCATGGACACGAAAGCTCATACCAATAACAAACTTAGTTGGTCTCTAAGTTGCTACTGGAAGGGTTTTTTTAATTTTTTAATTTCATTTGCTTTAGGTTAGGACTAGAAGAAAGCCCTGAGACATGATCCAATTGCACTGTACAAACACAATAATTAGGGTGTGCCATTTTAAAGGGCGAAACTTAATTTTTGAAAATTTCATCAGTTGAGGGGTCTTAAAAATATGTTTTTGAGTGTGAGGAATTCAAAGTTATTCGTTTAGTGACTGGACAACACTTATCTTGACAAATCTACGTTTGATTAAAAAGCACTGGTCCTGTTAAACCAACGAATTATAATTTTACATTCTGAAAATGTCCAGTAATGTTATTTTTTTAAAAAATTAGTTTCTCTGCGTAAAACCTATCCTACTGGGAACAAAACATTACTTTGTAAACATAAAACAACATTACTGTTATGTACTGAAGTTCTCACCCTGGCCCAGCAGGGGGAATACTGTAGATAGTTTTCACTCAGGTCCACATATGCAAATTGAAGAAATTGAAAGTGACGTTCAGTGATTGGATAGTTACAGAAAGTTGTTACTGTTGCTTTGTAATTGAGGTCTATATAAGCAGGTTGGCTGAACTCTTCAGCCCAGTTCTGTTCTGGCCTGTGAATAAACAAAAGCTATCTGAAGAATCACTGTGTCGTCTGATATGTTCACCCACAACTTAACACGTAGAAAGTAATGATAACAGTGAATTAGAAATATAAACAGCAGGTTGTCGTTCCTCGATATCAGCCACCAAATGGCTTCTTGGCCTCACATTTTTCGTGTATACACCCTGCCTGCTGCCCCTTGTTTCACGCATCGAGCATAACAGCGCCCGCGTACAACTTGGATGGGCTCATCAATGAACTTCTTTACTTCTGCTGTATCGCCGGCAGCCATTTTGTGTGGGGTTTCCATTCATGGCCCCGGCATGCCTTGGCAGAGAGCATGTAAGCTTGCCCTGACCCCATCCTGCCTTTTCCTGGGTCCAAAAGGACCTGCGTCAATTTGACGCATCTAAAATGGTCACTGCCTAAGTTTACATGTCAAAGGATGTCCAGATACCTGTCAGATATATATGCCTAAGGTGCAGCAGGACTGTGTTTGATGTAACAGGTGTTTATACAGAAGTATAACCATGACGAGCCAGTTCTCTCTTGTAACATCTGAAGGCAGCCCTGTTTAGGGAAGTTTTTAACGTTTGATGTTTTATTGTGTTTTTAATATCCTGTTGGAAGCCGCCCAGAGTGGCTGGGGAGACCCAGCCAGATGGGTGGGGTATAAGTAATAAATTGTTGTTGTTGTTGTTGTACAATGCAGGGTCACCCAACAATACAGACAGAGAGTAAGTTTAGGACTGAGAAAAAGAAGTACTTCATCCAAAAAAACCCATTCTTATGAAATAAACTGACGCAAGATGGGGCAATGGCCATTACACAAAATGAATGGGGGCTAGGCTTGTTCCTTTTTTAAAAAAGAGCATTTTTGCCACACTTTTCAAGTTACAAAAGACTCCCTGGGCTGCGTACAAAAATCAGAAATAAAACAGTCCCTGCCTTCACAATTACAGTCTCAAAAGGCAGCATGAAAGGAAAATGGATTGGGAAGGAGAAGGGGGGGAAAACCCCATCAGGGATTATTTCTTATTTATAAAGTTCCACAGGAAGAAATTCAGCAGGTCAAGGAACAATGGAAAAGCTGCTACAGTGGTACCTCAGGTTACATACGCTTCAGGTTACATACGCTTCAGGTTACAGACTCTGCTAACCTAGAAATAGTGCTTCAGGTTAAGAACTTTGCTTCAGGATAGGAACAGAAATCGTGCTCCAGCGGCTCGGTGGCAGCAGGAGGCCCCATTAGCTAAAGTGGTGCTTCAGGTTAAGAACAGTTTCAGGTTAAGAACGGACCTCCGGAATGAATTAAGTACTTAACCTGAGGTACCACTGTACTTCCTCTCCCAGCAGACTGTGATGGTATTCAATAGCTGGCAGGAAGGAGGCTATATCCAGGAATGATAATGTCTGACTTCCGCCTCCTCTCTCACTGATGGTCTGAACAGCTACAAACCATAATTTCTAAATAGAAGCACCATATTCAGAGGTGTCATCATAATTTTAAGGTCTTAAGATACATAAATGTTCGTAAATGTACCAAGCAAACACGTACATAAATATATAAACCACATGTCTGAAGCAGCACAGGAAGACAGTCCTGAAACCATTTTAACTCCCAAACTGACCAAATGTTTCTCTGCAAGGAGGGAGGAAATGAAAAAAACCTTCCCATTGTCTCAGGAATTAAGTAATTACCATCTCAAAGGAATGGCCAGACTACCGAAAAGGCAATCTGATAAGGCATTATCAGATAACCTGGCAGACAGGAAAAACAACAACACTCAAATTTCTGTTGTAGACCGCCTTTTCTGTGATGTATGTATGATGTATGGAGAGGTGGTCTGGAGCTCCAGG